>NC_072801.1:70831765-71131765 GCF_028583425.1 Eublepharis macularius | reverse complement strand
GCGCCCTGGTGTAGCTCCGTCCTTGTTGGGCTCCCTTGGCTCTGCCGCCATGAAGTTTTCCAGCAGGGCCGTGGCCTCCTTGAGATCGGCCGGCTTGCTACAGGCCACCCAGTATCGTGCCTTGGCTGGCAGAACGTTCAGGAGCTGCTCCAGGACGACCTGATCCGTGATGGCCTTTTCGCCCGGCGTCTCTGGCTTGAGCCATCGGTAGGCCAGGTCCCGGAGGGTGGTTACGAACCCCCGCGGCCGATCACCCTTGTTATAGCTCAGGGCCCGGAACCTCTGGCGGTACGTGTCGGGGGTGATGGCGTAGCGGTCCAGAATGGCCTCTTTCAGCCTCGCGTAGTCGGCCGCCTCCTCCTTTGGGAGGGCCTTGAGCGCGGCCTGCGCTTCCCCGGTCAGGTAGGGTCCGAGAATGAAGGCCCACTGGGCGGGGGGCCACTGGGCAGCCTCCGCGGTGCGCTCAAAGGTTTCCAGGAACGCGTCCACATCATCCTCTGGCCCCAGCTTGGTGAGTTGGAACGGGGCGGCCCTGTGGGGGCCCCCCGGGCCAGCTGGGGCTCCGGCGCCGCCTTGGGCGTCCCTTAAGGTGCGGCAGACATCCCGGAGGAGGGCTGCCTGGGCGTCGCGCTGTTGGGCCACGATGTCTTGCAGAATCCGCCCCTGCTGCTCCGTCTGCTGCGAGGTTATGTCGCGCAACAGGCGCCCCTGTTGCTCGGCCATCCACTGCCCGAACTGGGCAAAGTCAAACGAGCCGCTGGGGTTGGCAGGCGCTGCCCCTCCGCCTCCTCCTCCCTGGTCCATAGCTGTCGGGGGTGTAGGCGGTGTGGTGGTGGGTCCCGGAAACGTTGGCGGACGGAGGAAAGACCGGCTGCTGGCCCACCCCGCAGGCGTGGGTAGGTAGGGGAGGCGCTTCACTAGCGGTCGAATGCCTGCATTCTCCACCACGTTGTGAGTTTCTCCGTCAGCAGGGGGCGCCGCGTCCGTCGGGTCCGTTGTGGCGGGGGTGCGGTCAGCGCAGCCGGCGGGTCCGGGGGGGTTGTCCCGCTGCTACCTAGGCCGGGCAGGCGGCCTGTCTGCTGGCTCCAGGGGTCTCAGCTTCCCTTTTGATTGGCCTCAGATGGCCCCAGGGCTGTTAAACCGTGTCTGGCAACAGGTAAGCACAGCCTCTGGGCCCAGGGATGGTCCTTCCCTCAGGACAGCCTCCCTGTTTCTCCTCCCCGGCCAGGGAGCCTCTGACCCCTTTTATCCCCTCCCTCGCTAGGGGCAGCCCCGCCCCGCTCCCCAATCGCCAGCGCCCCAGGTGAGGCTCATTATCTGTCCCAATGCCGGCAGCAACACCTGCCTCCAGCCTTTCCGGGGTGGGAAGCCTGGTGCTCCTTCCTCCCGCCTCCCAGCTGCCATTGGGCGCCCTTCCCCCGTCTCCCTGGTGGGCGGGCGGGCCGGCCTATCGCCTGCCGACGCCGGGGCCGGTTCCCACCCCCTCGCTGCCTCGCGGCCCCGGGCGAGGCTCGGCCTCGCAAGCGCGGGCCTTGCGGCTGCGCCGCCTCGCCTCTGCCGTCGTCGCCGCCACCGCATTGGGGCCGTCTGCCCTGGAGGCGTCCGCTCCGGCGGCCGCCCAGCCTGCCGGTTTGCTTCCCCCGGGTCGCTTCCTCCCGCCCGGGTTGCTGCCGCCGCCGCCTCCTCCGTGGCGCCGCGACAGCGCTTCGCCCGGCCGCCGGGCCGGCTGCCGCGGCCACGCCCGTCCGCCGCCGCGCCTGCCCCGGCTAGGTGAGTTGTGGGGCCCCTGGAGCCGGGGGGGGGCGGCGGCGAGGAGGGAGGGGAGGCTCATCCCCGGACATCAGGATAATATGGAGGAGAGAAGGAGATCTCCATTGGGAAGAAAGGCGGGTATAAATAAATAAATAAATCCAGTGTAAGCTTTTGGGAGTTAGAACTCACTTCATCGGATGCACAGAAGCTCCATCTAATGCAGTTTAAGGGCCAGAGAAGACATGACAGCATCCTCCGCCACAGAGGTTCCTTCCATAATGTCTAGTTTGGCCCTTAGAATTCAAGCCACATAAAAGAGAAAGGAAGCAGGGAGGAGTTACAATGAGGAGTTAATGTAAAACAAGAACCAGGCAGAGTAATCAGTCCATTCAAAGTAGGTGAGAACCACTCCCTGCTGCTAATAAATTGGCAGAGTAGGATTAACATAAAATCTAGTTATGGGAAATACAATGGAAGACATGATAAGCAGATTCAGCAGGGCAGTACAGGGAGCATAAAAATATACAGCTGAATTACTTAACATCACAGCGGAGTTCATGCTGAGCCATTAGCACCTATAGTAAGTGAGGAAGCCAAGGTCCTTATTCAAGCCTGGGGGGTGGGAAATAGCATTGAACTTCTTGATGAAGTCTAATTCTGCACTTTCACGTTAGATTCTCCCTTCAAAATTCTTTTGAAGGAGAATGGTAATGTTTAGATCAGCAAAGGTATGCCCTGGAAAATAAAAATGTCCTCCTGCTGGTTTCGGAACACTGCCATTTTTTATGACAGATTTGTGTCCATTTATTTTGTTTTGCATAAAGACTGCCTCATCTGTCCAATGCAGAGAGCAGAAAAGCATTGTTGACACATGATGGCATTTATTAAGCTGAAGGATAAACAAGCTGGTATATTGCTCAAATATATGTGGGGAGAAAGTTGGCATGTACGGGGTTGGGTTACTGGGTTCTTAGTGGGAAACTGTTTTAGACGTGACCTGTCTCGGGAAAGTGGCTGTGGAGAACTTAAGTCAAGTGCTGGCTTTTTGTCACCTGAGGTGACAAAGTGGCAGCCCTGCCACACATCTGCACTGCCTGCCACCAAGTTTTCAGGCACCCCCCAGTCCACACCCACATTCTGTCATTCACAGAATCATGGAATCATAGGGTTGGAAGGGACTTCTGGGGTCATCTAGTCCAACCCCATGCAAATTGCAGGAAATGCACAGTTACCTCCCCCCGCTGCCATACACACCCCTGCTCCATGCCCAGAAGATGGCAAAACACCATCAGGATCCCAGCCTGGGGGAAATTGCTTCCTGACCCCAAAGTGGAGATTGGCATTACCCTGAGCACGTAAAAAGGGACGCGAGAACTAAGAATTCACGGAGCAGCAAATTTTCACCACCGTCCCTCCCCAGCTTTTTAAAAAGAGAGTGCCGTGAACCATGCGTGTCCCGTAGAGCTTGCAAGATGCCTTCTTCTTGTGAGAGTACAGTCATCATTTGGGTTGCTTTGGCAAAGTTACTTAGGCAACCAAAATGGTGGCCAAAATTTTGCAAGAGGAAGGAATCTTGTAAGAATTTGGGCAGACTTAGAGTCTCTCTACACATCTTATGCGGGGACCCTCAAGTGATTTACTTTCTGTGTGGTCTTATATTCAAGCGTACTCTGTCTCCCTAGCGGAACATGCGTATCCACAAGGGGAGGAGCATGTGTATCCGCTATCCCTCTGCATACCCCATCCTATTCAATCACGCCTGCCTTTGTCATTCACTGACTATTATCATTCGGCTTCTGTAATCACTCCACTCTCCAAGATATAAGGACAGAGGGACTCACATTCTAGCTGTACCTGAAGGAGTGAGCTGTGGCTCATGAAAGCTCATACCCTGCCACTAATTTTGTTGGACTTATAGGTGCTACTGGACTCTTGTTCTTTTCCACCACAATGGGAGAATAACTGTAAGATTTTTCACTTGGGTGTCCCCCAATGTTTTGTCTTAAAGAGCCCGTATGGCTTGCCATACCTTTTATAAAGAGGGTTAGGTAGGGTTGCCAGCTCCAAGTTGGGAAATTCCTGGAGATCTTGAGGATGAAACCTGGAGAAACCTGGAGAAAGTGGGGTTTGGGGAGGGAAAGGACCTTGGCATGGCATAATTCTATAGAGTCCACCCCCAAAGTAGCCATTTTCTCCAGGTGAACTGATCTCTGTGGCCTGGAGACAAGTTGTAATTCCAGGAGATCTCCAGCTACTACCTGGAGGCTGGCAACCCTATGATTAGGTCTGGCTGCTAAGTCCAAGTTGGGAAATTCATAGAGATTTGGGGGTAAAGCCTTGGAAGGGCAAAGTTTGGGAAGGGGGGGGAGAGCTCAGTGAGGATACCATAAAGTCTACCCACCAATGCTGCCATTCTCTCCAAGGCATCTGATTTCCGTAGCTGCAATTCTGAGAAATCTCCAGGCCCTAGCAGGAAGTTGGCATCAATACTAGGTCTGGGGTGGGAGAGAAGGCAAGGAGGATTAACTGCTCTGATTCCTGTGCAGCGGCAGCAAGAGTGACACTGGGACAGGAATCGGGTTGCTGACCTCCAGGTGGGGACTGGAGATCTCCTGGACTCACATCTGACTTCCAGGCAACAGAGATCGGTTCGCCTAGAGGAAATGGCTGCTTTGGAAGGTGGACTCTACGGCATTATATCCCCTCCATCAAAATCTCCAGGAATTTCTCACCCTGGAGCTGGCTACCCTACCTGATTTCCTCCCTGGAAACACACACACTGCCTGCCTGAGGGATCTGCTTCGGTTCATCTTATGGTACAGCCTGTCCTGCCTTCATCCCCACCAGAGGAGGAAGAGGGGGTGCAACCACTGCATATGTATCACTGTTGATGAATTCACTCCTATGCAACAGTCACATCATACATGTTCCCGTTGCTCTGAGCCTCCTTTACTCTTCTAAGGCCAAGAAGGGTCACCCACCCCAGGACCAATGGGCAGAACTCAGGGCTTGTGGTTCCCCGTTTTCCTCTTTCCCATGGGAGCCAAACTGAGCATTCCGCCTCTGCATTCCTGGAGCTCATTTCCCGCTCGAGCTGAGGTGAATGGGAAACTCAAGTGACCTCCCGCACGTCAGGCCATCCTGGCAGCCAGTCCAGCTCCTCAGGGCAGGAGGCCATCTTGGAAGCCACATGTCTGACATCCTGCCAGCTCACCTGAGAATCATTTATCATGTTCCCCTAATTATTTTTTTTAATTGCTCCAGGCGCAATCTTTCAATGCCGCAGCAGTGGCCTAAGCATTTCCAAGTTCCCCGTGCATGATTGTCTTCAAGGCAGCAGTTCTCAAACTTTTGGTCCTTTCAGACTGTCTTCGAAATATGATGTTCCCAGCATAGCATTCAATGTTCATTCCACAGGTGATAATGCCAAACACCTTTTTGCTGCTATGGGAAAGCAAGCCGATGCTGCGTGAGGATCTGTGTACAGACAAAAGAATGTATTTCTCCACGCAAAGTATAATTAATGTATGGGAATTCTCTGCCAAAAGACTCGGGGATGATGGCTTTGGGTCCTTTCAGACCCTCTTTGAAATGTGATGTCCCTAGCATAGCATCCAATGTTCATCCTGCAGCTGAGCACGTCAAAAACCTTGCTTGCGGTATGTAAAAGCAGACGATTGCTGTGTGTATCTGTGAATAGACAAAAGAAAATATTTCTCCATGCAAAGTATAATTAATATATGGGAATTCATTTATCGACAAGGGCTGCTTCCACATGGGGTATCTTCCTGGCACAGGACACAGGAAAACTCCAATTTAAATGGGACTATCCACACTCATGGGACCTCCCAGGGCTGGATCCCTTTGACCTGGATCAAATTAATTAATTGATCTGGCTCAAAGGGGAAATTGCAGGTGGAGTGACCATGACAATGCTCCACCCACAGCCAATATGGGGAGGAGCTAAGCTCTGCCTTCAAAATGACAGTGCTAAGATCCGCATGACTCCCCCCCCCCCGCTTCCCTCTCCACACTGGCACTTAAAGGACTTTATAAAATCAGTTTTGGAGTTAACCTGCGCAGAGCCCACTGCGATCTCCATGTCTATACTTGTGTATAGATGTGATGGGAAAAAACGGGGGTTGCAGCAGTGTATGCATCTGGTATGGGGACAGGACATGTGGGCAATGTTCCTGCCTTCTCCCATGCCATGCCGTACTGCTGCTGATGTGAGGGTACATGCTGTCACTGCCAAGTAGAAATGGCTCAATTTTTGAGCCCTGGCTGGCCCACAAAAGCTTATGCCAGGGTTAGCCAACTCCTGGCACGCATCCTAGATGGTGACTTGCCAGAACCACTTTGCTCCGTCCCAACCTTCTGTTCGTCCCTCCCCCATTTTGTTGCTGGCACCCTAATATCTTCTCAGGGAGATATTTTGCATTTCATTTGGCGCTGCAGCCAAAAAGGTTGCCTGCTCCTGATTTATGAAACTGCTGGTCTTTCAGGTGCCCCAAGACCTATTTTTGGTTTGCTGGATGGCTGCATTCTGATGTCCCTGTTAATCACAATTAAACTGCTGTTTACTGAATTAACCATGGTTACTCAGAGGATGATTGAAGTCCACTCAAAGAATTCTGCTTTGCCTTCTGCTAAAGTCAGCAAATGTGGCAATTTTTTTTACTAGTTCGCAGCTGCCATTCTGTGCCAAGCAAATTAGGATGAAACCAGGATCCCTTGCATTCGGACATACCAACTAACCGTTTACTATGAACTAGAATTCACAACAAGCCAGAACGTAACTTTACTGGAGAATCCTGATTTGGGCCTTCCTGCTAACCACAGATGGCCAGCATTCAGACATCAGGCTAAACTAGAGTTTAATCAAACTTAGTGTGAGCTCTTGTGTGTGTGTTGTATGTCGTCAAGTTGCCTCTTGACAACCCAATGAACGAAAGACCTCCAAAACATCCTATTCTCTCTTGCTGCAGCCTAAAACAGCCTCTCAGGAATATCTTCTCCATTCATTTAAGTGAGAGCAGAACCACAAGTGACAAAAGGCACAGGTTGGACACTTGCCAGCTTCCCTCAAGTTTTGATGGGAAATGTAGGCAGCTTGGCGGAATGTTGGACAAGTGACAGTTGAAAAGTCCATTGGACAGCAGTCAGAGAGCGAAGCTGCGAGACCAGGATGCCTACATTTCCCATCAAAACTTGAGGGAAGCTGACAAGTGTCCAGTCTGTGCCTTTTGTCACTTGTGGTTCTGCTCTGAGACTTTATATCGAGGGAAATCTGTTTAGAATGGAACCAGTTATGAAAATCCTTTTGTTTTGCATCTTCATTCAAGGTGATGGTCATGCCTGGTCTCTTGCCAAAGACCAGCTACCATATGCCTCTCTGTCCCTCAGGGAGCAATCAAATGAATCACATTCTTGTGTGATAGGTATTTTGGAATTGATTCACCCACTGGATGTCTCCTGAGTTTCACATTGCCCCCTTAAGTAGTGGTTAATTTCTGTTAAAAGATAAATAAGAGGATGCCGTGCCCTCTAGCCCCGGATGAGAGTGGAAGCAGAGGGTGTGTTTAGTGCTGAGAGAGAGAGAGTCATTCTCCACATACTCAAAAGCTCTCTAAGAATTGCCTTCCAGGGCTGAATCCTGACATGAAAGCAGGCATGATGATGCGAGGGGAAGCTTAAGCTATCATGTGAAGTGTGGTGATGAATTCCACAGGTAATTTCACATTTTTCTGTCTCCAGAGATAAGTTGACTTTTTTTTCCTAAAAAAATCAGGCGCCAAAACATTAAAAACATTCCTCCAGTATAGTTGGAGGAAGGTCCAACCAACCAAGCAGTACAGACATCTGCCCAGGGTGGCAGAATCCCAGGGGTTCCCAAGCTGACAGGAAAAATCCTCTAAGAGGTAAAACAATTTCCCCTCCTTTCTTTAGCAAGACCTTCATATTCTCCCCCCCACCGCGCTGCCTGTCATCCCCCATTTCCTCAGTTAAAGCTCTAGCCCTCTGGTATTGTAAGAAAAATGTCCTTTTTGGTTCACAGAGCAAAGGGGTTTCAACGGGGAAAACTTTGAGTAAGGGGACAAAGCTCTTCTCATCCCTCAGAACGAGAGTTGTCAACTCCAGTCTGGGTAATTCCTGGACATTTGGGGATGGAGCTTGGGGGGCGGGTTTGGGGATACCTGCAATCAATGTCAAAAAGAGTCCAGTAGCACCTTTAAGACTAACCAATTTTATTGTAGCATAAGCTTTCGAGAATCAAGTTCTCTTCGTCAGATGCATGATCCAAACTGGTCAAATACAGAAGAGGAGGGGAGATAGGGGAGAGAAGGAGACATATATGGACACAAATCTGACATTAGAAATGGAAACGTCCAAAAACCAGTGGGAGAACACTTCAATCTACCAGGACATTCCACCAAAGACTTAAAGGTCGCTGTGGTTCAACAGAAACCTTTCAAAAACAAAATCCAACGGGAGGCTGCTGAATTGGAATTCATATGCAAATTTGACTCTGTCAAGCTGGGACTGAATAGAGACTATGAATGGTTATCACATTATCACAGGTAACAGATTTCCTTTACAGAGGCGTGGTCTGGGGGAGCCCAGTGACGCCTGGTGTGGGCTTTCGGGGACCACAGTTCTCTTTGTCAGATGCATCTGGCAGGGAGAGCTGTGGTTATCGAAGGCTTATACTACATAGGAATTGGACGCTTTTACTGCTGCAAACTAACACGGCAAACTGACTCCACACCAAAAGGAGATGTTTACATTTACTAGCAAAGGAATGTTTTGGTTGCCTCCCCGCTAATTGCATCCTGTCCCCTTCTGATATATGTCTCCTTCTCTCCCCTATCTCCCCTCCTCTTCTGTATTTGACCAGTTTAGATCATGCATCTGACGAAGAGAACTTGATTCTCGAAAGCTTATGCTACAATAAAATTGGTTAGTCTTAAAGGTGCTACTGGACTCTTTTTGATTTTGCTACTACAGACTAACACGGCTAACTCCTCTGGATCTACAATCGATGGTTTACCATAGAGTTTGCCCTCTGAAGATGCCATTTTTTTCAGGGGAATTGATCTCTATAGTCTGGAGATCAATTGCAATTCCAGGAGAACATGGACCCTCACCTGAAGGCCAAAAGTCAGGCCAAAACATCATTGTGATGCAAGTAGCTGTGGGCATATTTCCACCCCTGTGTTGTTTTCCCAACTGAACATATTTTCCCCCTCGTATTTACATCTGAATGTCCTTCAAGGATCTTAAGGGGCATATATGGAACCTGTCCCATTTTATCCTCACAACAACCTGTGAGGTAGGTTAGGCCAAATGATATGGATGGCCCAAGGTCACCCACTGAGCTTTTTGGCAAGTGAGAATTCAAACCCAGGTCTTTTCTGGCCTAAGTCCAACATTTGAATTTGGCCACCCTGGTGATGCGCTCGTTCCATTCACATGTATGGAACAGGGGATGCATTTAGGAAAAAAATTAGGAAAATATTTGAGGAGGAAACACCGGCACGTTAGCACACATGACATACCCATGCCCACAGGAAGATGCTAGGGATAATGGGCAGCAAAATAGACTGAGTCACACCTGTCTTGGGCTGAGCAACAGCTCCAAAATTTATCCATTTAGCAAATTAATGGCCTGCCTTTCAAAGCAGTGATTCTCAAGACGGTGAATGACAATAATAAGACATGAATAGGAGGCCTGCAATCCCAGCCCCTAACATTCCTTTTGTGGATTTTCTCAGGGGCTTCTCAGCATTCCATTCCTCATCATATTAAGTCCTCATCAGGTGAGTTTTTGAGGGTCTTTTTTTTTAGTAAATTCATATAGCCAAAGGTTTTCCATATGAACATAGGCAGATCATGAAAGGGAGGGCAGGAAGGGTGGCCCTTCTTACATGCCCAGGGTAATGCCAATCGTCACCTTGGGGTCAGGAAGCAATTTTCCCCAGGTCAGTTCAGCAAGGGATCCTGACAGTGTTTTGCCGTCTTCTGGGCATGGATCACTGGGTGTGTGTGGGGAAGGGGAGCTAGTTGTGAATTTCCTGCATTGTGCAGGGGGTGGACTAGATGAGCCTTCCAACCCTATGGTTCTAGGATTCTATGATTCTATGAGAAGAGGCTTCTCCAAAGACCCTGAAATCGGACACCAAACGGCTTTAAAGAGCAGCTTTCACTTTCCATGTAATGTATTTCTGCATAGTCCCAAGTCTCACACACCCAGACTTGCATTCATTCAATTTGTTCATTAGTACATATGATCTAGGGGTGGCCAAACTACGGCTTGTGAGCCACATTAGACTCTTCTAGATATATTGTGCAGCTCCCCGAGGTCTCTGAGCATCGCTGTGGCCGTAGAGTTTATTTTAGCAGGGAAGGAGAGGAAATAGGTAAGCTTGCAAGCTCCTTCCCTCCACCAGAGGTCACTGGGAGAAAAGAGGGAGCAAGGAAAGGAAAGCGCCCCCCCCTCCAATGATGTCACTTACAGCATACTGCACCAAAACCCCACCCCTTCCTGTGATGTCACTTTCAGGGCACTTCCCCCAATCCCGCCTCTTCCTCTGAAGTCACTTCACTGCATCGTGTCTTGCAGCTCTCAGACATCTGACATTTATTCTATATGGCTCTTTCATCAAGCAAGTTTGGCCACCCCAATCTAGACCTTGGATGTATCAGGATACTTCAGTACACACTTGGAGTGAATGTGCAAACATTCATACAAACAGCTATATGCTTGGATGCAACACGGATATCCATTATGTACAATATAATGTGTAAAAAATAAGGACCACTATTTTCAATTTAGCCCCAAAGGTATATAAAGACAACCAGTGGTTCGAATATGAAACTAGTGATGTAAACTGCACTAACACCAGAAATCTATCTGGCTGATACTTGGCTCAAATTGAAATTCCAAACAGCCTCCAAGGGCAGCCCCACATAGAGCACATGCGAGCAGTCTAGCTGGGAAGTTACCAGGGCTTGCACTGCAGTGGTCAAGCCCATGTCTTCTAGAAAGCGATGGAAGCCAAAGACTAGGCCAAGCAAAGAGACCCTTGTGCACTTCAGAGCAATTCAAGGAATTGCTCAAACTGCATTTGCTTGCAATTCTTTCGCTCAAGTCTGGTTGAACATTTGTACTGAGCAGGCATTAGATAGGAAGTAGAACCAGTTCAACAGGTCCCGTTGGTTGTAAGGGCAGGATGCAGAGAGGAATGATCATAAATCTGCTTTCTCCCCTAGGCCAAAAGAGCCTGGCCAGAAAGGTCTATCCAGAAACCACATGGTGCTGCCATCCTCGCTAGTATGGCTTGGACTGAATTAATGTTCACGTACTTTATTATTGATGCTGCTTGATTTCTTAAGCCTTTTCTGTAAAAGACAAACATGGTTGTCTAGTAGTCTGGGACCAAAATTTACCATCTGGTGTTACAAACTTGCTTTGGACCAATTTGCCTGTCTAAGAGCAGAACCACAAGTGACAAAAGGCACAGATTGGACACTTGTCTGCTTCCCTCAAGTTTTGATGGGAAATGTAGGCACCTTGGCGGAATGTTGGACAAGTGACAGTTGAAAAGTCCATTGGACAGCAGTCAGAGAGCGAAGCTGCGAGACCAGGATGCCTACATTTCCCATCAAAACTTGGGGGAAGCAGACAAGTGTCCAATCTGTGCCTTTTGTCACTTGTGGTTCTGCTCTAAGTCTGAGAGACTCTCTGCATCTCTTTCCCTGTTGGCTAAAACTTATCAAATATTAATATATTTCCATGTAAGTATCTCCCAGCTTCTGCTGGCATCTTTTCTAATCCCTCCACTTCTCCCATCTTTTCTGTACAATGACACACTTCGGAAGATGTGCATTCTGCATTTTTGTGATGATGCCAAAGGTGTGGAATTGGATACCTGGCACAGAAATCAGCATTCTGAGCATTTTGGCTATAGACGTGAAAGTACCGAGGCAGAATTCATACGACATTGAGACCAATTTTAGTTGGGAAAGAAGGAGGACTTCATTTAATTCCCTCATTGTCCAGAAGAACACGTGATGCAACAACATAAGCAAATGTATGCTAATTGGTCTTCTTTGCATAAAAGTTTGGTTTATGTTGTAAAGTCGTCCGTTCTGAACAATGATATCCAGAAGAAAGCAAGGAGTGAAAAGATGGCATATATTATGCAAATTAGGCCAATTTGCATAATATAAGCTATTTCCAGAATTCAACTTTCCAAGCACAGATTTTAATTCTCTTTAAAGCACAAAGTGTACTGTATACCACTTTGGCTATACAGCGTTCCCTCATTTTAGGTATTTATGAGTTCTTTATTACTCTTCCTCCAGATTTATTTAAGCCATTTATATCCTGCAACAGAGTTTGGAATAGTTTACAATGAAAAGATTCTTCACAAAAAACTCTTTCCGGAAAGATACATTTAAAATAGAGCCACCATGAAATCATTCGAGAGCTCCAGCTCAAAGAACAAAAGCACCCCCCAAATCCATGTTATATAGCAAAAGCCTTTTTTGTGCCTAAAGTAATAGAAGATTCAACTAGACAATTTTCTACAAGCAGATTTCAAACTCAAGAATCTGCTTCTGAATGCTGGGTGCTGGAAATTAAGGCAACACCCCTAATTAGGTTTACTCAGAAGTAAGTCCAATTTTATTAAATGGTTCTTACTCCTTGGAAACCCCCTTATCCCACACTGGCTCAAAGTGCCAAGGGGGTGGCAACGTTTGACTTACCATCCGTGGCTGTCGTACAGCTAAGTGTGTTGGGTTGGGGAAAGTAATGGTGAACTACCCTGTAAAAACTTCACTGCGAGACTCTGCGGATCTCTCTCGACGCGCTACAGGACAGAAAGGCCTGGAGGGAGACGATCTATGGAGTAGCTGAGGGTCGGACATGACTGTGTGGCTTGGATCGGATCGGATCGGGACTCCTTGGAAAGCATTCTTGGTATTGGAGCCCAAGTGTCCTGTTTAACACATCTGATCACCTCTCCCCACATCTGCAGGATCTCTAGAAGTTTTTCTGAGCATATACAGAGTGCACCATCCTCCACAACATATCTCATGGCAAGTTCGAGTTCCGTCACTTCCTTTTTTACAAAATGAACACCACAGGGAGGCAGAGAGCATCAAGGATGCGGCTGAGTTGAACTGTATTGATACATCACGTTTTTTGCCCTTCGCTGCCTCAAAGATGCTCAGACATGCTCTTCTCTCTGTTTTATCCTCACAACAACCCTGTGAGGTAGGATAGGCTTTGCAATTGGTCGACAGTCACTCAGGAAGTTTCCAAGTTGAATGGGGGTTTGAACCTGGGTCTTTCTTATCCTAATCCAACAGCACCATTTCTACAGGCTAAATTAATAGATTTTGGTGCAGATTAAAGAATCCGCTCTCTCTCTCTTAAGCACATTCTCTGTAAACTGCTTTAATGCTGAAACATTAAATCAGGAAGCTGGCGGTAAAAAGCTTTAATAAAAATTTAAAGTGCAAGAGCAGTCAATTATTAACACTCCTTGGCATTAAATAAGGTAAATATATATAATGCCAAGGAGTGTTAATAATTTGCACGTGGACAGTCGAGCTTAGTAAAATACATATACTAGAAACAATGCCCGTTGTGTGAAAAAAATACAACAGGATCTAGAAAACTGATTTGGTGGGGCCCCTCCCAGTGGCAAACGGGTGCTTTGCAGCGGCCTGGAGGCCAGAGCGGGAGGGCCCTGAGGGGAGGCATGGCGAGGAGTGCTTAGACCATCGATTCGGCGGGCTCCCTTCTGGCAGCAAGCAGGCGCTTCAGAGGCCTCGAGATCAGCGTCGTCGGCAATGTGCCTGTGCAAGGATAAAAAGTGAGTCGTCGCCAATATGGCTTGCCTTTTATATAGTAGGATGTATATTTGTTTTGGAGAGCTAATGAAGGGAGGCGAATATATATTTTACTAAGGCTCTTGAATGTCCACGTGCAAATTCACCTTTGGGATGTGTGAGTTGCTAACTGGTATGGAGAGTTAGTTTAGCGGACCTAGAAGACAGTTCGCTGCTCCCCACACTGAGAAGGGAAGAAGAGCCTAGAAGTTCTTTGGGTAAGAGAGAAATCCTCCTTTGGACTTCCAGCTCCTAAGAGATCATCCTTTTCCCCCTCTCAAAGCCCAGGGTAGGCCCAAATCAGAAGCTGCCGCTGTTGCCTGCCCTGCAGTCTAGCGGCTTGCAGAAATTGGAGGATGAATGGAGAAGCATCTTTTAGCAGGAAGTTGGGGCCAGTCCAGGAGCGCTCAGCAGCTGGCCAACAGAAGCCGGCAAATTAGCATCCAAGGTGAGGAAGGGGCCAGCTGGCATCCCCTGCCTCCAGATGGCAGCTCAGCTGAGCATCCCTTCCCCTTCTGTGACTCGCCAATTTAATTAAGGCAAAAGGAATAATGACGGTCATTAGCATCACCCTAGAATTGGAGGCTGGTGCAACGGGTGCAGTCATTAGCCTGTCCACTGCTGACCCCTAGTGGACATTATTAGCAGAAGGCTTCACTAATGTTTCATGGGTTTCTAGATGCAACATGTATTTATTCATGTCAAGTTTATTCACATGTAACATAAGGGAGGTAGGGGGCTTTCTTCTTCTTCTTTTTAACAGAAAGTGAAACATAAGGGAGAGAGAAGCTAAATCCTGGATTGTTGTTTGGAAGGAAAATAGTAAAGAGTCCAGTAGCATCTTTAAAACTAACCAATTTTATTGCAGCATAAGCTTTTGAGAACCACAGGTCTCTTTGTCAGGTGCTACTGGACTCTTTACTATTTTGCAACTACAGACTAACATGGCTAACTCCTCTAGATCTACTGTTGGAAGGAAGAAGGCAAGATTTCTGCAGGGCAGATCGCTACTGAGCTTTTTAATGGACTTTGGGTGTAAATTAGATCCAACCAATGGAGGGAGGGAAGGGCCAGGCTAGCCATGGGCTGTCCACTGGGGCCAGAGGTGACTTTTTATTTATTTATTCTTTTATTTTATTTATGTCATTTATAGTCCACCTTTCTCACTGAGACGCAAGGCGGATTACACAGTATGAGCTTAGTACAATCAGGATCAAGGACGTTTCCATACAGTGTCAAGGACATTCCCATAAACAATACCATAGGGTAAATGTATATACAAGTTTACAAAGACATAGCATTAGCAAGGATCCAATACAGAGTAGAAGAAATGCTGGAACAGAACATAAGCAATTCCAGGACTGACATTAGACAACATAAAGCATAGGTAGTACGTAGAAGTACATATTTTAAAAAGCAGAAGATAATATGTAAGGCAACATAGTGGTGAAATCTATGGTCCCTAACTCATTAGTGAAGCATCTGAGACCCCATCCCTACAATACAGCCCTCCCATTTGAGTAATTCAGTTTTGCATCATTTGCGGAAAGCCAGGAGAGTGGGGGTTCTCCTGACCTTCTCAGACAGGCTGTTCCACAAGATAGGGGCCACCACAGAGAAAGCCCGTGTAAGGGCAGCTATTGATTTCGCCCATGTGCAAGGTGGCACCTGCCAGAGACCCTGTTCAGCCCTTTTTGGGGCTGCCATTTGCTGCTGCAGACCCTGATGATGTAAGCGGGTCGGCGCCAGGGCTAGTTTTCATGTCCCGTCCCTCTGGGTGCCCGAGGCGGTTGCCCAGGTGTGCCTAATGGAAATGCCAGCCCTGGGCCAGTTACTTTTGCAGACAATACGGAAGTCCTCAACGGACATTACACACCTGCAAGAGCAAACTCTTCTTTCTTTTTTTGCTTTCTGAACTTAGGTACAGAATTCACAGAGGAAGGCGGTAACAGGAGCCAGCAGGCAATCTGGGTGTGCCCCCCTCTTTGCATTTCACTAGGATAAACGCCGGATGGTGCCGGGAACAGTAAAATCATTAAAGTCACCGGAGGAGGGGAGGCCTTCGCATGTTACATGGAGAAATCCAGTGCTAGTGGCCAGTAAAGGGAAACCGGTGGCCGCTGAAAGTGGCCTATCAAGGGAAGATGCTGGCCAATTTCCAGCTTGGAGGAGATGCCAGGCTGGGAACCAGGCGAAGCAATTCTAGCTGGGATCAAGTGCCAGTCTGGGAACTGTGCCAGTCTGAGTAAAAAAAGCCCCGAATGAAGTTTGGGAAAAGGGAAATACCCATGTGTCATGCAAGAAGGAAAAATCTAGTGGAGTGGGTAGGGAAAAGGGTTTGGGGGCAGCTGGGCCATCTGATTCTGTCTATGCCCACATGTCTGGGGTGCAGGAATCTAATTGAGAGATCTAGTAGACAGCAAAAGGAACATTTGGGGGACCAGGATCCTGGGTCCAGTATCTGTGGGAGAGAAGCGGGTAGCTGTGATGGCAGCCCACGGTGGGACTGGGAACCAGAATTCTTGGCTTCTATGAAGAAGAATGAGGACAAACACATTGGGAGACAGAAAGCAGGTACCTCCCAAGTGGGTAAGGTTGCCAACCTCAGCCTGGGGAATTGTTGGAGATTTGCAGGTGGTGACCGGGCAGGGCAAAAGTTTGGGAAGAAGTTCCGTGGGTCGTGATGCCATCCTCCAGGGCTGCGGTTTCCTCCAGTTGAAATGCCCAGAGAACTCCTGGAGGCTGGCTGGCAACTGTGGAAGTCCAAAATGCCTGTCAGAACTGAAAACGCTCACAAAAATCACACCATTTCACTGCAAGGTGGAGAACTGGTGAGACTGGTAGTCGGTAGCTTTGGCATCGAGCAAGCCATTAAAAAAGGGGGGGAAAGTGATTTGAAATCTTCATTGCCAAACTTCCATGCATTGAAACGATGGGGGGGGGGAGGAAAAACACTTTATGACACTGGTGACACATGCACTCCACAAAACCTTTTTTAAAAAACTCCTGATTAATGAAAGAACAGATTCCACCCTTGCCCCCGGATTTTCAGGTGCTGAGTAAGAGGTACAAATCCAGAGGGCTCTGGCTTGAATGGCTTTCACCGCTCGAGAGGACCTGTTGTGCTGCGAAGTAAAAACCTCGTTTTATTCCAGGTCAGCCCCAATTAGCCCTAATCCGGATAGCTCAGGCGAACTTGATCTCATCAGATCTCAGAAACTAAGCAGGGTCGCCTTGGCCAGTAATTGGATGGGAGATCTCCAACGACTAGGGTTGCTCTACAGAGGCAGGCAATGGCAAACCACCTCTGTTAGTCGCTTTGCTTGAAATCCCCAGCAGGGATCGCCATAGATTAGCTATGACTTGAGGGCACTCTCCGCCGCTCCGGATTAACAAAACCCACCCTCACCCCCAGATTCCCAGACGCTGACCCCAAAGAGCCGCAAATCCGGTCGCTTGAATGGCTCTTTCACTAGTCCTCCTGAGGACCCGTCGTACTGCGGGGTAACGACCCCGCTGTACTCCCCAGCCCCAGCTCTCCCCCCACCTTCCCAGGAGCTGATCCCACACAGACGCAGACTCGGAGGGCTGGCGCTTGAAGACTTCTTTCGCTACCTCTCCGGAGCACCCTCAGTGCTGCGGGGTAACGACCCCGCTTGGAGCTCTGCAGCCCGGAGGACGACGTCCCAGGCTGCGGTTCGAACCGCGGGAAGCGGAGATCGCGCCTTCCTTGGCTCCGCCTCCTCCTCCCAGGCCAGAGCGGGGCGGGGGCGCACGGAGGCCCGCCCCAGCCAACTGCGCGCCGCAGGAGGCGAGCGAGCGAGCGAGTGAACGCGGCAGCCGGCAGGCGGTGAGCGCTGGGGCGGGCGGGACAAAGGGGCTGCGAGGAGATCGGAGGCGGAGATCAAGCGAGGAGGCCGGGCGGCTCCGGGGCAGCGAGGCTTCCCCGGCGGCGTTGTCTCTGCCCGGTCCCGGCGCCACTAAAGCCGAGCCTCTCCTAGGCGGTTCCGGTCGCTTTGCGCTCTGCGGATCGCACCAGGCTCCTGCGCCCCTGCAGGCGACAGAAGGTGAGTCGGAGGCGCTGGGTCGAGGAAGGGGGAAGGAGCGCCGTGGATTTCCCCAGAAACTTGAGTCGGCTGCGAGAAACCTGGGACGTCCTCAATTGTGATGATGATGGATTTCAGAATCCAAATGTAAGAAGGTATAACATCATACCTTGGATATTGGTGCCTGCCCTCCAGTCATAGCTGATTTATGGCGACCCCTGCTGGGGTTTTCATGGCCAAAGACGAACAGAAGTGGTTTGCCATTGCCTGCCTCTGCTTCCCTACCCAAGTTCACCCCTGCCTAGCTTCTGAGATCTGACAAGATGAGGGTTGCCTGGGCTCTCTAGATCACCGCAGGCAGAACCTTAATTCATTTCTTTATTTATGGTCATTTGACCAATCACATAGCACGGTTACACTAAAAGGAAAATTCAAGGAATATGCTGAAACAAGTAAAACAATTTAGAATTAAAATCTAGTTACAGTGCCGTATAATTTCAGAGACCTGTATAGCCAAGAACCTTGGTGGTGGAGAGTGCCCTCAAGTCATAGCTGACTTATGGCGACCCCTGGTGGGGTTTTCATGGAAAGAGGCTAACGGAGGTGGTTTGCCATTGCCTGGGTGTGAATCCATGGTCTTTGTTGGAGGTCTCTCAATTGCTAACCAAGGTCAACCTTGTTTAGCTTCTGAGATCTGACACAGTTGGGCTTGCCTGGGCACTCTGAATATTACTGTGGTTGAAAGTAAGAAGATCAAACCTGGTAATCCCAGGTGACAGTTAAATTGAGGAAAAAGAGACTGGAAAGATTTAAAAATGTCAAGATCTAAAGTTCAGCATCTCTGGGAGAAACATAGTAGTGATAAGAACTCTAGGTGCGATTCCAAAAGGACTAACTAAACATCTAGGTGATATCAGCATAGACAGGATAACATCTGGCCAGTTGCAAACAGCCGCACTACTTGGAACTTGTCACATACTAAGGAGATTCACCACTGACTCAGATTCTTAGAAAAAATCAGTGAAGTCGGTGAGTCGGTGAAGGACCAAAAACCTTCCAGCCCAAACCTCTGGTGGGCTGTGGTAACATCTAACAACAACAACAACAACAACAACAACAACAACAACAATTCATTTGTATGCTGCTCTTCTGGACAGATTGGTACCCACTGAGAGCAGTGGACAAAGTTAGTGTTGTTATCCCCACAATGAGGGACTTGCGTATCCAAATCCCACCCAACTCTGGCTGCCTGTCCAACTGCAGCCCCGTTTTCTGTGACAAGGTTCACTTCTGCAACACGTGGACCCATATTCCCGCCCCCCCTTTAAAGACTACCTTTTTGCATGTACAGAGTACCTCTTGCTGTCCCCACTAAGTAACCACGACCGATCTTGATTTCAGAACGGCAAATCAGAAGGAGATGATTTCTAAGCAAGCGCAGTGCCTCTCTCTGAAGGCTGGGCTTCTGTGCCCGCTGACTGGGATGTGAGCCCCTTTGGGCACGCTGTCCAATCTCTCCAGCAGCTTGGATTCTGTGATCTGTATTGTCACTGCAAGGATTCCCCCCCAGACAGAGGAGCGAAATCTCCCAGCATCTCAGATATGTGAAGAAATACTACTTTGTGTTTCGTTTCTACAATGAGAGGTGCCAGGGCTTAAAACAGGTGACTTTGGGGGCCCAAGGAAAGTCCAGATAATTTGATTATACTATTTTGGTTCCGCGCTTACTGAGAAAGGCCAGGTAACTATACTGTGACTCTCAAAGGATTGTGATGGCTGAGCAGTTCAGACCAGCACGGTAACATCAGTCAAGTCTTAAGTGGAATTAAAGGGTCTTCTGGCATAAAATGAGGTCAGAAGGGGGATGGTGTATCCAAGGAGAGGGAAGACAGGGTCTGAGCATCATTTCTCAAGCTCTCTGCAAACCTGTGATGTGGGCATCCCTCCCCGATCCCATTCCTTACAGGCCATCTCATGAGCCATGAAATAAAAAATTTGATGGGTTACATCCTAATGAGTTTTCTGGTGTCAGAAGTGGATCTTTCCCTACCTTCCTCTTCCACCAGCACCCCCCTCCCTGGACTCTCACAAGCCCTCCTGCGGAAGGTGAAGAGATCCTTGTAAACAAAATCCACCGCAACCCAAAGCAGGAAGATAGAGGAACTGGGTAAATCAGTAGCCATCCTGTAGTGGGAACAGAAAGTTCATAGAATCCAACCTTATTTGGTTTTGAAATGTCATAAAGAAACCAAATAGGCTTGTAGCAACAGGGTCCAGGCCCTGGATTGTGTTAACTGTGCCTCCCCTCCAGGGCTGTATTAACCCATGGCCGGGCCCCTAGGATTTCAGGTATCTCAGGCCCCCTCCGACACTTCGGTCTTTCACCCCACTACAGCTGACAGCCTGACCCTGGTACGATAGGTACTAGACTGCAGTACATAGCCCTATGTCCATTTTGAGGGTCTCCTGAAGAATTCTATTCACAGTTTTAAAAATATTTTTATTGCGTGAGTTGAACTCTTCAGGAAAGCACATTTTGCGGGTATAATTGTTCAATACTGTAATATTTTGAAGTGAATATTTTTTTTATTATTTATTTAAAATATATAATTTATGGATAATTGTTTTAATATGAGACCATTTGTTTCACTTCAATAAGGAAGCAGTTAATTATCTTATAGAGGTTATATAAGAGAATCAATTGTCATTTATGTGGGGCTGTGCCTCAGCAAAAAAAATATGACGGGCCCCTGGTCCCTGTGCGGCCCCTAGGCTTCGGCCTAGTCAGCCTTATGAAGAATACAGGCCTGCCCCCCCTCCAGTTTGGGCCTTGAATGAATAACTGTCACGATTGGACAAAACATCACATTGCATTGTGTGTCTTCTGGCCTTCCTCTGCCTTGATGGATTTGTTACCTTCTGGGTAGGTTTAGTCTCCCTCATAGTTCACGTTTGCCTCAACTTTCACCTTGGCCACAAGCTCACAGTATAACCTCAGTCCGCTTTTTGTCTGAGTTACTCCCCACATCTGCAATAAAGAGGAAATAATTGTGGCCTACCTTACAAGAGTGTTGTTTGGATGATTAAGGTAATGTAAGTGAATACTTAACAAGAACTTGCTAGTGATTAATCAAGGAGCAGATTTAAATTTTTTTTTATAAATATGCGCATGTGTGCTTGCGTGCATTTTACAAAAATGTGTGTGGGCGCTGCCATCTTAGAAGAGGTATTCTTCTTTTTCTGTTGCATTGCGGAGAATGCCTCTTCTAATGGTGCCTGCTGTGACACATACCCATATCTTTTAAAAAACAAGCAAAACATGTTTGTTCCAGAACTGTTCGTTTTTACTCCTATACCAATCTATGTGCCCTGACCTGAATAGCCAAGGTGAGCCTGATCTTGTCAGATCTCAGAAACTAAGCAGGGTCAGCCTTGGTTAGTAATTGGATGGGAGACCTCCAATAAAGACAAGGGTGCAGAGGCAGCCAATGACAAACCACCTCTGTTAGTCTCTTGCCATGAAAGCTCCACCAGGGGTCGCCATAAGTCAGCTATGACTTGAGGGCAGTCTCTACCACCACACCAATCTATGCGGGTTTACTGGATTGAAGCTCACACGATCAGTCCACTGTGATGTCTTTAATCATGTGATAGTCTGTATTCTGGCTGTAAAATACCCATCTCCTGCCACTGAATGCTGTGAGCTATCGAGAATGTCTTTTCCTATAACTTTGGACTCGTCACTTGGTGTTATGGCAGATATTGAAAACTGTGTCCCGTGTGCTTGTTCTTTGGGATGGCCATTTCTGTTAAAACTCAGATGACCTCCTTGTGCCCTGTGTGTCAGGTTTTGAAATTCCCTTTGCATACTCTTGTGCCTCGCGGCAATTTTCCGTAGTGTGGTTATTACAAGCCTGCAATGAGTAGCCGATTCTGGGGTGGGGAGAGGGATAGGTTTCCTCCGGCTTGCCGCGAGAGATTGCCTTGGAGACTCTTCTAGGGGTATGAAAGGGAAAGTCGTGGCATTCTGGGTTATGAGATGGGATGAGGCAGCAGGAAACCCTGGGGCAAGAACTGAGTCAGTTTCTCCGGTCAGAGATGGCTGAGGAAGAACCCTCAGCTCTGCCCATAAGGAAAGGCACTCAGAAGTCCCTCCCAAGTTCCATGCATGTTGCTCAGAAACACCCAAGCTCAAAACGTGGCATGCATTTCCATGTTGGTTTTATAAATGTACTGCAAAATGAACTTGTATGCCAATAAATTGCCCTCTGTCTGGCCCCCTTAGGATCCTCCAGGGCTAACACAGATGGTATGCCATATCAGGTGGCCAGTTAGCTGCTTAACAACCGCCCCCCCCCCATTTAACACCCCCAAGAAGATGGCAATCTGATGGTTCGAACCCCTGTGGGCTGCTGTACGTGGCTGGGCCTGGTGTTCGTCTTCCCAGGTCACCCACTGTGGAGGCCTGCCCTTTTTAGAAAGCCAGGAGCTTTATATTTTGGGGAAATGAAATCTGGAAGAACTTCCACATAGGAGCAGCTGGCAGTGAAACTGAATGTGTGCGAGACAGGTGGTTTTCGGTGGGGTGAGCAGTTGTACAAACGCTCTGGCATGTCGCAGACAAGTGTTGAGAAGTGTAGAGTTCCCTGTTTCGGAGGCGTTTCAAAGGCATTCCCGAAGGTTGTAAACTGCAGCCCTGTCAGAGCACGATCTTGAGGCAGACATCCCTGCTTTGAGAGTGAACTGTTAATGGTTAGAGCAGTGTCCCCCAAGATTATAGCTCAGGTTATACCCTGAAGGACAGGTGTCCTTAAAACAGTCTCTCTGCCTGTCTGCCTGTACATCATTCTAATTTTTTATCCCATCTTTCTTCCAAGGAACCTAGGATATGGTACACAGCCCTCCCTTTTCCCATTTGTCCTCACAACAACCCTGTGAGGTAGATTAGGCTGAGATTGTCTGACTGGCCCAAGGTCACCCAGCGAGCCGTGTGGCAGAGAAGGGATTTGAACCTGGGTCTCCAAGGAGATTTCGGACTGAATGACACATGGCAAGGCTCCCTTATCGGATCCTTCAACATGCAATATGAGGGAGGGGCTGTGGCTCAGTTGTGCAGCATCACGTTTGTATGCAGAAACTCTCAAGTTCATTCCTTGGCGTCTCAATTTAAAAGGGTCAGGTAGAAGGTGATGTGATGTGAAAGACCTCTACCTGAGCCCCCGAAGAGTCAGTCAGAGTAAACGATACTGACTGTGACAGACCAAGGATAAGGGGTCTTTGAATAAATGCAATATACTTGCAAAAACCAGGGGAAGGGAGCGATATGGGTTGAAGCTGCAATGCTAAGGAAAATAGCAAAGAGTCCAGCCCACCTCTGACGAAGAGAGCAGTGGTTCTCGGAAGCTTATGCTACAATAAAGCTGGTTAGTCTTAAAGGTGCCACTGGACTCTTTACTATTTTGCAGCTACAGACTAACACGGCCAACTCCTCTGGATCTCGTGCTAAGGAAGGGAGTATTTTAACTCTTCCTCCTCCCGCCCTGCGCTGGTTCCGTAACCAAAACTGCGCTACCCAGCAGCTTTTAGCCCTGGTAAAGGGGAAAATACAGAGACCCATTTTTGGCCTGCCTTTTGTTAAAAGCAGCAGTGGGGTGGGCTGTGGGGGACATCGTTTCTCTTCACAAAAGCTGTGTAAGTAAGGGAAGAGCAATACACACACACCCAGTGTCCTGGCTCCTGTCCATATCATTCTGGTCTATGACCGTAATAAACTTTGATGGATTGATTTGATCAACGTCATTGCCCCTGCCATAGCTCCGTCTTGAGGTTCTAGGCTGATTCTTACGATACAAAGTCCTCTGGGCTGCCACGAGGACTTTGTATCAGACATGAGGTACAAGCTATAAGGTTTTTATTTTGGGAAGAGCCAGGAGCTTTTTATTTTGTGTTCTGTTTTTTGCCAAGGCACATGGTGCAGAAGTAGAAGTGTGTGTGTGTGTGTGTGTGAGAGAGAGAGAGAGAGAGAGAGAAAGAGAGAGAGAGAAAGAGAGGCTGCAACTGCTTCTGCCTGCATTGATATTTGTACGTTGGAGACATGATATTCGTATTGTGTGAATTGTCCCTTAGTTACACATTAGGGAATCCAATCACAGGCTTTCCATGTTATATGTAACTCAGCCTTCTGAAATCGCTGTGAGAAAAAGCAACCTTGTACAAGTTTCCAGTTTTATAATTCATGCATTTTCCAAACAGTCGTGTACTGGTGATTACCATCACCAGTATCCATTGGCCACTAAATAACATCTTTTTCTAACAAAGGCAAAACACACCATCTTTGGTCATCCACACACACTGGGGAGCAATATCTGCTTAGATTGCAGACAAATTTCTCTTTGGCTATCTCTGTCAAGATCAAGATTATTTGTTTCAAGGCTTGTGTAGGAAACAGCATGGGTGAATTTGCAAGAAATCTTGGGCAAGATCAGGCTGCACGTTCTCAGAATCTGGGCGGAACATTTTCTTTTCCTTTGAGCTGGAAAATAAAATACCTATTCTCTTGGGCTGCCAGTCTAAATGTTGATGGTTTGTACGAAGATATAATGTACGTGACCTGATGTGTCATACTTTGATGCATGAATTTTGGAAGTCAGATTTGGGAGGGAAGCTTCTTGGTTTATACATAGAAAACATCAGCCTTTCACTCATTGTGTTTGATAGAAAGTCCTGGCATCAGTTTTCAGAGATCATGTGTGTGTGGACATTAACATGGTTATGTTAAATTCAGATTTCATTGTGAATCAGGTTTTATTTATTTATTTACTTCATTTATAGTCCGCCTTTCTCACTGAGGCTCAAGGCAGATTACACAGTGTGAGATTAGTACAGTCCATATCAGGAACATTTCCATAAACAATACCATAGGATAACTCAAATCTAAAACAGCCCTTAAAATAATTTAGTACAGATGATCTCTTCAAACCAAATCTACGGTCATCTGCACATGTTGAATTAACATCAACTTGATGAGAAAGAGCTGACTATATCAAGCAACAAAATCTGGTTTTTAATGTATATTTTTTATCACTTACTTTTATCCATTCAGGACACACCATTCTCTCTTGCACTCAAAAAGGTTTACTTTTAGAATAAAATTCCACACAAACACACACACATCCTACCGGACACCTTGTATCTATAACAGTTTCTGCTCTGATCCAGCCATGGTTTCTTGATGGGAACTCAGAGCAAGTGATTCATGCTGAAAGTAGCCAGTTTCTCTTTGAAACTTGGATCACGTGATATCTGAGAGGTTGCGATTCTCCCAAGGGCATGCACCTAGTGCCACCCTAAGCAGAGTTATAGCTCTCTAAGCCCACTGAGTTCAATCAACTTAGAAGGGAGTAAATCTGTTTAGGACTGCAGGATCTGCACCCAGCTTTCCACTGAACCATACTAGCGGCTTTCTTTGGGGGAAAAGAAGACTGGTCGTCTACTTTCACAGCATGATATTCTCTTATGCATTGTTATATAATGCCTTGTGGGTGCCAGATGATACTGACCGGGGGTGGGAGTCAGGTTGGAGGAGACTTCAGTCTTCTGTGCAGTGCCTAATAACAGCATCCCTTGGTGAAGCTCACCTATATGGTTTGAATTACTCCATATTGAGGAAGTTGCCACATTGCCACCCCCAATAGTCTTTGGCATTGCCCATTCTCTGTAGCGGTCAGGTTGCTCCCAATGCAGAGAGGTGGTAGGCAAATCTACTCAGCAGAGGCTGTTTAGCAGAAGAGAAGGCCCTTCAGGGAATCATACAGAGATACAGTGGGCAACCTCAGGTGTGGGTTTGTGGGCATTTTTTTAAAAATTCCTGGGAGCCTTTAAAAATGTCATTAATTTAGTTAGCTGAAGGCATACTGCAGATCTTGGTTTGGGCATGGCTGGATTATTGTCAGCATGTCCAAATAGGTACAGTCTTTGAAATTGGGACCTGCATTCAAATTCTGTCTCTGCCATAAACTCCCTGGGCTTGAATGGTAACTATGTAAGATCCAGATTATTCTAGTTATAGGAATTTTTTCGACAGATTAAAAATAAATTGAGAAAGATGGCTAATATTGTTGCAAGCCACAGGTATTTCCAGTGATGCGGACAGGCACAGGTCTGTACTTCAGTTTCTCTTCGTTGTGAAAACAGCTTGTCTGGGCACCTGCCATTCTTAGGAGGTGCTCAGATTTCAGATGTTAAGATAAGTGTGTCAGGAGATGTGCAGATAAAATCTTGAAAGATGGTAATTGTTGCTGTACGATATTTATGAGGCAGAGTAATTAACCAGCACAGATAGCTCCGTTAAAAAGAAGGGTGCAGACAAGGAGCTGTTTGGAAATGTTATAACATGCACCAGTGAAGTTCAGCCTGAGAGTTCAAATGCTCTTCATCTCAGGGCAGTGCCACTTGTGAGACTCCCAAGAGGGTGGCGCGACGATCCTCCTCTGTATACAAAATTTTCCTCTGCATTGAAAATGAACTTGGCAGTAGGAAAGCTTCTTGCCCAGCCTTCTCCTTGGCATCTAGTTTTCTGTGTGCAGGAAATGTTTTATTGTTGTTAGGAGGAAAACAGTGAGAGCCAACTGAAGCAGCACGGGTCAGACACAAGTTTTCCACTTCCATGCAAACTGGGTTGAAGTCAGGCTAAAAATCACCGGCCTGCTCACTTCTGGCAGCATTTCCCATAGATGAGTGACTTTTCACAGCTAGCCCAGGTGAGCCTGATCTTGTCAGATCTCAGAAGCTAAGTAGGGTCAACCTTAGTTAGTAATTGGATGGGAGACCTCCAAAGAAGACCAGGGTTGCAGAGGCAGGCAATGGCAAACCACCTCTGTTAGTCTCTTGTGTGAAAACCCCACCAGGGGTTGGGGCTGTTATGAGTCAGCTATGGCTTCAGGGCTCTTTCCATCACAACCTTTCTAACCTAGCATATTTTTTAATCCGCCCTTCCTCCAAGGAACTGAGCATGGCCTACATGGTTCTCGCTGCCTCATTTTATCCTCACAACTGCCCTGTGAGGTAGGGTAAGCTAAGAGTGAGTGCCTAGCCCGAGGTCACTCAGCAAGATTCCATAGCACATGGGGGATTTGAACCTAGGACTCCCATATCCTAGGCCAACTCTCTCACCAGGATGCGTACTGCCCCACATGGAGATAGTTTCAGGTGGGTGGCCATGTTGGTCTGTAGAAGAGCAAGATTTGGGTCCAGTAGCATCTTAAAGAGCAACTAGATTTCTAAGGTATTTCCAGAACTTTTGAAAGCTCATACCCTGGAAATAGAAGGTCTTTAAGGCGCTACTGGACCTGAATCTTGCGCTGTTCCACATGGGAAAGTCTTTTTTTAAAAAAGGACGCTTTCTGTCCATGAAATTTTGCTTTGAGGCTCTGGTCAATGGCACTAAAGGGCTTTTTTTTTCAGTGTTACTTGGAGATTTGGTAGCAGCCAAAGGTTTTGTTAGCTTTGAACCTGGCTTTTCTTGGTAGATTGATAATTACCAAAGGTAGGAAAAGGAGACTCTCTCTCTCGAGACATAGAAGTTCCTTTAGCTCTACCATTCAATAGGCTATGCTGTTGGAGGAAATGAGCACGTTGGGATGGAAAGGACAATAGCTATGAGACTGCTCTTGGGCCTCTCCCCTTTCCTGGAAGGTGAGTCATCAGCCTCCCATTCTGGAATTCTCAGGGACAGTTTTTAATTAATTTCCAGATAGCCGGTGTCCTAAAATATAACCCAAATGGGCATACTCCCTCACACCGCTGACTTTGCCCTGTGCTTGCTGTAGTGAGCACATTTGGGGCTCCTTGAAATAGTCAGGAGAGATTTTTAACAATCCCAGATTCTATGCTGGGAAGAAATCAAACAAACGGCATGCATATTTATTTGTCACCACTCATAGAAGCCAAGTTGGCTTACAAGGGATTCCACTGAAGTTTCATGGGGAAACATGGTCAGGAACACAGACCTGCTTAGTTTCAGCGTATTTACTGTATCCCATAGACCAAGACCCTTCAGTTTGTAGGTACCATCCCTTCTGTCTTCTCCTCTCCCTGCCCTCTCCCTAGGTTTTAAAATGAAGGACAAACTACCAGAATCTATGGTCATAGATCCAGAGGAGTTAGCCGTGTTAGTCTGTAGTAGCAAAATCAAAAAGAGTCCAGTAGCACCTTTAAGACTAACCAATTTTATTATGCTTTATTATGCTATAATAAAATTGGTTAGTCTTAAAGGTGCTACTGGACTCTTTTTGATTTTACCAGAATCTATGTGCGCAAGGCAGAGACCAATTCAGCAAAAGCTCTTTGCAACACAGAGATATGGGTGCATTTTGCAACATGGGTGTGTGTGTGTGTGTGTGTGTACCTTGTGCATAAGCCGGAAGGAGGTGGGAGCGCAAAAAGTACTGGATTTTTATTATAAAATTAACTATGCTTATACCCTCCTCTTCTAGACAGATTAGTGCCCCACTCAGAGCAGTGAACAAAGTCAGTGTTATTATTATCCCCACAATACAGCTGGGGAGCTGGGCTGAGAGGAATGGCATACCCAAGGGCCCCTTGCTGAGCTCATGGCAGGAGGTGGGATTTGAACCAGCAAATTACTCGGAATTCAGCTTTCCAAGATTCTCAAGCTTCAAGCCATCTTGGATGCAATGTTTTGGTTCGAAGGGGCAACTCCTGGTAAACCAAAGAAGCCAAGAAAGTACTTGAATTAGAATTCCAGTGGTTGGGGGTGGGTCTTATCCACAGCCCCTCCCCACAACAGGCCTAATAAGCATAAATTATGCAAAATAAGGGAAACCATGCATATGTTCTTAATTTACACAGACTGAAGAACCCCACTTTTTGGTGCTTTAAACAAAATAAGAGCCGGCAGAAGCTGGGTTCAGGTAGCTGGCTCAGGGTTGACTCAGCCATCCATCCTTCCGAGGTCGGGAAAATGAGTACCCAGTTTCCTGGGGATAAAGTGTAGGTGACTGGGGAAGGCAATGGCAAACCACCCCATAACAGAAGTCTGCCAAGAAAACGTCATGATGCGACGTCAGTAATGACTTGGTGCTTGCACCTTTACCTTTAAACAAAATCTATCTAATGTCAAGTATATTCATCTCTGTCTACAGGGGATATTTAGATTCTCTGGATGCATTTGATTCCCTTCTCCCTTATGTAAGGCCGCTTGTGCAAGGGAAAGATTGTCTCTGCGTGCAGAAGCCTGTCTCTGCACACGGAACAGGTTTTATATCTTGGCCCTTGAAGATAATTGTTTAAAGACTGTGGGCTGGATGACAAAAACCAGAAGTGTTAGAGAAGGACACACTGTGAGTGGTCGGTGGAGATGGTTTTAGGAAGTTGAGCCTATCCTTGCAGCTGAGTTGAGCCCGCGGTGTTTTTTCTATCCAACAAAAATATTTGGTATTTTTAGCAAGAACCGTGTGCCGACCAGAAATGAAAGTGAGGATTTGGAGGATATGTCCGAATGAGCTCTCTGCCAGGCAAATTTCCAAGCAAATTCCTCCCCAAACAGGACATTTTTCAAAAGGGGCGGGGACACTAGAAAATCCATCCATGACACTTGAGCGGTGGCTTCATTTAGCAGCAAATTTACAAGAGGAATGGTCTTGGCCTTGATCCTTGCCTGTACTGACTGCGGAGGGCCTTTCCCCTACTCCCAGACATTTGGAGCGTGATGAGCATGGAAACTGGTGGTGTTGACTTACTGGTGAAGGGCACTCTGTGCATGCTTAAAGGGACTCTCTTCATTCGTAGTCTGCATGGCCAACAGCCAGGAAAACACTGTGCAATACAACAAGGCAATACCCGGTATAGAACAAAATGTACACAATGAAGAATCACCTGGATATTAAGAAAAATATTCTATTATTATTTCCTAGTGAAAGGACAACACTGTGAGCTGACTTTCTGTGAATAGAAGGAATAATAAGAGTGAGACTGATCACGTAAATATTGCTCTCCGGGGACAGACCAAGGATTTACCAGCATCCTGTAACCAACATTAGTCAGCTAATACATGTTTCTGTGGAACTCTCAAGTAGAATACAAAGGCAGCAGCCCCTTCCCACCACCATTTCCCTTCCATTGAAACTGGCGTCAAGAGGTACACTGCATCTGAACATGGAGGTTCTGTTCACTTCTCCACTGGCACAGCATAGGAGCAGAAGGAACTAACTGTTATCTGCGAGGCCCTTGCTTTGATTCTAGCCTCTGCCACAAACCCACTGGAGAGCCTTAGGCAAGCTGCTCCTTATCAGCCTTAGCTTCTCCTTTGTGATATGGTGGATAATAATACTGGTCTACCTCACAGGGCTGTTGGAAAGGATTACAACAAGGAAATATGTGTGACGTACTTAGAACACTGGATTTAAATGGCAAAACATTGCAGCCATTGCTTGATCACCCCTCCATGTATTAGACTCAAGCTATCCAATATCTTGTGGCATTGAGTCCTGCAAGTTAACCAAACACTGCACGGATAAATACTTCCTTTGCTTCATCTTGAATCTTCTGCCCATCAGTGGGGCACCTTGAGTTTGGTTATTATAGGAAAGGAATAAAAAAAAGGACTGTTATCCCCTTTCTCCTTTCAGTGCATTTTTCTGTATACTCTCATGTCCCCATCCTTTAGAAGTTTTTTTGTCTAAACTTAAATGCCCCAAACCCTTTACCCTTTCTTTGCAGGGAAGGGGCACCAACTTTCTGATCAATTTGGTTGCTCTTTTGTGCGCAGCGAGGACTTTAAAAACCTACATCTTTTCCACACTGTGACACTGAGAGATCTCTGTCTTTTGGTACTACACCTCTGAAGATGCCAGCCACAGCTGCTGGCGAAACGTCAGGAACTACAATGCCAAGACCATGGCAATACAGCCCGGAAAACCCACAACAACCATCGTTCTCCGGCTGTGAAAGCCTTCGACAATACATCAACTTTAAAAACCTCTCCTTTCAAAGGGCAGCTTGGAATTCTGAATAAGCGACCGCTTCTTTTTGATTACTTGACTCTTCTCAGTTTGCAAAGTGTTTGTAGAGGCTTGCATTTTCCAAAAACACTTTTATGTTTTCAGACTGCGTTGGGGGAAAGCTACCTCTAGGGGCGAGAGAGGGGAATTATTTCATAGGGGTGGACTGGGATCTGGGGTAGGGCAAGGGATGTGGGAGGTTTTGGAATCAATCGGTGATCTTGAAGGAAGATTGATTTATTGGATTTTAACCTTCCTGCGCATTACAATGCACATTTGATTTTGATCTTGGGTTCAAATATTTCACGACCTGCTCTCCTGTAAAATGCACAGGTAGGCTCGTTTGGTAGAAGGCACAGACCCTTTGGACCAGAGAGGTCCAGGTTTAACTCCCTGCCAGGCCATCAGATTCACCAGACATCCTTAAGTTAATTTTTTCCGTGGAGCTCTCGAAGATAAAGGAAGCCAAGAGTTGCAAAACCACTTTGTACTCGGATAAGTGCTTCTATAAACAATTGATCGGTGCGAGCACCTTCCAGCCAAAGTTGAGCCCTTTAAAAGTCCCATTGATTTGAGGAAGAGTGACTGGAGGGTGAGCTAAACTCTCCCACTAAAAATGAATAAGACTGGGGAAATTTTTGTTGGTTGGCTAGAGTGTGTCGTCATCTATAAGTGACTCCCCCATTTGTGTATCGGCAGTACCATAGAGCTACAATATGGAGACTCAAATTAAGCCAGGGATTGTGCACATTTGTACAACATAGTTCAAAAGACTGGGGGTGGGGGCCGGAGGATGGCTTTGCAGCCAGTGCCTGCAACCAGCAAACTGGCTATTGAGGAAGAATTATGATAAAAATGCTAGGGGTGGGGGGACAAGAAATAGCAAGAGAGGGCAACAGTTTGGACCTCCCCTCTCCTCCTCCATTTTTGGTTAGGTTTCCAAGGGCTTGACCTCCCTCTCTCTTTAACTGACTCTCAGCTGTTCTTAATCCTCGGGCCCCAGTAGAGCATGCTCAGTCCTCATCCGGCCATTTTTATGGCTGTTTTTTCTTTAGGTTAATTTACAATCTCATTTTTCTGTATATTGGAGGCTCCCCTGAATATGCACAGATCCAGATCTTGTGTGGTTGGCTGCTTTTTTTGCTTTTATGGTTGACACTGGGGCAGCCACTTTGCTATAAGCTGTCCAAAAATCAATTGCAGTAGCAACGGTTCCCGCTCGTCTCTTTTTCCATTTAGCTGACTTTCCATATTCCATCCATTAATCCCCCCTCTTAATTTACAAGTTTCTGTATACTTGGGGAGTGGAACATACTATTTTTATTTGCTTCATTTATATTCTTGCCAATCTCCTCGACAGGGACCCAAAGTTTCCCTTCTCATTTTATTCTCACAACAGCCCTATGCTGAGAATGTATTACTGGACCAAGGTCACCAGCAAGCTTCTGTGGCCCAGGGGGGAGTCAAAGCTGGACCTCCCAGATCCTAGTCTGAGTCTGTAACCACTATACAACGTTGTCTCTTAAGTCCATAAGATAGACAAAGACCAGTTTAAGCAGAGCGGATCCCCGCTTGCCCTTGCATGGAAGCAAGGACAGAAATCTTTGCCATGTGCTTGCAAGATGTTTCCCTGCCATGCTCGCCAAGGTGAAGCCAGGCCTCTTTATGGTAGCCAGGGACAGAGTTCCCAGAACAGGGTTGGCTCGGCTGTTTCCTTGTGTCTTTTTTTGGTTTTGGCTGGTATCCGGTTGGGATAACAATGCATTGTGCAAAGGTTCAGAATGCAACGCTCTGCCGTTGTAGCAGAGCAAGTTGGAACCCGGCGTGGGCGGCCCTGCTGAATAAACTCTGGCTGCTTGAGTGAATGCTGGATGGCCTCAGCGTCGCTAGTCAAACTAGCATTTGCACAGTTCTGCGCATTGTGCCATGCGGATCTGCGAGCCTCTTTTTACTGCTCTGCTGTCGGAGGGCCGGGGCTCCTGAAACAGCCCCATGGTTTTGCTCCCATCTTGACTTGCCACCCTCCAGGTGGGTCCTGGAGATCTCCAGAATTATAGCTGGACTACAGAGTTCTCTTCCCTTGGAAGAAATTGCTGTTTTGGAGGGTGGATCCTTTGGCGTTATCCCCCACTGAGATACCTCCCCTCCCAAACCCTACTGTCCCCATAGGGTTGCCAACATCCAGGGGGAGCCTGGAGATCTCCCAGAATTACAACCAATCTCCAGACAACAGAGATCAGTTGCCTTGGAGGGATTGGCTGCTTAGGAGGGTGGATTCTGTGGCATTATATTGAGGTCTGCCCTCTTTCCAAACCCCATCCTCCCCGAGCTCCACCCCCCAAGTCTCCAGGAATTTTCAAACCCAGAGTTGGCAGCCCTACTTTCTTTCTGCCACTCCCAGTTGAATGAACTCAGATGCCAGCTGGCCAAGGTTCCTGTTTGCAAAGGCATCTGCCTTCCTTTCCTGCCTTTGTGCCCCTCTGCACCAGCTCAGGCATTCCCTTTTCCCAGAACAGGAACTCTAAAAGAGCCACAGTCCTTTTTGGCAGCCAACTCTTTTTCTTCCCTTGGAAACAAGGAGTGGTTTGATGCCTTTACCGGCAGGAGGGGAACCAAACCGCGGGCGTAGCGGGGCTAGGGAACCTTGCTTGCGGAGGGCAACTGTAGCTGTGCTGTTGTAAGCTGCAATCCAAGCAGAGAGGGAAGAAAAAAAGAGGTGTTCCTTTGAGCTGACAAAGCCTCTGAGAACGGGGCTTGCTTTGCCTGATCGCTTCTGGGTTTCTCGGAGCACAGGAGGAGAGGTGGAAGATGGATGGGTCCTGCGGGGAAACAGCTCTGAACGAGGTCTGCAAGTCTTGTCTGAGGTAAGCAATCTTTTCTTTCTTTCTTTCTTTTTGGCCACAGGAATGGCTGGAGGTATAACAAAGGGACTGAACAAAGGGGGGATTTGATCCACCCAAGAGACCTCCCCGAGAATCTCTTTGCAAGGGATGGGGGTCATTGCTTCTTGACATGTGGCAGACCGCATGGCCAGTGTGCAATTAGATTCCTCGTCGAGGTTTGAGCCTGATGAGAGTTTTCCTCATCTTCTGAAATCTGAAGAAAGTATCTGAAAAAGGGAGCTTTGACTCTTGAACTCTCATACTCTGGAAATCTAGCTGGTCTCTGAGGTGCTTCTAGACCCGGATCTTGCTCTTCCGTGTCTTCCATTACACTCCTGGTGTGTGTGTGTGTTGCTGGGGCAGTGGTGGATTTCTTCTGGCAGGAGATCTGAGGATTCCGTTGACTGCTTTCCAACAGAACGGATCCGTCAAAGAGGATTTTCAGGGACAGATTGTGGCGATCACTCGCTAGGGAACTGATCCACCTAGGTATTCGTCTCAGGAAAAAGCTTGGAAGAATTAGCAGCTAGAGAACGTGGGCTGGGGACGTTTGAAAAGGGCAATGTTTTAAGAGCATAAAGGAAAATCTCATTTCATTTCTCCGTAGACCGTAGTAACAGGAGCTCCGCCCCCTTCTCCATCCCCAGACACCTGGAGGAAAGGCAGGAATGTCCTCCAAAAGAAAGAGGAACTCACTGGAAAAGGGTTGACATTTCCCACCCACCCCCAAAGAAAAGAGGCACAAAGCATGTAGGACAAAAGATGGGGAGGATCAAAGTGGGAGGTTTTCCTGGAATTTGGGGCTTGCTGTGGGTTTCCAAACTAGCCTCCTTCATGTGGTCCCAATTTCTCATGATTCAGCCAAACCGTTTGATTTACAGATTAAGAGAAAGAACAAACAGAAGGATGCTGTGAAAGCACACATGGCCATTCGAGCTTTTGAGCAAGGAAGAGAATAGGTCTAGGGGGAAGAGCAGGGCTGTGCGAGGCAATTTAAAAAGCGTGTTTTTGAGCATGTGCAGAATTTTTTTAAAAAATCTCATTTAGCAATCTGATTGCACTCAGTTGGAGGCAAGAGAGATTTCCCCAAAGCTAAATGGTGCAATGTGCCAGCTTCTTGCACAAATCAGATAGCAATTCATGGGAACGATGTATCCGACTCTCCTCATTATTCCTAGGTGTAAACCAGTAGTATCTCTGTTGCAGCTGCTGGACTTGATATCCCCTCCCAAGTAATCCCATGGTATGAACCATGCAGGGCAGTTTCTTCTCCGTCCCATTGGTATGAAGCAGTAGCAGCAATTTTGGTGTCTATTGTACTGGTGACTTCCTCTGTACTTTTACTTTCCACTGGAATTCCAGGGTCTAATTCCCCCCCCCCCTTGGAATAAATCAGGAGTACCTATTTGCAGTCAGTAGTCCTTATCTGGAAGGACCCTTTTTCCTCCTTTAATTCAAGCAAAGTAAGTTGGTCCAATAATCTGAATGTGGAGTAAATTTGTGTCTATCTTTCACCTTGGGGTAAGTTTGCGCGGAGTTCTTCCCTTTAGAAAAACTGGGAGAGTCTTTTTTAGAGTCAATGAGTACTATGGCTCTGTTGCTCACCCTCATTTAAGCTGGGAGTAACCTCTTGTGGCCAGCAAGAATAGATTCTTCTCTTTCTGTCCCTTTCCCCTTTAAATTTTTGGTATAAACTCTTTGTGCAAGAAAAAGCTTCTTTGTAGTCTCCGAATGAATCCCTCCCTTGAGCTGGGTAAATCTGACAACTCATTGCATGGGAATCCAAGTATCTGAGTCTTCTTTCCTCTCCAACAGAATGTACTCCCTCCGCTGAAGCTGGTGTGAATTGGCTGCAGAAAATGAATGGGAGAGATTTTTTCTCCCTTTGCATACATGCATAGCCTGATGTTTAAAGAGGAAGAGAGGTGTGGGCTGGCAGCTGAACTCTGCGGATTGGGCAGCACGCTAAGCTTCTGTAGCGTCCCTGCAGACAGATTGGTGTGTAGTTGCTGTAGGGCGAATGTGCAGGCGGCACCGCTGTATCCTCGATTGGTGCGATGGTAGCGGCAGAGGAGAAGGGTTAGCTTATTACTTGGACACCAGGGTTTATCCATGTAGATTCCCAATCCCAATACTTGATTTTGTTGAAGAGATTACGGCGATACTGAGATAGGAAGTGTATAGCCTACTCATAGATGCTCTTTTTCTGACAAATCACCAAGGTTTAGGGGTAGAGTGACCACGGATCAATAAACCCAAATTGGGGACAAAATAGGTTTGGAGAGCCAAGGCCTGATGCCACTTAAGCTCTGTCAGTTTCCACTCTACTCTTGGACCAAATCTGGTGCCAAAAGGAACACATGACATGAATTTTGCATTTAAAAAATTTGAACTATTGTTAAATACTGGTTCTTAAAACCTGATATTGAGGACCAAAAAAATGTATCTTAAATATTGCTGGCATAAAACAAAGGAAATGCATCCAACAATTGAATTAGGAGAACATTACAACTTTTTGTTGACAAGCAAAGAGTTTTTTTTAATGCACTCTTTTACTTGGATTAGTTTAAGTTCTATTGCATGCAATCCAAAGATGTGAGGCTCCATCCCAGCATCATATTTACCTTCACTGGAGGACTTTTGGAGGGACTGCAAAATGCCAAAAACCTGAAGTTGAAAACTGGAATTAGCTATCCCCGTGGTCTTTTTTTTCCTCCCAGGAATGATCCTCTTAAGAACTACTGTAGAAAGTTGAATCTGTGTATCTGTTCATAGGCCTCTCTTGAAAACTCCTTAGGGGTGACTATTCCAAACAGAGCTTATCTGTCTGTTTATCCACACACACACCTACCCTCTCCATGGGCATCTTTCTCTAACAACAATAACAACAACATTAGATTTATATACCACCCTTCAGGACAACTTAACACCCACTCATGTTGTTATTATCCCCACAACAACAATCACCCTGTGAGGTGGGTGGAGCTGAGAGAGCTCTGAGAGAGCTGTGACTGATCCAAGGTCACCCAGCTGGCTTCAAGCGGAGGAGTGGGGAATCAAACCCAGTTCTCCAGATTAGAGTCGTACCACTCTTAACCACTACACCAAACTGGTCCTGTGGAGGAAATATTAAATAAAGAGCTGCCTTCCGTGCAATCAGAGCTCTGTTCTATCTAGCCCACTACCTTCCATTCCCAGAGGCAGAGTACACACTTTGTCCTCAAAAGGTCCTAGCTTTATTTCTGAGCATCTCCAGTTGAAAGTCTTTTCTTTTGCCTACAGGTCCTCTGTCATTTTGGGCAGACAGTAGCCCTGTCCACATGTCATAGTGAATGTACATACAATCTGTGTACACTTGATCTTGCTTGAAATGTGCACTGAGTAATCCTCGTGTTAAGTATGACTCAAGGATTGCTGAATGTGTGATATAAACCCCACTTTTATCCAGGTATCAGTCCTTGGTTTCATTTGTGAAGTGAATGCACATTTGATGTTTTGTGCAAACAGATGTACATACATTTTCATGCAAGATGTATGTGCGTTTACTGTAACATGCAAATAGGGTCAGTAGTATTAAGCGAGGTTGGGTGATGTTTTGGCTTGGTATACAACAGTTTCATGTACAGGTTTTGGCAGTAGTCTTTGCTCATCAGGTTGAAACGGGGACCATATACTTGCAAATCGTATGTTCTGCCACTAAACTTTGTGCCCTGCCCATGTTTTATAGGAACTTCTCCCCACTCCAAGCTTACAAAAGCCCTGTGAGAAACAGCAAAGAAGTTGTGAGATTGTGGCCAGTCATCAAAGGGGAACTGAACGCCGTCTGTAACCTACTTTTGGTTCCAGCAAAGATCTGGGGCAGGATATGGATTCACATTAGGTTTTATAATATAAATAACTTCAAAATGCTGCTCCCCAGGGTGGGGGGAAGTGTTTATAGTACTATAATTAAAGGGGAATTCATAGAGACTGGATCAGCCACTAAAATAGACAGGCAGGAGAATTAGGATAGAAATAACATTACATGAAGCATCATCAGTCCCTTAACTCATTGCCACTGGATATTGTAATGCTGACTAATATAAATTGTCTTTTCAAAAGGGTCCAATAAGTATATAGAAGCAAGTTTTTGCATGGCCAGATGCTGGGAAGCCCAGATACAATTTACTGGAGAAAGCCAGGCATTCCGCCCTGGGAGTTTTCCTGACTAATCAAGATATGCCAATCTCAGGGATGGCAATGTTGGGGTTCCTCCTGAGTTATGCAGCCTGGCAAAGGGGAGGCAGCTCAGGAAGCAGGGCGCCAAGAGTCATGCTCTGCCTTTCTTCCCTTGCAATCAGTCTGGACAGAGACTTCTGGCAAAGATGAATTATTCTTCCTTGCTCCTTTTAGATCTTCCTATGTCAGAGGGTCTAAAAGCAGTGCGAGTAAACTGAACTCGGCTCCCTCTAGCAAAAAGATAAAGTGGGTGGTGGAGTGGGGAGCTGTGATTACTTGGGGAAAAGGTGGCCATGCGGGAGGAGAAGAAGAGCGCTCCCATTAAGTGGGGGGGGGTGATCACAGTTGGGGGTGATGGAGCAGGGAAGAAAGAATCTGATAGAGGGGCCCTTGGACAGTCTGTGCCCGAGACCCATAAATACCTGTGGTTAGGCTTGCTGAAGGGTTGGCTCTGGATTTCTGATTAGGAGAAATGTGACATACTCTTCAGTGAATAGTACAGGAATGGAGTGCCTCTATTAAAGATGGTTCTAGAGTCTGAGCCCTGATTTCAACGAAGCCTGACCTCTGGTGAACAGATGCTGGGGGGATGGATATTCCCATCATGCTCTGCTCCTGAGCCTCCTTGGCTGGTTGCTGATAGGAGACAGGATGCTGCACAGATAAGCCAATGTTCCTGCCCAGCACGACCGTTCTTAACGGCATTAAGGCTTGCTGGGAAAGCCCAGTTCCTCAAGATATCCATTTAAGTGTAATGTGTGTTTAAAGCCCTTTACTGCAGACCGCAGCTGGGATTTAGCCAGGGATTGCAGCGATGTGCTCTAAATGAGCTGGATACTTATGCTTAATTTTTTAAAGCAACTAAGTGCATACTGATGCCTGCACACACATTAAGGGGGAGGGGGAGGGAACGGCATGTTTTATTGGATCACTTAACTAGTGTTGGACTTGCTAGAAGTGATCTCTTTGAGGTGTCAAGGAACAGTGGATGCAGGAGGCCTGGGTTCGAATCTCCACTCTGCCACAGAAGCTTGCTTGGGCCAATTGCACTTTCTTAGCTTAACCTGCCTCACATAGTTGTTGTGAGGAAGAACTAGAGAAGAGAAGAATTATGTATGCTAGTTTAGGTCTCCATTTCAGAGAAAGGCAGGGTATAAATCAAGTAAAATAAATAATTTTTTTTAGCTTGAATGGCAACTAATAACAAAAACAACATTTGATTTATATACTGCCCTTCAGGACAACTTAACGCCCACTCAGAGTAGTTTACAAAGTATATTATTATTATTATTATTATTATTATTATTATTATTATTATTATTATTATTATTATTCTCACAACCATCACCCTATAAGGTGGGTGGGACTGAGAGAGCTCTGAAAGAGCTGTGATTGACTTGAGGTCACCCAGCTGGCTTTAAGTGGAGAAGTAGGGAATCAAACCTGGCTCTCCAGATTAGAGACCTGCTGCTCTTAACCGCTACACCAAACTGGCTCAGTGATTCTGGATTGAATTGCCACAAGCAGTAGGATGTGACTTTAGGATCAAACTGTAGATGGGATCCTGTGAGTGGTACTGCGGAGTGTTATTTGGTCCTAAAAAGCTACAGAATGGATTGTTACAGATCTGAGCCAGAGTGTTGGCAAAGGGGAGGGGTTAGCCGTTCCCTACCTGTACCAGTTCTCTGGTGGAAAAAAAAATCTCCCCACCAACTACTTTGAGTTTTAAAACGAAGTAAAATATGTGTTTCCTGTATCAGGGCTTAAGAACAGAATGGGGAGATTTTTTTAAAATCAAGAAACAGTGCAAGGGGAAACATTAAACTAGCATTTTGGCCCGGTATCCTTTGCAGCCCTGCTCCATATTATTTGGAGGGGGGTGGCTCTGCGGTTGCTCTTTAGGGCTAAATCTTTTAAAATATCCTGCTTTTCTTCCTGATCGGGGAAAGTGGCTTTTCACATAGTTCTCCCCTCCTCCACTTAATCCTCACAACAACAACCTTGGGAGGAGAAGTTAGGGCCCAAGGTCATCTGACAGGCTTCCATGGTTGAGCGGGGAATTCAGACCAGGTTGTCCCAGGCTGTAATCCGATGTTCTAACCACTACACAGCACTAGACCATTAGATAACATCCGGATTGCCAACATGGCAGTACAGATGTCGAATGTGTTTGGCCTTTTATGGATGTAGCCTTTCAAAGGGCGATGGGTTCAAGCAGCATTTGGAACCGCATAGCGCTGGGTCTGCCTCTCCTCTGCAGCCCTTTGCTATCTGGGCAGGGCTGCAGGGTCCCCCTTCTCTACAGTGGTGGTGAAATGGATGAGTGTGTGATTCTTGCCTCCAGCGCGATACTTTTGTTAGCATTTCCTCTGCTTCATAGCAAGCAAAATCCCAGCTGAGCCTTCTTGTTTCCTGCCTCCGGAAAGACGCACTTCCCTTCACTATGGAAAAGGGCTTGGGGCTTAGGATCCATGAAGGGGCTGTGGTCAGGAAGGATCTAGCCCCTTCTCCAGGCAGCCCGTGGTCTGAGAAAGCAGCTTCTTTGCTGGAAAGGAGTGGCGGAGGCTGGCAGAATCACTCCAGGTACTGTTGGGCCCCTCTGTTTTTGCTTGGGTCCTTCATTCCTCTTGTCTTCTAAGACTGGTGACCCCTGGCAGTAAGCTGGGACTCCTTCTTGCATCTAGTGTTCCACGGTTTGGTGTTGAACGATCGACTGCATTGCAATTTATCATAGGTTTAATTTCATAGCCAGTGAGGACTAGAAACATGTTCTCTGCAAAATGATATCTGGGATATTACATGCTTCTGTACAAAAGGCATAGTGTTGCTTAAGGTGTAGGTCTGTGTTCAGTATCTTCCAGAAGTAGGGGTGTATCTGACACTGTTTGCCATTTTGGAGTCCATGCATTTTAAATTGGGCCAATGATTTGGCATTTGGGGATAAGTGCACGAAAGTTTAGAAAGTTTTGGTGTGTGTGTGAGGTGCCGTCAGCTCGCAGCAGACTTACAGTGACCCCATAGGTTTTGCAAGGCAAGAGATGAACAGAGGTGATTTTCCATTGCCTGCCTCAGCGCAGTGACCCTTGACTTCCCTGGTGGTCTCCCATTCAAGAACTAACCAGGGCCAACCCTGCTTCTTCCGAGATCTGACGAGATGAGGTTAGCCTGGGCTATCTGGTTCTGATCTGGTTGTTGTGACATGAATAAAATGAATAAAATTGACATGAGCTAGATCCTCTATCCTTATTTAAAGGAACAGTTCTCCCAGTAAGACAGGATCTCAGCACCCTGTAAAACGTAAGCCAGGGCCTTTAATTCCATATAACCAAGCTCCGGAATGCCCCTTAAACCTGATATTCCAACTCAGTCACTCCAGGCTTGTCTGACGTTTGCCGACCTGCAGCCTTCTAGAGTGGGGCGTGAACTTAAAGCATCGTAACCCAAACAAAGCCAAGCCGTTCTCCTATTCCAAGATCACCCACGAAGTACCTGGAACAATCCAGGATTCTAGGGCATGGCCCAGATTACAGTCGGGCGGAGGGCCTGTTTTGCATTTCTTCCAGAACGGAGCTAGGATGCGCTTTTCTGCTCCAAACAGTCCTCAGGGAGGTTGCAATCTGGCGTGTCACAAACACAGCGATTCCAGAGGCGGAAAGAAGCTGATACAGGCTGGAGTAGAGTACTGGTAAGTGCCGCCTCTCCTCTTCTGCTTCAAGCCCCCCATGATAGGCAGTACTGGCAAAAGATTCAAGTTACTTTCACCTCTCATCAATTTTCATTCTACTTAACCAAGAGAGAAGTTTTTGGGTGGTTGAGCGCATGCTTTGCATGCTCAAGTTCCAGTCTGTGGTATAGGACCTTAAGTGGCCCATCAGAGTAGCGCATGTGGACCAATAGCTTGACTCGGTATAAGACAGCTTCAGGAGTTTGTATCACACTTTCCCGTTATGGGGAGTGGCCATATCTTGGTGGGGGGGAGCTATAACAGGGGTCTGCAGCTAATGGGCCCTGACCAGGATAGCCCAGAAGAGCCCGATCTCGTCAGATCTTGGAAGCTATGCAGGGCCACCTTGGTTAGTAATTGGATAGGAGACCTCCAATGAATGCCAAGATTGTGAGCCAGGCAATGGCAAACCACTTCTTTTAGTCTTTTGCCTTGAAAACCCCAGCAGGGGTTGCCATAAGTCAGCGAAGACTTAACGGCACTCTCCACCACCACACCACAGCTAATAGCTCTGTAAAAAAAAGAACATGAAATATCTAAGTTGAGGTATACTGGAGGGAATAGGTGGGATGCTAGAATGACCAGCGCTTGGAGGGAATGGTTGGGCAAAGATTTTTATGGGGCTGAAAAGCTTTTTAGAGATGCTTCACAGAAAGGGAAATGAGAGAAGGGGACAGTGGCCAGTAATCCAAGCGAGAATCATGCGCAGATTTGTGCCAGTGTGCTGAAACAATCTCACAGGGTAGTCCTTGTATATATTGATTATTTATTTTGAGACCTTGTGTGTGCCCCTTCCTAATAAAGGACTCACAACAACCAGTATTTGGGCTACAGAAACTTGTTGAGGACTAATCAACGGTTAGTCAACAAGTCAATTATCAGCGATGTTGAGTTGCTTCGTTTCAGTTGCACAAACGGGTTTTCTTATTCTGGCTCTTTGTTGATCTCTTGCTGCAAACTGTGATGTGGTTTGGGCCTTCAGTTATAAAAGGCTGCCAACTATTGGGCTAGCAGGTCAGCAGCAGACAGGGTTGCCAACCTCCAGGTAGGGCCTGGCAATTTCCCAAACTATAGAGATCGGGAGAAAATGGCTGCTTTGAAGTGTAGACTGTATGGCGTTATACCTTGCTGAGGTCCTTCTTAAACCCCACTCTCTCCAGGCTCTGTCCCCAAATCTCCAAGGAATTTCCTAAACTGGAGTTGTTAACCCTGGTGGTAGAACCCATTCTTGGCTTGCAAAGAGCCTCTGGCTTAAACCCTGGCATCTTTTAGCTAAAGGATCTCAGGAGAAGAGTTTTCTCGGGAGAAGACTTTTCTGATATCTAGGAGATATCTTCTTTGAATACAGTAGACAGAACAACTTCAAATGGGCCCAAGGTCCGGCCCTGTTTAGTCACTTCGTAACAAATTGTGAGTGCCTCAGTTAGTTTACTGATGTGCCAAGCCGGTTTCTGGCTGTGGATGCCACAGAGCTGGTTTCTTTCTCCTTCAAGGGAGTCATAGAAGATCTTTTTTTATTTCTTTGTGATTTTCTTTTCCTCCTTTACTTTAGAAAAGAGCAAGAGTCTAGTAGCACCTATAAGACTAACAAAATTAGTGGTAGGGTATGAGCTCATACCCTACCGCTAATTTTGTTAGTCTTATAGGTGTTACTGGACTCTTGCTCTTTTCCACTGCTACAGACAGACTAACATGGCTACCCATCTTGATCCTTTACTTTAGGTTGGTTTTCCCCCCGGGAAACCTCTAGAAGGAGTATTAATCCTCAGCTGTGGGGCAGGCAGCTTGCAGCCCTGTCAAGGCTAGGGGAGGGAAGGTAGGAGAGACATGAGCCGCCAGACCCCTGGAGGAGGATGTGGCAAGGGGCATTTGGCAGGTTAATGGGTGAGCATGTTTGTTATTCATCATTGGGTTTATTCCCTCTCAGTTATCAGTATCATGAAACAAGTGGGTAGTGCAAAATGGGAGATAGAGGAAGAGTGGATGAGGAGACAGCCAGGCAGCCGTCAGAATGAAGAACAAGATCTTTCTTGTAGAAGGTGGACGAAGATAAGAGTCTATGAAACAGAACATGCAAAAGAAGAAAGGAAGTATGACAGAACAGCCCAGAGAAATGAGGGCTGCCATCTTCTTCCGTGTTGTTAACTGTTGGCTTGACAGGGAGCTATTCAACTGGTGTGTGTGGCCTTTCTCTGTGACTGCACTGCCGTACTATGTGGTAGGACACCTTGCCTGTTGAATTTTGGTCTCTCGAGCAGTGATTTAAGGCCTGAAGCCTCAGTTGAGGTGGGGAAAAGGTACCAGCTTAGGGTTGCCAGCCTCCAGGTGGTAGCTGGAGATCTCCCGTAATTACAACTGATCTCCAGGCCACAGAGATCAGTTCCCCTGGAGAAAATGGCTGCTTTGAAGGAGGTACTCTATGGAATTATATCCCGCTGAGGCCCCTCCCCTCCCCAAACCCCACCCTCTCTAGGCTCCACCCCCAAAATCTCCAGGAATTTCCCAACCTGGATCTGGCAACCCTATACCCGCTGTAAGTCAGAAGGGTTGCCATAGCAATGGGTATGTGTTTCCTTCCCCATCCTTCATCTGTAATGCTCTTTTGGTATTGGTGACAAGGCAGATCTGATTTCCAGAGTAGAGAAAATTTATTGAATCTTTCTCTTTCTGCTTCACCCAAATGGCCCCTCAGGCCCATTGGAATAAATTTGGGCACAAAGGGGGCTTCCAAAACATGATGCCCGCTGCCCTAGTTTTTAAAAGAAACTTTTCTTGTTTTTTGCCCATGAAAACATGGATTTTCTTCCAGTGTCACAAAAGCACGATTGGTCCTGTTATGTGGATTTTTAAAAATGTGCATGTTGCAGGGGAGGGGGCACCCATGACTATTAAATGTGTATACTGCCTCTGAACATGGAGGCTCCATTTAATCACTGTGGCTAATGGCCACCGATGAACGTATTCTCCACAAGACTGGCTATTTTCCTTTTAAAGCCACCTAAATTAGTGGTCATCACTACACGCAGTGGCAGTGAATGCCACAGTTATCAGAGCTACTCATGAGGAAATGAGCTTCCTGTGATCACTAACAGGCCGTGGGTGAATAGCAGCGCAAGCGAAGACAGCCCAGAGGCCAGGTTTGGTTCATGGGCCGTCAGTTGCCGACCAAAGTTTTCTCTGTGACCCCCCCTTGTTTTTTCCCTTCCCTCCCTCATTGCTCAATTTCCTGATCCCCTATCTGGGCTCAGAGCCCATCTCTTTCCACCCACATGGTGGGCCCAAAATATCCAGCCAGCAGCTGACATCCTCCAACTGTCTGTCTGGAGGCAGCTGGTGTGAGTCTCTCCCCTGCCTACCCCCTGCCTGACCGGGTAATCACAGACCATTCACATCATGTATGAGAGCGCATGAAGTTTGCATGTCTAGCATTCCTGTTTTGGGGAGGCATTAGACGGACACAGAGGGTGAAGGTGCTAGAATAATAGGACGTAGTTTAGAACGGTTGTTCAGGGAAAACACTCTTTGTGTGCCTGTGCATGCATTGTGCTAGGGTGTGTCTGTGTGGTCGGGTGTTGCATGCTTTTCTGGAGTTGAAATCTAGGCTGAATTTAAACAGAACAGTCAGCATGGGAATTCTCCTGGGGTGGAGGAGGGGGTGGGTGGAGGAGTAGCATTTTTCCAGCCCTTCCCAGTTGTGGATCCAGAACGCTTTATATAGAGCTGACGAGAAGGACACCGAGCAGTGACATCCAGTCCTGGTTGAAGTGAAAACTTGCATATCTGAATCTCCTCTGTAAAACACAGAGAGCTCTCCTATTTTTTTATCAAGAAAAAGAAAAAGGAAGGAAGGAAGAAAGGAAGAAAGAAAGAAAAAGAAAATTAGCTAATAGGTGTTAATATGGCATATTAATATATTACTGCTTTATCTTGTCAGACCTCAGAAGCTAAGCAGGGTCACTCTTGGTTAGTAATTGGATGGAGACCTCCAACAAAGACCAGGGTAGCAGAGGCAACCTGCTTCTGTTAGTCTTTTACCATGAAAATCCCACAAGGGGTCGCCATAAGTCAATTATGACTTGAGGGCACTCTCTACCCCCAAACCATAGAGGATGGGTGAGCCATGCCTGGCTGATATTAATTCTGATTCTTATTAAGACTGTCAATAGCGATATCAATAATGATATATTAATGCGGATGCATTAACAATAATGATAATTAATAAATACTAATAGTCTGGCATAGATTTCCCTGCTTTTATCCTACTCTTTCTCAGAAGGGTTCAGGGAAGTATACAGAGTCCACTCCGCACTCCCAATTTTTGGTAGGTTAGGAATACATTCTGAAGCAAGTCTACTCGGGATCCTACTCAGGTTTATTCCATCTGACAAAGTGGGCATATTGAAATAAGTGTGCTTACTTAAGGTGCTGCAATTTTTTTTGTTTTATTTCACTTGCTTCCTGGGAGGTGGTTTCAGGATAGGGTTGTCAAGTTTGGGCTGGGAAATTCCTGGAGATTTTGTGGGTGGAGCTTGGGGGAGGTGGAGTTTAGAAAGGGAGGGTCTTCAGCAGGGTATAATTCTATAGAGGCAACCCATTTTCTCCAGGGGAGATCTGGAGATCAGGGGAAGGAGATGTAGGAGGGAAATGAGCTGGCGATCTGGAGATCAGTTGTAATTCTGGGAGATCTCCAGCCACCACCTGGAGGTTGGCCAACCAATTTCAGGATGGCACTGTAGGTTGAGAGCGGGTGAGAAGCTGAAGCCAGGAGCCTTCCTGGCTGGGTGGAGTGTGTGTGTCTTAGTGCAGGCCTGGTCTGACATGCTCTATCCAACATACAGACTGTCTGCCAGCTGCTCCAATCCAGCTTCCATAATCCCCATTTACTGCAGTTCTCCCCCCTACAGCATCTGAGATTATGTCAAATGATGCTGGAACCATTTCAGGCATGTAGTAACAATCATAAGGATTAGGAACTTGATTTTCTTTTTGCTGTTCTCAATGGCGAATGACCCGCAATTCTCAGTGTAGCTCTAAATATGAAGGTCATGGGATCTGGGTTCACACATGGCTGCCATTGGTCAGTATTTTCTAGTCTCAGATAGAGGCCTTTCACATTAACTACCGCCTGGTCCTTTTAACGGGGCTTGAACTTGGGACCTTCTGCGTTCAAAGCAGAAACTCATCCACTGAACCACAGCCCCTCCCCTCAGAAGGTGTCATTGACAGAGAAGGATCAAGATGGGTAGCCGTGTTAGTCTGTCTGTAGCAGTGGGAAAAAGCAAGAGTCAAGTAGCACCTCTAAGACTAACAAAATTAGTGGTAGAGTATGAGGTTTCGTGAGCCACAGCTCACTTCAGATACACATCTCGAGAAGTGAGCTGTGGCTCATCCTACCACTGATTTTGTTAGTCTTACAGGTGCTACTGGACTCTTGCTCTTTTCCAATGGGCAGAGAAGTAACTGTGGGTCAGTGTCAAAAACTGATATTTTGGCGCTGCCTTGAGTCTCAGTGAGAAAGGCGGACTATAAATGACATAAATAACATAAAATGAAATAAATAAATGGAAGGAAGAAAAAGCTATAAATTTGGCTATAGTGTAGTGGCTGTTGCTCGAAATTTACCCATGTCTGTATATGACTCTCTTGTGCCCAAACACAAAAGAGAAAAGTGTAAGGGATCAACAGCGTCCTTCCTTTCTACCCCCCATAATCCCACACTGGGGTCAGCGTAGTTTTTTTCTGCTTGTTCCAAATCTTTTCTCTTTCATTCCCAGTTTTCTGAGGCAACCGCTGAGCAGGCTGGGCCAGCCTGTTGCGATATCCTTCCCAGCTGGAAGTGTGAGCCGCACCCCAGAGAATGCCGTTTGGCCAGAGATCGTGCTCTGGCGGCTGTGCGCAAACTTCCCCGGAGGGCAGGATGTGCACTCTTTATGCGGAACAGTGATGAATGATATTGTGGAGCAGGGCTCCGGGTAAACATTGGCAGGACCGTGTGTCTGCTTTGGGGTGGAGTTTGGGGATGCCTGATTTAACCAGCCAGCAAGAAAGTATCCTGTATGGGGTTGGGGGTCTTCGGATTACAGATAAGGGTCCCATGTGGAGATTTAACAGTTCTGGAAATTTTGAAGCCGTGGAGAAAAAAAATGGTTTTTTTCCCTACAGAAAATGCTTGAAGCCATAGGGGTGCAAGGAAATATTCCCCCCCCCTCTCAGGAAATAAAAACTTGAAATTTGAGGGGAAATTGAAATACATGGAATACTTACTTTACCATTTAACACAGTGCAATCGTAAACAGTTACTCCAGTCTAAGCGTGTTGATTTCAATGAGCTTAGACTAGAGTAACTCTTTTTAGGATTGCACTATAAAGCTTTTTTTTACTGATTTAACAACAAGGGACACATTATTCATAACTTACTCAGCATATAAAATGGTACTATTCGGCATATTTATGGAATTTAAATATCTTCTTTTTCTGTAAGAATCATTGCTTGAGAACTTGAGACAAAGTTCTTGAGAAAGAGTTGCAGATTGCTGCAAACTATGCTACCATAGCACATGTATCTTTAATGTTTGTCATCTGAGATGGAAGAAAAAATAAAAGTTAATGACAGAAAACAAATTCTGTAGTAAACAACAGAAAGTGTATTATTTGGACAGCAACTCTATCATGGAGTCAAATAGTTAGGGCTGCCAGCATATCTGGATATTCAGCTAAACTTTGTAACATTGAAAACACTGGAATTTTAATCATGTATTATCATTAAACACAGTATAGCATATTAAATGCCACCGAAATTATTTGCATTTTTTAAAAATTCAAAATATTGTATACATGGACTCAGTCTCTTTTTCTAAGCCTAACCTACCTCACAGGGTTGTTGTGAAGAGAAAATGGGGAAGAGAAAACAATCTCTCTGAGTTCCTTGGAAGAATGGCAGGATAAAAAATGTACTAGTTAGGTAGGTCAGGAAGTTGCTTTTACAGTTAGGATGCTTTGAGCAAAGGGTGGTAGGCTGATATTCCCCTTCTTCAAGTAGCTTATAAATAGGTCCATCCAGTGCTCTTCGAGAAGCTTGGTCTTCATGAAGTAGAAAGAGGAGGTAAGGTCACGAGGTGGTAAAATATCTAAGCTACGGGAGGGGTAGGTCTAGCCCCATCTTACCTCGAGTTTTCTGCTAATATTGTGCATCTGTCCTTGTAGGACGTGACATCATGGTACTGCGACCCGTGACTCTCTCTCTATGAAGATGTCCTCCATGGACCCCTTGCCTCCGGCCACCCCTCCATCCCAGAAACCGACCCGCATCATCAAACCTCGCCCACCCACCAGGCCGCGGCCTTATTTGCCTCCCAGGCCAGACTCGAGCAAACTGGCCCGTGGCCCCACGCCACCTTTGCCACTGGAGGGATCTCTGGCCGAGCCAGTGAACGACAAGTGCCACAAGGTCTCCGAACCCTCTCACAACGCTCAGCAGCAGCTTCATATCCTGCAGAATTCAGGGGCTGTTCGGAAGATCGTGGTGCGCTTTGACCATGCGGCCCCGGAGAAGGAAGAGGCCAACAAGTCAACTCGGATGGATTTGAGTGGCAGCCAAGCACCCGTCCCTGTAGCAGAGAACGGGGAAGAGGAGAAGGTGGAGGAAAAGGAAGCTCAAGGGCAGTTGAGTAAGTGAGCGGTATTTAGCTGTTGTTTCTGTCTTGCCTTTGGCTGGAAGATGATCGCTGGCCCTGTCAGCCTTGTATTGCTTTGAGAACTGTGATGGAACCTGTATTTCTGCGCCGGGCAAAAGTCAGTCTGAAAACTGTTGCTTATTTTGCATAATCATTTGTAGGGACAAATTGATCTTTGCAAGGCACTGAAGCTTCCACTCATTGACATCTGAACATTATCCCCACCCAGTCCTGGCTTCTAAAATTGTACTCAATGTTGCCTGTGTGCTTCAAAGCCAAAGGTAGCCAGGAGGAGTAGAAAACATACCTTTTACTTTTAAAATGAAAGTTAAGATTTCCTAGCGGAAGGACGGCAGCATGGTATACCCAGATCTTGTCCCATCTCAGAAGCTAAGCAGGGTCTATATTTAGGTGGGGGACCACCAAGGAAGACTCTGCAGAGGAAGGCAATGGCAAACCACCTCTGCTTCTCATGTGCCTTGAAAGCTCCGTGCTGTGGTCATCATAAGTCAGTCGTGACTTAACGGCATATACACACTCTCTCTCTCTCTCTCACAAAAGATTTCCTAGGATGCTGAACATGCCAAGATTATTTCATTTTGTGGTGTGATTGTGAAACAGCTATTTTCTGTTTTATATAGGCTTTATCCAAAAGGCCCAGGGTAGATAATAGCAATGGTGGAACACCTTTGCCGTACAGAAAAGCAGCTCCTTGAATCTTACATGTGGCCCGTCAAAGTTCCTGCTCCTTTTAATTTTGTTCTTTCTGCAGATCCTACTGATGGAACCCCGCTATCCACATCGGGTGCAGTGGAGCAGAATGGCGTTGAATTTCCAGCTCCCTGCCCCTCTGGCTGTCCCTGCGTCTGCCACCAGCAGCGGCCTGGCATGGTTTTGACGTGGGTTCCGGCACATTCGCAGCCAGTACGGCGAGAGGACAGCGAGGAAGGGCCTGCCTCGGATCTCTCGTCCTCTGCTGACGAGGGAGGGCCCCTCTTCCACCACTTCTTGGCACTCAACCCCCCACCTGCCAAACCACCCGCCAAAGGCGGTCGGGCCCCCAAATCTCGCCGTTCTCCTCGGAGCAAGAAGCCCCCTGACGCCCCGTCTTCGGCTAACGGGCACGCAGAAGGCAGTGTGGTGCTGACCGGGTATCGCTCCACTGCTGAGCCCCTGCCCCCGCGTTGTCCCCCGTTGATGCCCAAGCCTCCTCGCCGCAGCAAGGGGGGGTCCCCTGCCTTTTTTGACAGTGAGCCTGTGCCCCCAGCCATCCCACCAAAGGCCCCAGTGAAACCACCTCGTAGCTCTTTGGGACCCCTTTCCTTTCCCCGCAGGGGTTCGCTGCAGTTCCCGCTTGAGTCCAACCACATTCACAATGAAATCTCGTCCATCTCTGCTGGGGAAAGCCTCCTCCTGCCACCTCCCTCCCAGCCCCCACCGCCCCCACCTTCTTCCCAGGCATCGCCACCCCTCCCACCACAGCAGCCTCACCTGCTTCCTTCCTGCCCGCTTCCTGCCACCACAACGCCGCCGCCGCCATCCCAGCCACCACCTCCACTGCCGCAGGGGCTGCCCCCACCACCAACTCAGCCCCCGCCACCCTTGGACAACGCGTCGCTGGATGAAAGTCCGTGTCAAGGTACCAACTACACTCCGTGAGGGAAGGAAATATCGGACAAATATGGGGTTTAGAGGGATATGGCACTGTCTCTCAGCAGGCTCTTCTGATCCACAAAACAACCGCCTTTCGTTTCACCCCCAATTGAAGGCAAGCCATATAGGCTTGCTTTCAAGCCATATATTTGGCCATCAAGAAGGGATTCTCTCCCCTTGATAATATTTGTTGAGATATTTGTGACGTTCCCCATGGTTAAATCTGTGGTTTGGCTCACTTGTTTGAGTTACCCACCATGTGTCATGGAATGAAAGGGGGCACTCGCTTGTCTTTTGCCATGCTGCAATAATTCTTACCTACATTTTATTGTAAACATTAGACAAAATAATCTTTCCCTGATCTCTCCCCCACACCCTGCTCCCATTCTACCAAGCTTAATTCTGGGCTGGATTAGATTACATGTTTCCTGATTGTTCCCCTAAACGCTGGCGGAAGGGAGGGTTTAGAGGGAGGGAGTTAATGCTTTCGAACATCTATGTAGAGGGTGTAACAGACAAATGGGCAAGCATATGTCCAACCTGACGTATGCGTGTGCTGACTATATTGTTGCTTTCCTAGTTACAGTTTTGGAATCAGCCATCCAACCTGGGTTTATACAAAATGTATCATACATGAGCATACTTCAAACATTAAGCCCCTGCATAGATGTTTGGGGAGGGATTAGCATACTGGGTGGGTGGTAAGAATGGGTCCTTCCTTCTCCCTCTTCTTGCCCTCCAACACAGGTAGGGAAGAAATCGGGGCACATTTTCTCTAATCTGGCCCTAATTCTGCAGAATTTCTCTCTCCAGGTGGCTGTGAAACAGACACAAGTGAATCTGACGCAGGGACTCCAAAGGACAGGTGTGTTGGCATCCGCTCCCCTCTAGCTCCCATCAAATATTGGAAGAAAAGTTGGCAGGTGCACTTGTGTGAGACCGTCTCTCCACTTTCTATTGATACAGGAGCTATGGGGAAGGGTCAGGAGGGGGATAGCTTAGCAGTCTTCTCTGCTTACAGAGAAGGGTTTGGTAAGCTGGGTCTTTACCACCCCTTTGGGAAGGATTGCTAGGAAGACACTGATCCAAGGACTTAACTGATGCAAGTGAACAGTTTATCAAATAATACAGTATGAAAGCAATGGAAAGGGACGCGGTTAGAGAAAGAGCACTGGATATAAACAGATAGGGAAAGAATGAACTTTTCTACCCCTGTTACCGCAGTCCTCAGCCGAGGATAAGGTTGGGTAGTAAAAAAAAAAATTAAATATACATTGCAAAGAGAGTGATCAAGAACTTTTAAAATCATCCATGGAGCCTAAAAATAAGAGCAAAGACACATCGACATCCTGCCCTTGACTACCCTGAAGTTCTTCCTTTTCCAGCTTGAAGAAAGCCCGAGGAGGCCCACGAGTTGTAGGGAAGCTCCCATTATATTTGGGGCGCTTAAGTGTTTCATGTGGGGGGGGGTGGATCTTGGTGTGGAAGCAGCCTTTGAGAACAAATGCTGGGCCATTAGTCTAACCCACCTTCGAAGGTCTTTACTGTTGCTGGTTACTTACTATTGCATTCCCCCCCCCTATTGCAGGTGCTCCTCGGTGGTGTCCCCAAAGGGCCCTGACTGGGGACTCTGCTTACAGGACGGTAAGTGAGAATTGGGTGCAGGAAATAAAATCTGATGGTAGGAGGGAACGCAGTTCGAGTCATCTTGCTGACTGAGGCGAGATGCAAAATGCTGTCTCCCTCAACCATCCTGTCTGCTGCCCCTCCAGGTGTTTGAGTCTCCCCAGTGAGCTATGAGCCCGCTTTCCACCATCACCTCCATCTACCTCTAGCTTCACCAAAAGCAAAGCCTCCTTACTTCTCTTTCCCAGCCCTCTCTGAAAACATTGCCGAGAGCGACACATACCCTATAGAACTTTCCGAACTCTTGCAAGATTCTCGTTCTCACACGAGAGTTCAGCAACCGTTTCAGTTGCTTTGGCAAATCTGCTGAGTGCCGAGGTCGCTTAAGCAAAACGCATGGCTTGCTGCACTGTTTTCAATGAATGCTGGGGGACAGAAGGCAAGGAGGACTTGCTAGTCCAGCTCCCGGCCGGGGGGGTGGGCAGAGGTGGAGACAGCCGCACGGGCCACAAATGAAGAGTAGGTGGGACAGCGTACTGCTTCTTCCAAAAATGCCTTGCTTGATTACCATATACTCTCCTTATAATGGATTTTTGTCTATTTAACTTGAAAATGAACACTGTATTTTAATACGAAAGAGAGAACCCTGAAGTAAGAAACAGGTGGCAAGTCTATGCCCTTCCCTCCCTTAGCGACGTGCTGGTATTCTCTTCTAAATGCCCTTTGGTGGCACATGTGCACTGCTGCGAAAGTGTCTCCCAGCTGCACCTGCTTTCGGGTACCGCTGTGAATGATCCCGTCTCCTGGTGCTGGACTGGACTTGATGGATATTTGGGTCTTGCCTCTGTAATGCAACACCTTTCCTCTCTCTTTTTTTCTGAACACTGTGCCTGCGTCTTTCCCCCTCTGCAGAGCCCCTGTACCAAACGTATCGCCAGGCCGTCATCTCCAAGGAGATCAAAAGGCAAACAGTCCCTCGCAACAGCAGTTTCAGTAGCTCGGATTACGGGGCACCGTCCCCCAGCGATGGTCCCGCTGGGCCTCGGGGTCCCATCCCGCACAGCACACTGTGGCAGGAGCTGCCTGCTGTGCGGGAGAGCGGCCTTCTGGGAAACATGAGCTCTGAGGAGAGGAAGATGCAGGAGGTAAGTGACCCAGTGGACACCACATGGCCTTTCCCTCTCTCTTCATGTCTTGCCTTTGATACTGGCTGTCGCTTCCCACACCCACAACGAGGCCTGTACGAGCAAGGACTTAAAGCCAGATATTGAGCGTTTCCATCCAGCATTCAGCTGGTCTGACCTCTGAGGCAAGTCACCCTTTTTCTTGCTCTTATCTAGAAGATGGAAGGGATCAGAAGGTGACCGGTCAACATGCCTCACGCTGAGTCAGACTGTTGGTCCATCCGATTCAGGATTGTCTGTTCTGACAAGCACAATAGCTTTCCAGGCCTCTGGGCAAAAGAAGGTCTTTCCCAATCCCTGTTACCTGAGATCATCTAATTGGCAACGCTAGAACTGGAACTGAGCCACGGCGTGCATAAAAAAGGTTGGGACCGTTTACAAACGGATGCCCAAACCCAGGGATTAGAGATTAGGCCTATTGGAGTATTGTTCTCTTGCTCTTTTCTACTGCTACAGACTAATACGGCTACCCCTCTTGATCTAGTCCTACTGGATTCAGCAGAACTTAGTAAACATACTTGAGATTGGGCTGTCGGAGCATTATAAAAATGCTGAGTCACAGGGGAAGTGCCGCTGTCCGTCCAGCAAGTCATGTTCCCCTCCTCTGAGCTCTCATGGGCTGTAATGAAAGAAATTTAGGATCTCTGTACTCTGCCCAAAGAAGTAACACAACTGGTGACCAGAAACAGGGACTTCTCACTAGTGGTACCCCCTTGAAGGTTCATTTGACTCCTGCTTCATTACCATTTAGGCAACAGGCATTGATTTCCCTCCACCCCTCAGGTGTTTAATTAGAACAGTTATCCCATAGCTGATAACGTTTATCCTTGGTCTATGTTTTTCACCTGCTGATGCTCTTACAGCCTTCTTCTATGTCTATTGTGCTTCCATTGGGAGAGGACAGGGGGCTGGAGGAGTAATGATGATGTGCCAGTGGTGCGACGTCACTTCCAACGAACACTTAGAAGTGATGTCACATTGCTAATGTGATGCTGATGAGATGTCTAGGATTCAGTCAGAACTCTATGGTGAAACCATGTAATTGTGCTTTAATCCTAGAGCATCGCCAACAACATGATGCCAATTCCAATGCAGCACCACTTTTAAAAAATAAAAATATTGCCAGCAGGTTGCCAGGCAATGGAGAGGAAAGCAAGGAGGCCTGCTGCTTCTGGTCTCCTTTTCTGTACTGCTGATTTAATCTGTCAGATGTTCATGTTAATATTTTTACGGTATAGATTTACCGCTAATAAGAGAGGTTTAACTGAATGGTTTTTAAAGAATCTGTATTGTTGCATTTCTCTATTTTCCTGGTAAGCGCTAGTGAAATGTGTTATTAGCTGCCTGAGGTGGATTCTGGAGAGATGGGGTCCAAGCAACCTAAAGAAACAGCAACCCAGCATAATGGGCTCCGGTCCTGGCCCCACCCTTCCCATCCACTGCCTAAACCTCACTGGATGATCTAGGGCCTACCCCGCAGGGTGGTTGTGAAGCTTAAGTGGAAGAGGGGACCAGAGGAAGAAAGGACCTTCCTCCAGGTGGAGGAAGGGTGGGAAGAAAGTAAAATCTACAAGTGAACAAGGCCAGGCTTCTTCTCCCACTTGATTTCCCTGAGCGCCAGCAGAAGTGCCAGAAAACGTCTCTCCCTTGAGCCCTCAACATGCACCAGCGTGCTTGAGGGATGGGCAAGGTCTTACCTCATTCCCACTGGAATTTGGAAAAGACTGTGCTTTTTCTTGCCTCCTGCAGACTTGAGCTCAAGTGAGATAAGATCTTGTCTCTCCCTGAGCTCTCTGGCAAGCACGGAAGAGTGGGGGGGGGCAGTTGCTATGTGCCTTGCAAATTGAGCTTTCTGGATGTGATCAGACGCAGAAGAAATCTTTCCCAGGACATGCAGAGAAACTCCTAAAGGACTTTACACATGCCAAGAGATTTGGGGGCAACACAGGGGAGGAAGGGCAGGCACAAACTGAGGCTTTAACAGTGCAATTCTAAACAGAGTTACTCCAGTCTAAGCTCATTGATTTCAATGGGCTTAGACCGGAGTAACTCTTGAAAGGATTGCACTGGGAATGAATCAGTATATCCAATCCCTTGTCGAGTAATACTTCTGGATCTATTCATGCCCCAAAATGGTCACAGAGAGAGCAAAGCACCCTCCCATCTTTCAGCAAGGTCTTTTTTAAAAAAGGGCTTTTTTTGTAATATTGAGGATAATCGGCGAGGAGTCGCCATGTTTATATGTTCAGGTATGTTGGGTGTATTAATTTTGGAGAGGGGGAATTGCTGTTTTCGGAGCAGTTAGTTTTTAGTAGAGTGGATTTTTATTTTATCATATGTATTATAATGATAGGTGGCCTCATGGTAACGACAAAAAAATTGCAGTGCGGAAGTTAGCCATCCCCCAGGTTTGCACAAAAACTGAACTGTAAAATTGGGGTCTTAACTCTCTCTGTCTCTCTCATTCACACACACACACACATACCCTGCGATGTCTGCACTTGGTCAGATGTCTCAAAAATTAAAACCTTGCTGGCATCTTGGGGTATCCCAACATCCCAAAGATGGTTTATGATTTGTTTTTAAAGTAGGGATCTGATGGGAGAAGCAACAGAAGGATGGAGAGGGCGGCTGACTGGGCAGATAGCAAAGACTGGAATGGAAGCAGAATAGGAGGAGGTCATCCCCCATAAATCCTTATGGGTTCCTGTTGTGTGTAAATGTGAATAGGCACACTTACATATATTTGGTTGGTTTTCATGTAACTAGTTGATTCCTGTTGCTATCTGCCATGAGCCCTTTGGGGACAAGCGTGGTATAAATGTTTTGAAATAAACAAGCATGTGAACAGGTTTATGCTGTAACAAAATGAATGTGAACTTCTTGGTTTTTTGGGACCTTTCTGGATCGTCTTGGTCTTCCATCAGCATAGGGATTCTTGTGCTCTTGAGAAAGTAGAGTTAATAGCCGATATAGTATTAGCTGCCTTCTCTTTTATCCCCTGCCCTTCTCTGACCACTAACCCAGCTGCTCCATGGTTGTTCTTCCCCGTGTCCAGAGTCTTTTTGAGGTTGTGACGTCAGAGGCCTCCTATCTCCGTTCGCTGACCCTGCTGATCGAGCACTTCATGGAGTCTCGAGATCTGGCAGCCACCATCCTCCTGCGCGAGCACCGTATCCTCTTCTCCAACATCCGCAAGGTCAAGGAGGTCAGCGAAAGGTCAGCTCCATCTCTTCCCCGTCCCCTCTGACCCCATTGATTATGCCAGCCCTGGAGATCACCCTTTAAAAATAAAAAGGAGACCAATGAATTGTGGGGCTATGTTCCCATCTGTTAGTATTCACTACGGAATGAGATACAGATTTTGAGTGATTGCATGGAACAGCCCTGCAGGGGCATTCTGGAGGGGCTGTACCATGTGATTTTTCTGATCAGTTATGAACCCGTGCAGGCTGAGAATTCAGCCCATCTTGCAGGTGAAAATGGAGGTGTGGGATTTCATTTCCCTGTCAGGAAAGCGAAATCTGTGTGTCCCTTCTGAGGTTGTTCCCGACGCCAATCTTCCCCCTCCTCAGGTTCTTGCATGACTTGGAGGGCCGCCTTGCCGAGAGTCTGCAGATCTCAGATGTCTGCGACATTGTGGAAGAACACTCGAAGCAGAGCTTCTCCGTCTACATTGACTACGTGCGCAACCAGTTGTACCAAGAGAAGACCTATAGCACCCTCATGTGAGTGAAAGCACAACAGGAAAAGCGTTCAGTTGAATCCTGCACAACAGAAAGGCTTCTGCACAGAAACGGGGACAATTGAAAACTTTCCCGTTCTTGGTCTAAATAAGGCCGGGTTCACAGTCACCGCTCAGTGATCAAGGGGACCCGGATGTGTTGTCTCCTAATTCCCAGGGCTGGGTGTATTTGGTATGACTGAAGTTCAGGATCTGTTTCACCAAATTTAGCATCTTGAGAATCTGGCTGTGTTGTAGAAGAGCCCTGAGGAACAGATGTGGTGTGGCGGTTAGAATGCTGGACTTAGAGCGGGACCACAAGTGACGCCTGACACAGGTTGGACACTTGCCAGCTTCCCTCAAGTTTTGATGGGAAATGTAGGCAGCTTGGCGGAATGTTGGACAAGTGACAGTTGAAAAGTCCATTGGACAGCAGTCAGAGAGCCAAGCTGCGAGACCAGGATGCCTACATTTCCCATCAAAACTTGAGGGAAGCTGACAAGTGTCCAACCTGTGCCTTTTGTCACTTGTAGTTCCGCTCTCAGAGGAGGGGCTGTGGCTCAGTGGATGAGCCACTGCTTTATACGCAGAAGGTTCCAGGTTCAATCCTAGCTTCTCCAGTTAAAAGGACCAGGTTTTAGGAGACGTGAAAGACCTCACCCTGAGACCCTGGAGAGCAGCTGCCAGTCTGAGCAGACAAATACTGGCCTTGATGGACCGGCAGTCAGACTCAGCATAAGGCAGCTTCATGAGTGTTAGAGCTTAGGAAACCTGAGCTGAAATCCCCATGTATCTCACTGGTTTGACTGGAGGCCAGTCACTTGGCTTGAGCCTTATTTTCCTCGCAGGGTTGCTGTTGTGAAGATAAAATAGAGCTGGGGGGGGGACCATATACACTGTTCTAAATTCCCCCGAGGAAGGGCAAAAATGGAAATGAAATAGATATACAGAGATCCCGCATGATGTAGCGGTCAGCGTGTGGGACTAGGATCTGAGAGACCCAGGTCTGAACCCGTCCTCTGCCAAGGAAACTTGCCAAGTGATTCGGGATAATCATTCACCGGGTGTTTGTTGTGAGGATAAAATGGAAGTGGGGAGAGCGATGTTATAATCTGCTTTGGGTCCTCACGGGAGAGAAAAGTAGGTTAAAAATACTGAAATAAATAAAAAGAGCTTGCCGGTATGGCAGCACATGCATGTGTACGCATCTCATGAAATACTGTATATCCTGCAATCACAGAAGCTGGCACTGGGGACAGAATTCCACATCCAGTTTCTTGGCACCTGAAGCCACCTTACACCAAGTCTGTCCCTTGGTCTATGTAGCTTCGTTTTCATTACTCTACCTGGCGGTGCCCCCCCCCCCCAGCCCCCCCAAGAGATCTTTAAACTGTACATGCCAAGCAGTGATCCTCACAGCCTTTCTGCTCCTATTTGAGCATCACCCACTGACTCTGCCTGCCTTCTCTCTCTCACTTCAGGGAGAAGAACCCCCAGTTTGCTGTTGTCGTGACCCGCCTGCAAGAGCTGCCGGAATGTCAGCGGCTCCCCTTCATGTCCTTTCTGCTGCTTCCTTTCCAGAGGATCACACGGATCAAGATGCTCATAGAGGTGGGGAGCAGCCCTAAACCAATAGCCTGCCCATGTACGGCCACCTGGGAAGGGCTTGGGCTTGGGGGGGGGGCCTCATTCTGATCTTGACGTGGCATGGGAGCCAGTAGCTGACAGCTAGAATCCCTGGGTTTTATATTTTATGTAGTATAATAGTTTTATTTATATTTTATTTGCTTGATTTGTTAGTCTGCCTTTCTCAGTGAGCCTCAAGGTGCATTATGCAAAGTGAATCAATTTCAGTCAATACGATGAGACAGCAGCGTAACAGGACTAGGATTACAGTAGCCTGGAACAAAACATAAAGCATTAGGTGTGATATGTTAAACGGTGCAGAGAGTGATATGACACAGATATCAGAATAAAGCATTGAAAGCAGGATAACTCATACAGCAAGCAGATAATATACTATCCACAGTGGTATATTTCATAGCCCTATTCTTTTCATAAAAGCATGTTCCTGAGCCATTTTGTTATTACCTTTATAAAAAATATACCCTCCTGAACAGTTGTGCTTTACGTAGCTTGAAAAATAGCAGGAGTGTGCAAGACTTCCTGACCTCCTCGGGCAGGCCGTTCCACAAGGTGGAGGTCACAGTAGAGAAAGCATGTGTATAAACAGTTGTTGATCACACCAATTTGCAGGATGTGATATGCAAAGCTGTTGTGGTGGAGCATAGCAATTGTGGTGGAGCATAGCAACGCTGTTGTGGTAGATAAGCAAAGCTGTTGTGGTGGAGCGTAGCAGGAGAGAGAGTCCTGTAGATAGCCACAGTCCACGGTCATGAAGGCTCCACGGTCCATGGTCATGAAGTGTTTTGTATGTAATAGTCAGTACCTTGAACGGAATCCGGTAGCTGATGGGTAGCCAGTAGAGTGACTGCAGAATGAGTTTAATATACACGCTCCATCTAGCTCCTGATAATGACCAAGCTGAGCTGTTCTGTACCAGTTAGAGTCTCTGAGTTGACTTCAAGGGCAGACCCATGTGGAGTGCATTACAGTAGTCTAGACTTGATGTTACTATGGCATGGTTTCTGGTGGCCAGATTGGCCATGGTAGAGGGGCATCTTTTGGACTACAGTAAATTGGAAGAAAGTGATTTTTTTTTTACAGCTACCTTTTGCAGCTTCTGGAGTGGTCTTTAGAAGCTTATCAGAAGTTCCTCGATGATGAGGGAGAAGAAAGAGTGTTCAATGTGCTGGAAGATGCACTCTCAGCTCATACACGGCAGTGATGAGGGTCTCCATGTCTCGCCTAGCACTAAGTCATCCATTTATTCAGCTGAGCTGAGGAACTACCAGCCCCAATTTCCTGCCCCCAAGGAATTGAGGAATGGGAGGAAAAATGGCCTCCACATAGTGCTGCTCTAGGAATTTCCCCTTGTCTTTGTGGTAGACCATCAGGACTAGGAGAAGCAGTCTAGAGCATCACACAGAAGTGATATCACATTTTCCCCAAACTTCAACGAGGCATCTTTTGCAACATCTCCTGGCATTTGCCAAGACAATTTGGGAACCCTATCCTGCAACATTATGAACTGAGTAGCGGGCCTTCCTGGAAACCAATGCAACACCGAAAGATTCTTTGGCAATTTTGATGAGGCAAGGAATTCCTTGAAGGCAGAAAGGTTGAAGATCATTATCCCTAGTGCATAAGAGGGAAGTTAGCCACCCAAGAGAGCCAGTGTGGTGTAGTGGGTAGAATGTCAGACAGGGATCTGGGAGACCCAGGTTCAAATTCCCACTCTACCATGGAAGCTTATTGAGTGAGTTTGGACCGCTTGTACATTCTTAGCCTAACCTACTTCACAGGGTTGTGGTGAGGATAAAATTAAGAACAGGAGAATGTTGTATACTGTTTTTGGTCCCTGTTGGGGTGGATAAATAAAGGTTCGTCCCACCTTCACCTTCTTCATCAAATCTTATTCTGCCTGCTAGAATATCCTCCGCCGGACAGAAGAAGGCTCCGTGCGAGAGCAGAACGCCATGAAAGCTTTGACCTCCGTTTCAAAGGTGAGCTGCAAGTGAACAACGGCCATTAGTAATAATGAGAAGGGGATTTGAGGGAAGGGGAAGTCCTATTGCCCCTTTGAGTCTGCTCTGCTTCCTTCCCACTCGGGCTAAATTTAATTCCCCACACCTTATCTTCTTCCTCCTCTACCTGGTATTTGTAATCATTTCTGCCCAAATTCCAGCCTTTTCTCTCCATTGCTTATAACATTATAAGCATTTATTTAAGCATTTATATGCTACTTTTTGCCCTGATGGGGACTAGAGATGGGCACGAACCTAAATACGAACCAAAAAACCCCATGAGCCAGCCTGGTTCATGGTCCGTGAACCAGTGGCTCGTGGAAGCTCGTTTCCACGAACTTCCACGAACTGGTCTATTGGTTCGTTTGGTTTGTTTTTAGCAATGCCCCTTTTCCTGCCGCTGCAAAGCAGCAGGGAAAGGGGCATTTAAACCCGTGGATCAACTGCTTGTCAGGGAGATCCCCGACAAGCAGCTCATCATTAAACAGCGGGGCTTGGCTGCTCGGCCAGGAGTTCTCAGCCGGCTAGCCAAACCCCGCTGTTTAAATGGCCATTTCCCCATCGCTCCAAGCGGCGGGGAAATGGCCATTTAAACTTTGGGGCTTGGCTGGCCGGCTGGGAGTTCCCCCTGCTCGGAGCAGTGGGGAAATGGCCATTTAAACTGTGGGGCTTGGCTTGCCAGCCAGGAACTCTTGGCCAGCCAGCCAAGCACCACCCATAGTTTAAATAGCCATTTCCCTGCTGCTGGGATTGGCCATTTAAACAGCCCCTGTTTAAATGATCAGCTGCTTGTTGGGGATCTCCCTGACAAGCAGCTGATCCGGGGGTTTAAATGCCCCTTTCCCTGCCACTGCTAAGCGGCTGGAAAGGGGCATTTAAACCCAACGAACCACGAACTGGTTCATGAACTCACCCAGTTCATGGGAGTTCGTGGTTCCTGGTTTGTGAAAATGCCACAAACCGCATGGTTTGGGTTTTTTTGTGATTCGTGCCCATGTCTAATGAGGACTCAGAGTGCCTTACAATACAAAAATACAGGCCCTGTTTACAAGCCCAGAATTGTAGCTGGGTCAGACCCTATTTTACAGATTTTCATGGGGATCAGCCCTTGGTTATTAGAAAATATAATGCATCAACAATACCCAAGTGTTCTCCTTCCATGGCAGTAAAGCAGAAATCTCCCTCTGCCCACAAGCATCTGAGTCTCCGGCCTCTTTTCCTCCTTCCCCAATTTCTGACCTAGATAATAGAGGAATGCAACTCAGAGGTGGGGCGCATGCGTCACATGGAGGAGCTGATCCACATTGCCAGCAAGATCGAGTTTGACAAGCTTAAGGTCAGGATTTGGACTTGTATTTTTCCTTCTCTGGGTTTGCTCCAAGTTGCCTGGACTGTATTCCCTCTTTCCCTGCTCATTGCCTTGGACAAATTGAAAACTGAGCAACATAGCAATAACACATGAAATGATTATGAGGTTTTTTTTATTGTGGGCATTTCCCCTCTCCTTTCTCTGCTTTCCTACCCTTTGACCAACTGTGTCTGTGCTTTGGTCAGTCAGTCTCTTTGCTGGCTAGACATGGATGTCTTCTCCAAAAACACACACACAGTGGATCTCTTTTTTTCTCCAAGGCATTATTTACATAGGAAAGGGTGGTACCCCTACAGTTTGGTGGCCTTGTTTGGTTTTATGGTATGCCAGCCTCTCCCATTGGGGACAGAGAATCCTCCACCTTGAGCTCCTGTTGGCTGCTGCTGCTGCTCCAAGTGGCAGTGGAAGAAAAATGTTTAAAAACCTAGCATCACCATGAGCATGGCATCATTTCCAGGAACCCCCCGGAAATGTCAGTGGGTGACACTAGGAATCACCATAAACTCTATGTTTTTATCATAGAATTTCCAGTGATTCCTAGAGCTACCTACCATAGTGACATCATTATGTTCATGATGGTGCCTCCCCACTATGTCCCTGCTCCTAACCCTCCTGCCAGTTGTCAGGCTCTTTTAAAACCACCAGTTTGTATGTGTGACCCAGGACGTTCATTCTGTAGGTGTGCATAGTGACTTGAGTGGCATAGGTTTTGGACCAGGTCTGTACCTCAGAAAGGAAGAACAGATGGCCCTTTGAGGGACCTTCTCTGACTCCCCTTGTTGGTTTTCCCCATAATCCAGGCTGTTCCCCTCATCTCTCAGAGCCGGCAGCTACTGAAGCAGGGTGAGCTGCTGGAAGTGGTGCATCGGGGCACCATCTTCGGCAACAAGCCCAAACTAGTCTCCATTTACCTGTTCCTCTTCAACGATCTGCTCCTCATCACCCAACGCAAGAGGTGAGTGGCTATTCCTTGTGCCAAAGGGCCAAACCAGATGTGCCCTTATCCAGAACTCTCCATGAACCTCGGAACTGACTTAAAAAATAATCAGGGAGAGCTCTAGACATGGAACTCCCACCACACATCTGGTTTGATCCTAAATTGGGAGTGAGGTGGGGACTGAGTGCTGGCCAGGTACGCTTGGCCTTGGGGCCAAAGCACAAATATATTTGTACCTGTGAAAGAAGGGTTAAGATGGGTGAGGAATGGTTACGGGGCAGTTGGCCATGGGGCAGAGAAATGTGATGGATAACCCGAATTCTGAATCTGATCCATTCTAAATATGTTGGACTGCATCTGCACATCATTGGACATTGGTTGCTTATTGCATTGTAGCATTCATTTGCAATGGTATTGTCTCATCCACACAAGAAAATCCAATTGTAAATCATGGTTATAGCACAGTGGGAGCTACAACATGTAAGCCCTTAGATGAATGCAAATTCTGATACTGGGTGTGTTTAAAATAGAAAAGAGTCCAGTAGCACCTTTAAGACTAACCAACTTTACTGTAGCATAAGCTTTCGAGAACCACAGCTCTCTTCATCAGATGCAAGGAGGGTATGAAGAAACTGGTCATATATATATAGGTGGTGAGGGGAGCGGGGAGTAGATGCAATTAGTAGCATTGCAATTAACTACAAGTCAAACTGCATGTGGCTGTGTTTAGTCCATTTGAATTGTAGGAGGAGCTGTAATATACACTTTTTACTGTTCGGAGCTTATTGAATGCTCGTCTTGTTTCCCCCTGCCTCTTGTACTTTTTTTCCCCTGCTTGTAAAATTCATATATCCTGAAGGTCTCTCTGTTACTGGGGCAGCCGACAGTTAGTTAATTGTTCTTGCAATCCAGTTGTTGCAGTAACCTTTGCAGGATATAGCTCTTCGTTTGTGAGGCTGGTTGATTTCTCTGGCTCATGCTAACCATGTCAGCTGAGCATTCCAAGATTTCATCAGTCGCTGGCTGCCCACATGCTTTTATGCTTGATTTTCTTACGGGCGAAAAGCTTGCTTCTAAAAGTAATGAAAGCCGAGATGGCCTGCGTGCGGGCTTGTCTCCAACGATAATTTCTGCATTTCTGTTGCAACAGTATGTCATTGGCACACAGTCCTGCTTACATCACTAGGAAAGAAGGGACTCAAATTCTTAGACTGCTGGCTCTGGAGGGGAACGGGGGTCTGTGCATACGCTGGCTTGACAGCCCATTTGCTAAAACATTCTTCTACAAGTCAAACTGCATGTCAGAAACCTGTGACTGGATCGCCCAACATTTTAAAAATTAGCCAAAGTGGGATAAGGAATGAAGCAGTGGCATGGGGAAGGAAGGATTTCAACCTCTGCCTGGCAGAGGTTGAAATTTCTCCCTTTCTGGAGCAGCAATTGGGGAGCAGTCCCTCCTGAGGAAACGAGGAAGAAATAAATGGAGAAATAAGGGAATAAATCCCTCCTGCCCCAGTGTGGCAGCTCCAACTCAAATCCAATTTCCTCCATCCCTGTAGCTGCTTTTTAATGTTAAACATCCAGATATCTGATCCTGGAATCTGTTGCAATTCCTCACATGCGTCCTTCGCCTTTCTTCTCCAGTTCAGAACGCTTTGTCGTGCTGGATTATGCCCACCGCTCCCTAGTTCAGGCTCAGAGCTGCCATGACGCTCCTGCAGCCAACAGTGCCGAAAACAGCTTCTACCTGACGCTAGTAGAGAACCACCAAGGACGGAACAGCGACCGCCTCTGCCGCGCCCCGACACAGTGAGTGGTCAGGTTGGGGTTGGTGAGGTCCAAAATGAGAGTGTCTCAAAGGGTACGGAGGATGTGGAAGGAATGTGGCTCAGCAGAAGAGCCTCTGCTTTGCCTGCCGAAGGTCCCAGGTTTGATCCCCGGCATCTCCAGTTAAAAGGATCCAGCAGTAGGTGATGTGAAAGAATTCGACATGAGACCTTGGAGAACTGCTTCTAGTCTGAATATTGACCTTGATGGACCGATGGTCTGATTCAGTATAAGGCACTTTCATGTGGTCAAAGGTCCTGGTACCTCCTACATCCTACCCTCAAAGGAAAACTTTCTGTGTGCTGAGCAGATGCTGTGCCACTGAGTCGTGGCCCTTCCCTGCAAACCTCCGTGGTTTATGCCTTTGGTTTCAGGTCAGACATGCATCGCTGGATCGGTGCCTTCCCCCGCCATGAATCCCAACCCAACGGCAAGCAGGAAACCATCTACGAGGATTGGGGTGAGACCTTCGGCTTCCTTCCTCCATCCTCCTGCAGAATGTGTCCGCACTCTGGTGCTTAGCTCGAGTCGGACGGCGTGGTGCTAGGACTGTTGAGCTTCTGTATGGAGAACCCCAGACATGCCAGGAGCTAGCTTTGTTTCCTCCACGATGAGGGATGCACCTCTTGCCCGAATGCACCCTCCTCTTTCTCATTGCCTAGGCCAGAGTGATGCTATCAGCTGTGTACATCTTCATTCTTCCTTTCCTCCTTGGAGCTCACATAGTTTTCCCCTTCCCCATTTTCTTCCCACAACAGCCCTGTAGGGGTGGTTAGGCTGAAACAGAGCAACTGGCCCAAGAGCACCTAGCGGACTTCACGGTAGAAAGGGAATTTGAACCAGAGTGTCTCGAGTGCTGACGCTGGCTCTGTGTTCACCAGTTCAGATTCCATGAATGAGGCTTGGTTTAAGTGTATGCTCTCATTTAAAAGAAAATTAATCAATATGTGAAATTCAGGCAACTCTTAGCTTCACTGGCCAATCTGATCCCCCTTCTTGTCCAAGTGTTCACCGCTGTCCTTGGCCCCAAAACTTCTCTGTAGCTTTCCCCGTCAGCTTGCTGGGCCTTGCTGGACCTCCCACTTTCTATGCTGCGCCTGCTCTCAACATTCCATGGCTGGTGCTTCGCCCTCAGTAGTTAGAATACTTGCAAAAGGTTCTGGGACTGGGATCTCTCAGCAAACCGAGAGCCAGTTTGGTGTAGTGGTTAAGAGCACGGGACTCTAATCTGGAGAACCGGGTTTGATTCCTCACTCCTCCACTTGAAGCCAGCTGGGTGACCTTGGGTCAGTCACAGCTTCTAGCTCTCTCAGCTCCACCCACCTCACAAAGTAATCGTTGTTGTGGGGATAATAACTACACACTTTGTAAACCGCTCTGAATGGGTGTTAGGTCATCCTGAACGGTGGTATATAAATTGAATGTTGTTGTTGTTTTTAATTCCTTTGATAGTAGGCTGGTCTTTGTGACAGTGGTGATAATTGTGATGATAATAATGATGAAAAGGAAGTTTTCACTTTGTTCTGCACGTGATAAGGAATTATTATTCCTCCGCCTAACTGGTGTTGATATTTCCCTCTCCTCCCAGACTGCCCCCAGGTGCAATGCATCGAGTCTTACGTGGCTGCCCAGGCGGATGAATTAAGCCTAGAACCCAGTGACATTGTCAATGTGCTTCGCAAGACCAACGAAGGTAATTGTGCATGCGTGTACACCTTTGGGAAGCACAGCAACATCACTGCTCCAATCAAACCATGCTAGTATTAAGAGTCACAACACAAATATTGGGAGATCCTTTGAGGAAAATGGAAACGGTGTGAGGGGGACTGTACCATGTTCATAGCAGCTCTCATATTATAGACCACTGCCATCAATATCTGGCTTCTCCTGGGCTGCCTTTCCCCCACTAGTCTGAAATCTGTTTTTCCAAAAAAGAGTTCCTTGCTGAATAAGACAATTGTTTGCTTATGTGTCACTAATCTTCTGGTGATTTGAATGAGCCTTTTAGATTTTAACACTGTTCTTCTTTCTGTAAGAAGCCATTCGTGCGCATGGCCGTATTGATATCTTGTGGCACAGAGTTCCATAGTTCACAGCTTCCTTACCGTCTAGAGCTGAAAGTGGGGCCGAGGCCAAGTTCTGGCTCAGAAATATTTCCACCCCCCACTCCTTTTATATTTTATTTATTTATTGCAGTCGTCTTAAAAGTTCTACACAACTGGAAAACTCAGAAAGGGCAAACGCTGGTTGGTGTGTTTACTCTTTCTGTTAACGAAAGTATTTTCCTTTTAATATCTTCTCTGAGTTACCGGCTGGTGCTTTTGTCTGCCCCTTACATATGATACAAGACGTGAAATATCACCAATAAGATCTAGTTACTTGGCAGCTCAGGAGGGTTTAAAAAGTGATATGCTAATAGTCCCCTTTCTCCCTCCCTCCCCCGTCCTCCATTTTCAGGCTGGTATGAGGGCCTTCGCTTAGCTGATGGCAAGAAGGGCTGGTTCCCCTCTCGCTACGTGCAGGAGATCACAAATGAGCACGTGCGACGGCGCAATCTCCGTGAGCGGTACCGCGTGCTGCAGGCCGCCCGCCAACTTCAGCTGATACGCACCAGCCACCTCAAGAGCAAGTACAGTTCTGCCTGAGATTATGAGTGCAGATACACAAAGTGACCATTGGGAGCGTCGGATGTGCAGCCTTACGCATGAGCCTGTCAGGACTGTGCAGCTGGATGTAGAAGGATTGCCACCCGGAGACGTCGGAGAGTGTAGCTGCAGCAGTGGATGGTGGTTGTAATGTGACTAGCGGCTGCTAGAGGGAGGTAGAGCGATGTTCTCTTCCTGACCAAAGATAACAGTAACTGTAATGCCATAAATTGGCCACCGGAGGTGCCAGAGCACGGCCTCCAAATGAATGTCTTCTCTGCATAGCATCGCCACAACTGCCGAGCATCTCCAGCTCTACCGCACTTCACACGGAACTTCTAATGGTTCGGTTATCCCCAAGAACTAGTCCGGACTCCTTAGATACTGCCTTACTTGGGAAGTAGTCAAGAGGAACAATGAGCTTCCTACCTGGGTTGATGGGGCAGGGAACCACGGGGCAGGCCTTGACCAACTCAGCCATTTTTGGAAGGGGGTGTAAAAACCACCCCTGGTGTGACGAAATCACCAGGCATGGAGTACAGAGGTAAGACAATGCAAGGTTCGGAGAGTCTTGGCTCCTGCTTCCTCATTTCCTCTCCCGTGTTCAGGGAGGGGGAAATGATTGATACCTTTATCAAGCCGAACGGGTGCATGTGCCCTTTTTTCAATGGTGTGCCCAGGGGTGGTTCTTGAGGGTTTAAATTGGCCCTGGGGCAAGTCAAGCCGAGTGGATGCTGCAGGGCTGCCGGAGCTGCTTGAGTCAGATCCAGCCAGTAGTGGCGATGATAAAAGAGCCCACACCTGTTGTCATTGCCTCTGGCCAAGCATGAACCAAGTGGCCTTTGCACGGTAGGGAGTTGTCTTAGCTGCTACATGGCTGCCAGAGGAACTCCAGGGCAAGAGTCCACCGGGAAGTCTCCTAATGACTTAATGGACTGGTCCTTCCTGAATGCATCTGGTATCACAACAGAGATTAGCACTGTATATAGATTGGCGCGATTCCCACTCCCGCCCCCCCCCCCAGTAGAATCATGCAGCTAGGTGCAATATCTGCCTCACACACTGCCTGAGATGCAAGGTGCAATTTGGGTGTGCATACGCATGCATGTGCAAGCCGTTCCTCCTGCATCGAAGTTTGGAGCGACAGCCAAGCCAAATGCTGCAAGCTTGGTGCTGCTTGCAGGCTCTCAGGATTCCTGCCTCCCGGGAGTGCCCTTCACCGTTTTGCGTGCCATGCCTTTTTGTCTCAGTTCCTCTCGGTGACCTGGCGATGCTGCATAGCAACTTCCTTTTGCATTTTGCCAATATAGGATCCGCACTGCACTGTGACCTTTACCTGCCGGGTCCCGTCTTGGTGCCATCTCTGCCAGTATTTCACGGGCTCTTCCTGGTGTTTGCTCAAGGCCCTGTCTACCTCAGTGGGGAGTCTCCTTTCCAACTTGTGACCGTCTCCCCCTTAGCCTCCAATTCCCCGAAAGGGTCGCTGGCTTGGTCCAGAAGCGGTCCCAGAGTGTGCATTTCACTAGCATCTGTTCCACAGCCTCCGAGCAGATTCCGCCCCACCCGCCCACACCCATGCCGCCTTGGATGGGGCAGCCTGAGATTTCTGCAGCTAAGGAGTTTGCCCCTCCCCTGGCCACGGACCAGTTTGTATTTATTACTATAATGCTGTCTGCACTCCCAGTGCAGATGATTCTGCACCCACCCCAGCGAACACTACAGAGCTCCGGTAGCCTCGGAAGGGGTGGAGGAAGAAAGCGTTTAATTTATTCTGTATCATATTTGCCTGGATTGTCATGTCTTTTTGTTTTGATAAGGGAAAAAAATGGCTTGTTCGTTTTTTCAAAAAAAAAATGATGATGGAAACAATGGTAGATGAGTGCTGCTGGTCGTAATTCTTCAAAAGGTACCTCTTAGGATGTCGCTTTATCTCCCTCGGGATTTCTAACAGGCACCTGGTTCATGTACATTCTAAAAAGAAGCCATTTTCAGTGCAGTCCTAAGGAGAGTTACTCCAGTCTAAGCTGTTTGAAATCCTTGAGCTTAGGCTGGCATAACTCTGCTTAGGACTGCACTGAAAATCCTAGGCAGATGGCACCACTTCAGATGGTAGATGGCACCTAGGTAGATGGCACCACTTCACTTTAGGTGAAGTAACTTGTGCTGGGGTGGTAACTTGTGAAAGGCATCTGACATTTCAACACAGCGGCTTGAAAGACCTTTAGCCACTTGTGACCATGGAGGGCTACCTCTGCCCATGCTAGAGCAGCTATTTAGGTTTCGATCGTGTTTCTCAGTTGCCTGTCTACAACTTCAGCCTCCCCCCTCCCCATCCCTTGAGATCTTTAACCCGTAAGAGAAACTTGGCTCTTTTATAGTACCAGGGATGTATGTTCCTCCACCACGTAGTTAGTTCTTTCCCCCCCTTCCACTTCCTGAGCACCATTGACCCACAAATAGCCTTGAATAAAATGTAGATTTATTCAGTGAGCTGTGCAACAGCAGTGCCAATAATTTAACGCACGCTTTATACAGGAAGCTGCCGCTGCTGACACACGTCTGCCCTGCCAGCCGGACCAGGCTGTGGGCCAAAAGCCCACAGGATTATGGGAGATTGAGCAACACACCTTGTTGAAAAGACTCGCCAGAACTCCCTGCTGCCTCCGAGTACTTCTTGGTTCGGCTCTACCAAGGAATACAGAAGCGCCTCAGAGCATCTCTCCGCCCCACTATTGCAAAGGCACCATTCACGCTCTTAAGTTGCACTTTGGGGTGGCCTTTCTGGCCCTGCGACTGATAAACGTGTAGCACCCACTGCTTACATCAGAGTGATAAAAAAAATCTGAAGGACGTAAGTGGATATAGCTCTCCTCCTTCCAACAGAAACAGGCACTTGTCAGAAGGTTGGAATCTTTCCATGTTTCAACCGGCTCCAGTAATCTTGTTGGATCTCACAACCTTATTTCAGTCCCTGTAAGATTAGGAGCCTGTCCCCTCTGTTAGAACTCATGATTCACACATGTTGGTTGCTCTCTGGGTCGACGGCACACATTCCTGTTCTTTCCTTTCTTCAGTTTCCTCAAACGAAGAAAGGCAGTAGGACTTGCGCTCATGAAGGAGTTGGGTGCTAGGTTTGAATCTCATTCCTACCTTGAAACTCGCTGAGTCACCTTGGGCCAGTTGGAAGACCGCCAGTTTAAGAAACCTATTGCTAAGCCGAGAGATGCTTAACATGGGTGGAGCCATAGAGGCAAATCTCGACGGGGGAGCCCTGTTAAGAGAACTGGTCATGGTGAGTTCACAGAAAAGGCAACCAGCCTAGAACAATTTCAGTCCAGGTGCAGGGCAGCCTGGTTCACACATTGGCTGGGCAGCTGGAATGCAGCAGTGGGTCCAGCCACGAGTGGTGACCCAAGTCCAGGCTGTGTCTGCCTGTGCCTGTGCCAGGCGGTGGCTGGCTGTCTTCCTCCCTTTCGAAGGCACTGTGGAAAGTGGCAGTGGAGCCAGGGAGCGGACCCTTTCTCCCCTGCAAGTCTCTGGCTTTGGCCACCGTGGCCCATTCTGCACCCCAGGACCAAGAGGGGCAATACTGTTGTTAGGGATCCACAAAGGAGACCATGATATAACGGGTGCCGCTGGTCGTGGGCAATCCTTCATGGTAATGAGTGAGGCGGCCGGGGTGCATCAAGCTCCATCCTTTACGGGGGGATTCTATGGTGCAGTTGTAGCGGATAAACCGGCAACCACCACCCTGTGGGGGAACACAGAAAGGGACATAACAGTCTTGAGAATTGGTTTACGAATCTCTGTGCCCAGGGAATTCGGTAGCAAGTGGGCAAAATCAGGGCTTTGTTAATGAATGGTAATTTTTTTTAAAAAATCACATTTTTCAACTTATCTTGAGAATCTGCAGAAAGACACAATTGTTTACATCACACTGAAATAGCCAGAGACACAGTCCGTAAGGAGAGTGCTTTACTGTAATGACTTTCAATCGTTCTGCCCGTAGAGAACCCACCTCCATTTCATCCTCTGCTCTGGCACCCTGGAAAGGATTCTTGGTCACATTCTAAGCTGTATAGCTCCATTCTTATAGGCTTCCATTGTCATCCCATTTCAAGAGCAGGGAGGCTACGAGCAGGGTCTAGGGGTCAGTGCGTGCAACTAGGACTGGAGTGACATGAGGTTTTTAAGCAGAGGCTAGATGGCCATCGGACAGCAATGCTGATTCTGTGAACCTAGGCAGGTTGTGAGAGGGAGGGCAGGAAGGGTTACATCAGTGCTTAGTTCTCGTGGCCCCTTCTTACATGCCCAGGGTAATGCCGAGCACCGCTTTCGGGTCAGGAAGCAATTTTCCCCAGGCTATTCGGCTATGGATCTTGACGGTGTTTTGCCATCTGGGCATGGAGCAGGGGTCACTAAGGTTATGGGAGAGGGGAGGTAGTTGTGAATTTCCTGGATTGTGCAGGAGGTTGGACTAGATGACCCTGGAGGTGCCTTCCAACTCTATGATTCTATGAGTTCATCTCATTCTCCCCAAATCCTAAAATTTACACCCACTGAAGCTGATGAGCAAAAGTCAGGACAAACGAAAGTACTGCTTCACACGATGTAATTAACATGAGGAACTGTCTGCCATGGGATACAGCGATGGCCAATCACTCGGCTGATTTTTAAAAAGGGAATTAGAGAAATTCATGGATAAACAGCATTAGCTATGACTGAACCTCCATGTTCAGAGGCAGTTCACCAACTGCTGTGGGGAGGGCAGCAACCAGGGAGATGTGGGCCTCTGTGCCTCTATCTGAGAGTGGAACTACAAGTGACAGAAGGCACAGATTGGACACTTGTCAGCTTCCCTCAAGTTTTGATGGGAAATGTAGGCATCCTGGTCTTGCAGCTTGGCTCTCTGACTACTGTCCAATGGACTTTTCAACTGTCCAACATTCCGCCAAGCTGCCTACATTTCCCATCAAAACTTGAGGGAAGCTGACAAGTGTCCAACCTGTGCCTTTTGTCACTTGTAGTTCCGCTCTGAGCCTTCCAGGGAATCTGCGAGGCCAGGAAACTGGATGTTGTCAGACATGATGGACACTTGCTCTGATCCAGCAGGGCTCGTATGTTCTCAACAGAAAGCCAGAAAAATGACCGAGTGATTTTGGGCCAGTCCCTCTCAACCCAACTGACCTCAAAGGGTTGTTGTGAGGATAGTATGAAGGAAGAGAGAACCATATATATCCCTGTGAGCTCCTAGGAGGAACTGCAGACTAAATACACGACTGAACACGCCCTCGGTCAACAGTGGGGTCCAATGAACTTTCTCCGCTGATACTGAATGTGAGGGAGGGCATTCCAAGGAACACACACACGCTGTGCCCTCCTAGTGCCCCACTTCATGAAAGAATAAGCTACTCTTGTCTGCAAAGATAACACACCTTTGCAAGAGCCTTTCCCGTCGCACCTTCCTACACGCCCTCATTACCAAAGGTTTTAGCCACCCTTTTGAGGGGATGTTTACCTCATAGTCGAGCCCTTTGTGGTTGAGAGCGATGTTGATGGTGAAAGTGGATGAGTCGTGATGAGGACGGAGTGAGGGCTGCTCGTCAGGACGGTAGCGGACCATGAAGTTCATGATGGCCCGAGCCTGAGAAGTGAGAGAGAGAGTGTGTGTCAGTGTTTGTCTGGTAGGGTTGCCAGGTCCAGGTTGGGAAATTCCTGGAGATTTTTGGGGTGGAGCCTGGAAAGCGGAGGGACCACAGCAGGGTATAATGCCAGAGAGCATCTTCCAAAGCAGCCATTTTTCTCCAGGGGAACTGATCTCTTGTCGCCTGGAGATCAGTTGTCAGGAGATCCAGATCTCCAGCCACCCCCTGGAGGCTGGCAACCCTGAAGGAGAAATTTGCAAATGAAAACCCACATCCCCTAAAATGGGGTTCTTAATTGGGTAGATCCCAGTTTCTTCTGTAGTAAGCAAGCTATAAGCAAACAGACAAGAGATTTTGTGGTTTCTTTCACCAACAATTAACTAATGTGTGAGCAGCCAACATAGTAAAAAATTTTGGTGGTTGCTTTTTAGACTGGCTTGCAAAGCTGTTGGCAAGTTTCCCTAAATCAAGAGAACTAGACACATTTTCTACTTACTTTTTAGTCTGTACTTTAAAAAGTAAAGGTACAAGCACTGAGTCATTACTGACCCATGGAGGGATGTCGCATCATGATGTTTTCTTGGCAGACTTTTTACGGGGTGGTTTGCCATTGCCTTCCCCAGTCATCTACACTTTACCCCCAGGAAACTGTGTACTCATTTTACCGACCTCGGAAGGATGGAAGGCTGAGTCAACCTTGAGCCGGCTACTTGAACCTGGCTTCCGCCAGGATGGAACTCCGGTTGTGAGCAGAGCTTCCGCTGCAGTACTGAAGCTTACCACTCTGCACCACGGGGCTCTTAATCTCTTTTTTTAAATCTCTACTTAAGTAACTACTTTACTCTAACCTGTGCTGAATCCACATTACCTCCGCGCGTCCTGGTGTTGCACTAAATGTTTGTTAAACACCTGGAAGTATAGCGTCTTTCAAGCGCGATTTCTGAATCACGCTAGAAAGACGCTATACTTTCGGGTGTTTAGCGAACATTTAGTGCAACACTGGGACGCGTGGAGGTAATGTGGATTCAGCCTAGGTTATCTCCCCTTTAGGCTCTCACTAGCTCCATACGCACATTACAGTAAATGCATGTCCAATCCATGACCAGAGTTTTCTTTGCATGTGTGTCGAGTAATTCTTACATTCAATGCATGTACAGCTGAACGTGCTATTTAAAACCTGCATTTATCAAGGGACTGGCCCTCAGTTTATTCTTAAGAGAATACCCATTGGATGTACGCCCACTCTGCCAGGGAAGCTTGCTTGAGTGACCTGGGGCCAATCATACGCTTGCAGCTTAACCTACTTCCCAAGATTGTTGTGAAGAAAAAATGGAGGAGAGAAGAATGACGCAGGCTGCTTTGGATCTCCATAGGGGACTAAATAAAGTAAATGGATAAGTACATATATTCACTGTGATGTGCGAACTGGGCTACGGTGACCAACTTATCCAGTCCTCCCCTGCCTCCCCGTGCTGCTTTTTTTATCTTTATCTTTTATCTTTAGTCTTTGGCTCCCTCTGCCTGGAGTTGGTACCTTGGTGTAGTAGCCGGGATAGAGTTTCTCTGTGACAGGAGCTATATATTCTTGTAGGAAATGAAGCCATTCCTTCTCGTAGCCAATTTGATTCATATGGATATCAACAGTGGGGACATTCTCGTAGCCACCAGCCAGCCGAGTGTCCTAGAGCAGACAGGGACTTGGAAAAATCAGTAAGGTAAAAGGCATTTTAAAGACATTCCTGCTCCAAATAATAGGCCTGTTAACCTCCTAACAGCTCATCACACAGGACTTTAGCTATCTTCAACTAGACTCAGGGGTGACAGCAAATAAATTTCCTAAATAAATTGATTCGCCCGAACATGCGGAGCCCAAGCAGAAGGGAAACTGAGGTCAGCGCAAAGAGCTCCAGCCACATTCAACGAAGGACGCTTTATTTTATCAGTGGGATGGAATTTGGGGGCATTCGTCAACCAGATGAACTCGCCAAATTGAAAAGTGGCAGATCTGTAGAAATTATCTAGAAGCTTGAAAATTATTCCTGAGTGTTGTGGGAGGAGCACAGGGGGCAGTCTGGGATGCTAGAGATGCCCAGGAGCAAGTTGTGCCAAGGGGCACAGGGAGAAATGACACCCTCTGGCAGGCTTCGGTAACCTTGTCTTAAGAAATGTTACCACTGAAGAAAGAAAGATATTCTAGCATTGATTTTATTTATTAACATATGAAACTGCCTTATCAGCCCATTGGTCCATCATGAGCAGCATTGTCTGCCCAGACTGGCAGGTGCTCTCCAGGTTCTCAGGTTGAGGCCTTTCTTATCACCAACCACCTGGTCCTTGTAAGTGGAGATGCTGGAGATTAAACCTGGAACCTTCCGCTTGGTAAGCTGATGGTCTACCACTGATCTACACCCTCTACAATTATAGCCTGCCTTTCTCACTGGGTCTCAAGGTGGATTACAAAATATAAAAACAATTCAAGCAGACACCAAAGGCCACCAATAAACAATGCAATAGGAGTAGAATCAGGGCTTTTTTTCAGCAGGAACGCAGTGGAACGGAGTTCCGGAACCTCTTGAAAATGGTCACATGGCTGGTGGCCCCGCCCCCTGATCTCCAGACAGAGGGGAGCTTAGATGACCGAGGGCAATCTAAACTCCCCTCTGTCTGGAGATCAGGGGGCGGGGCCACCAGCCATGTGGCCATTTTCTCCGAGGGCAACCTACTGAGTTCCACCACCTCTTTTCCCAGAAAAAAAGCCCTGACTAGAATTATGGAAGTAGAGAACAGTGCAAACAACAAACCCTCTAAGGCATGATATACCGCCATGCAGAAAGTGAGTTATAGGAGACAGGAAGGCGAGAAACACAATCAGCGTTGCAGCAGATTACAGTCCTACGCTGTGTTCACCTCATGCTTCCCTCCGGACCACTGGCCAAAATGTTCAGCCTCTTCCACCAATTCGTCACACATCTGGTCGGCGAACACCGGGAACCAGTAAACGTCAGGGCACGGCTGCAATGGGGAGAAGGGGATGGGAAATGGAGTAACTTGAACAGAAAGACTGAGCGAGAGATCTCTATCCCGCAAAAAAAAATGGTGCCCTCACCTGCTTGTGGTGTTCCCCCTCCAGCACTTGCGAGTAATTCTCATGGATGTATTTCTCCTGCCAGTCCTGAGCCAAGCCAAGGAGAAAAAGACACCACGGTTATAACCGTCATCAAACATTTATTTATTTTATGTCAATTATAGTCCCCCTTTCTCGAGACTCAAGGTGGATTACATAGAGTGAGATTAGCACAGTGTCAAGGACATTTCAATAAACAATGGCATAGGATAAATAAATGCGAGCTTACAAAGACATCACATTAGCAAAAATCCAATACGAAGTTGAAGAAATGCTGATACAGAACACAAGCAACTGTAGGACCGACATTAGGCAACATAGAACTACCCAGTAGGGGCCTTCCCAAAGCAACAGGTAGTACATAGGAGCACATACTGGAAGCAACAGATACTACGTAAGGCAACATAGTGGTGAAGTATATGATTCCTAACTCATTAGCAAAGCATCGGAACCCCCCCTCCCTACAATATAGCCCTTCTAGCTGAGTAAAAAGCCTTTTTGAATAATTTGTTTTTGCATCCTTTGTGGAAAGGCAGGAGGGTGGGGCTCCCCTGACCTCCTCAGGCAGGCCGTTCCACAGGGTAGGGGCCACCACAGAGAAGGCACGTGTATGGCCACTTGTTAATTTCACCCATGTGCAGGGTGACACCTGCAGGAGACCCTGTTCGGATGAGCGAAGCTGCCGGGAAGGGGCAAAAGGGAGAGTGGCGGTCCGTAGGTATGCTGGACTGAGGCTGTGAAGAGCCTTGTAGGTTTCTACTCCTCGTGACATGGCACCGATGAAACATGTGAAGGGAATGTGGGCCTAAGACTCTGGGACTGGGGGGGGCAGGTATTTCCCACCTAGTTCTCACTGTTACCTAACACTGTCAAATTTGAAGAGGCCAGACTTCTGCAAATTTAGCAGATGCTGCATTTGTGTGTTGTGTCCAAGAGAATGTGGCATCCAAGATGAAACAGTGTTTGAAGATGGAGGGGCAGGGGCTACTGTGGTTTTTGGATGTCCTCCTACCCCCCATACATCATGGGGTCATCCTTGCTGTGCAATTGGCCTGCTACTCACCAAGGGATTCTCCATAATCTGCCACAGCTCCGGATGCAAACGGGACGTATTGAACCTGGCGGTGGAAAGGAGACGTCCAAACTCGTCCCGGTTGCTGATGTGAAGAAAGATACCCTAAAAAAGGACGAGATGCTCAAATTTGGAGTGAGAGGAAAGGGGGGGGGCGGGTTGGAAACCCATTACAGTCCAGCATTCGTAAATGGGAGGAAGCACAGCTCATTTTGAGGGGGAAGGCGCCGGAACGCAGTTCCAGCAGTTCCCCAAAGAGGTCACATGACAGGTGGCCCTGCCCACCTGACCCTCAGCCATTTGGGGCCCGTTTTGGCCTGGAATGGGACTGAAACAGCCCGGATTGGGCCTCTGACAGGTGGTGGATGACTCTCCCGCTCAGCAGCGGCCTAATCCTGACCGTTTTGGGCCCTTTTTCGGCCATTTTCAGCCCCTTTTTTGCCATTTTGAGCCCAATTTCGGCCCTGAATGGCCAGGATTGGGTCCAAAACAGCCAGGATAGGTGATGTCAGGGGGTGTGGCATATGCAAATCAGTTATGCTAATTACACACTTCTGGTGATGACAAGGGGCATGGTATATGCTAATGAGTTATGCTAATGAGTTCCTCCAGCTCTTTTTCTACGAAATGACCCCTGGGAGGAAGTGATATATAAAATTTTTGTTTTTCTAAATGTTTCTAGTCCTTATGGTAATGAAAATAGGTCTGAAAAGAGAAAGGCCAGGAGATACTCCCAACGGGGGAGCTACGTGACTCAGTCCTGAGTAGAGTTGCCAGACTTCCTGCCAGCAAGCCCCGTTGTCTGTTGCTTTTCCGAGTGCATGCCCCCCTGTCCCCGCCTCCAGCACTTTTGCTGGTTGCCACACTCAGCTTGGCAACCCTACTCCCGAAGTCCAGCAGAAGAAACGATGCAAATAAAGGCCTACATCTACCAAAGTTGCAACAGTCTGTTAGTTTTCAGCGCAGAATCCATACGGGCCTGGATGAACGGGGCTCCCTGGGGATTGCTCCTCACCTTCTCCCGCACGCTCTTGCAAAAGGCCATGTCGGGGTCCGTTTCATCCAAGGTGAAGACGTTGCGCTGGGTCAGCTCACGGCGTAACGTCTCCCCACGCAGCAAGTAAGCCTGAGAGATGTAAGGGACATTCCACACCCCTCTGCCATGGAGAGAAGAGGAAAGCAACAGTTCAGTCCCAGAAGCAGGGGCTGCCATGATATATGCAGAAGACTCAACTGAGAGGACTCTCAAGTCCAGGAAAGGCAGCACCGTGTAGTGGTTAGAATGTCGCTCTAGACAAAATCTGGAAGTCCCAGGTACAGAAATCGTGTTGCTGCAAAAGAACTTTCTCCTGATCCCACCCAAACTCACATCCTCTTCCCCTGTACCAGCTCCACGTAGTCCTCTGAGCGAGCGTAGTATTCATCAGGGCTCAGGGCCCCCCAGAAGTTGGACCAGAGCTTGCCATGCCGGGACATCATGGGAGCGATCACCTTCCTGGAGGGAGGGCAGGAAGCAAAAGGGAAGTCACGGGAACGAGAAATATGAGTGAGAGGACTGGGGCAGGGGGAGGCTGCTGCAAGAAGGGGCCGAGCGGGCTGTTAAAACAACCCTGGAGCAAGCCAAGCTAAGCAACACCCACAGGGAACAGCCCTTTAAGTTAATGTGCTCAATGGGCAAGCCTGTGCCCCCTGTAACCATGGCCTGGCAGGGTCAATGCTGAGCAACCGCGGCCGGGTTGCCGGTGCTCAGCTTCTCTCGTCCTTGGTTACCAGCACCCTTCCAGGGAACATCCCCATTAAGATAGAGGGCCAATCCACCCCAGGCTGCAGGTGATACCATGGGGTCAGGGTTAAACCTCTCACTTGTTCTCCTGGATAAGGATCTTCAGGATCTCGGGGCTCAACACAACCACGTCGGCATCCAGGCTAAAGTAATAGTCACAGGTGGAGTCCTGGCGGCAGAGATCCCTGTTGCAAAGACAGGGTAGGGAATCTTGTTACATCCGGCTCCCCATCTGTTTAACCATCCCCGCAGCCCATCCCCGGACTCTCGTTCATTTGCACAATGCAAACTTTTACAGGCAAACCATTCCGTATCCCAGGTTGAAGACTGGGAAATTACCTCTATGAAGACTCCCACAGGATCGGACCAGAGGCTTTCAATACTCCAGAACTTTCTTTTCCATCTCTGTCAGCCACAGGCCATGATTCCATTCCTCCAGGGTTTCTCTCCCACTATTGCCCTGCCCTCCCCTCCCCTGGGACTTACATGGCCATATCTCTGGCTTCGCCCTCACTCAGCTCCTCTTCTGGCCCCACAATCTTGATGCTGTCAAAGGCCTCCCGAAGTTGCTCCCATTCAGCCTGGATGTGTGGCTCGTGATATACCTCCTGGGAAAAAGAGTCAGACTCATCAGAGAAAACATGCCCTAGGATTGCCAGATTCACCCAATACAGGACAGGGGCGCTGAGCCTTTAAGAGCCTTAAAGAGCAAATGCCAAGAGTTCTCGCTGAGCGTGCCAAGGAACCATGTGTAGGTGTGTGTCTGGAGAGTGGGGGAAGATCCTACTTTTACAAAGGAGCATGTCTGAATCAGGGCCAGCAACCTCCCAGAAACAAAACCACAACAAATAAATAATCTCTGGTTGCAATAGGGTTGCCAGGTCCCCTTAGCCTCCCAGTGGGAGGTAGGGGACCTGGCACTTACCTTGTGCCTTGTCCATGATCTGCATGCGCACTCCTAGCATTTGCATGATGACGTCACTTCCCGGAAGTGACATCATCATGCCAGCCCCAAGTGTGCTCCTGGGCTTCGCTGTGCCAGAATTAGCCCTGCATGAAGCCCAGGAGCACACCCGCAGCCAACACAATGACATCTCTTTAGGCAGTAATGTCATTGTGCTCCCTGAAGAGCATGGGCACCAGCGGGCACCTGGGAACCCGAGGTCACAACCAGGCCAAACTTCTGTATTCGTGGAGCTGCTAACAGGCCAGCATGCTGCAGTGTTTCGAGGAGAGGTTGCCAACCTTGCTGAGCCTGCTATTGCTTTTGTAATTCTGAGAACACTGAGTGAGTGCTACTACACAGGGGAATGGTTAATATCATAAAATGGCTGTCACAGGGGCTGAGATCAGTCCCAAAATATTGGGAGGTTCAAGCCAAGCACCCTCCTTTGATGGAGACCGCTGTTTTGTGCAGACACAAAGATGATCTCTCTCCAGCACATTAGAAGCACCTTCTGGTCTAATGAGGTGGGAAAAAATCTAGAATTGGCTCTTTGCTTTGGGGAAGAAACGGGTGGGTGCCAGGAGACAGACTGGTGTGTGCCACGGTGCCCAAGGACACCACAGTGGGCATCACTGGATTAGAGTTTTGAAGTCTGATGTGTGGAGCTAGGTTTGAATCCCAACTCTGTGACGGAAGCTTGCTGGGAAACCTGCACATCCTTAGCCTAACCTACCTCACAAGGTTGTTGTGAGGATAAACAGTAGATTGGGATAATGTTGTAAACCACTTTGGGTCCCCAACATAGCCTGTCTCTGAGTCTTCAAACAGAAGCTTGCTATGCAGAAATCATCATGCAAAGCTTTTTGTGGCTGGCAGCCAAACACAATCACCTACTTATGACTAGAGATCAGTAATTCAGTACAAGGGAAAGCGGAGGGAACGCCAGATCAGAAACCGGCAACCCAAATTCAGAGCCACTGCAAAAAAAAAAAAATCTAAGTTTCAGGTACAGCAAAAGTAGGCAGAGACGGGTTGCTCACCCGGTTGTGGATGAAGAGACTAAGGTGAGAGTAAGGATAATCGAAGGTCAGGAGACGCTGAAGAAACTGAGGCAGGAAGGGAGTTGGCTGCTCAATGAACACGCCAAGGAGCACGCGTGGATAGGATTCATCCTGCAAAGGAGAAGACACAGGAAGGATGAGTGCACCCCAAAAGCCTCCAAGTAGAACCCCCAAAAGGGCACACTCCACTTTCTTAAAGCTTCCCACACCTCCGGCCCTGCAACGAAGGCCTGGTCTACACATGCATTTGTTTACCTGCCTTATTTATCGATGTATTTATTTATCTGAATTTATAGTCCCCTCTCCCTGCAAACAGCCTCAGAGTGGATTACAACAATAAGCAATACACATAAAAAGATAAAACAACAATATAATACAGAGTAAAATCATCAGTATTTCATATTTTGCTAAAACTGTTCACTAGCGAGCGCTTCATATTGCACAATCCCAATCTCGAATAAATATCTTGGAACAGGGGTAGCAGCTGTTAGGTGGAAAACAAAACCAGGAGGGGGACACAAGTCCCCCTCAACAGAAAGCCAGCTGGGAAATTCGCCCACATCAACCACCATAAGCCTGGGTGAATATCTCAGCAGAACCACAAGTGACAAAAGGCACAGAATGGACACTTGTCAGCTTCCCTCAAGTTTTGATGGGAAATGTAGGCATCCTGGTCTCGCAGCTTGGCTCTCTGACTGCTGTCCAGTGGACTTTTCAACTGTCACTTGTCCAACATTCCGCCAAGCTGCCTACATTTCCCATCAAAACTTGAGGGAAGCTGACAAGTGTCCAATCTGTGCCTTTTGTCACTGCTCTCTGTCTTACAGGCCCTGTGGAACAATAGCAAGCCCTGCTGGGCCCAAGTTTCCACAGACAGAGAATTCCACCAGGTTGGTGCCAGGGCTGAAAAAGTCCTGGCTCTGGTCAAGGTAAGACAAACCTCCTTGAGGCCAGGGATCACCAGAAAATGTTTATCTACTGAACAGAGCATCCTTCAGAGAATGTGAGGTGAGAGGCCGTCCCACAGGTAAGTTAGTCCAAGTCTGCTAAAGGCGTTAAAGGTTAAGACCATGTGTAACCCACCTCTCTTACCGGGACTCAAGGTGGGTTACAAATACGATTGAACTATTTAGTCAATAAGTCACCTGACTGCAAAACATGGTAACGTTTGAACGATAACGTCGTTTGAATCGAACAGCAGAGATTCCTAGTAAAGCAAAGCTGTTCAGTCCATCACCACATGAGGTGGTTGAAATGGGCTGCAGGAGGGGAGAGTCACACTTTTAACATGCCCTCTGGAAAAAAAATGCCCTGCAAATAAAAATAAGCACATCAGGGAGAAAAGATTTTCCTAGCATTTGTTTGCCGGTCTAGTTTTTCGACTTAGAGGGGTGATTGATCTAGGGGAACACTGAAAATAAAATTCCTCCACTGGTTGGGTAGTGAATCAGCACTCTGCTGGTTTGAATCCCACTTCTGCCATGAGCTCAGCAGGTGCCCTTGGGTAAGTGGTTGGGTTGCAAGCCAGCACACTGCTGGTTCGAATCCCACTCCTGCCATTAGCTCAGCAAGGGGCCTTGGGTAAGCCACTCCTCTCAGCCCCAGCTCCCCGGCTGCATTGTGGGGATAATAATAACACTGACTTTGTTCACCACTCTGAGTGAGGCACTAATCTATCTAGAAGAGCAGTATGTAAGTACATTGTTGTTGTTATTCTACCGCCTTGGCGCTCTGCCACTGTGTTACACTTCATTCTGCGAATACCAACTGGGCCTCTTTCCAAATTCTTCACCATTCCCCAACTCACCTCCAAACCGGACAGATCCAAGAGTCCGTCTTCACACACTTCACAACCCCCTTCATATGTCCAGACATTAGGGATGTAATTTCCCAAGTAGTTCAGTTGCAGCTGTGGTGTAGACAGAGGAGAGGGGAAGTGAGCAAGTTGAACATTTGGATAGCTTCTTCAAATAGCTCCAAAACTGGATTCCCACGACTCCGGTACTTTCCCTAAAATCTTTCCAAACGTGAGGACTATAAACATATTTCTTAAAAACCACATATTTAATGTGGAACTCAGAGTGGAAGGGTTACATTTTTGTTACGAATAAGACCGTCAACCAAACTAAAGAAATGTACTTCACTAATCCGGTGTGTGACAGACCCCAAAGTAGGTCAGAGATTTTTTTTTAATGAGGCTTTTATTGAGCCGGATACCGGCTGCAAGAAGGGGAGAAGATAATCTTTATTTTATTAAGTATTTCCTTTTGGCAACATAGGAGAAGACTGCCAGCAAAGACCCCAGGGAGAAAATAAGAATATGTAATTTTGTTAGTGTCACTGTACATTTTGTTTATTCCACATTAAATGTGCAGTTGGGGTAAAAAAAAAGACCCCAATGTTATCTCTGTAAACACTGTAGCTTACAAGTGGGAAGCAGACCATGAAAACTACTGGACAATTAACCTAATTAATGTAGAGAAATGTACAGAGAATGGAATTATAAGATTAAAAACAACGCCAGTTTGGTGTAGTGGTTAAGAGTGGCAGGACTCTAATCTGGAGAGCCAGGTTTGATTCCCCACTCCTCTGCTTGAAGCCAGCTGGGTGACCTTGGATCAGCCACAGTTCTCTTAGAGCTCTCTCAGCCCCACCTACCTCACAGGGTGATTGTTGTGGGGATAATAATAACATACTTGTAAACCGCTGTGTGTGGGCGTTAAGTTGTCCTGAAGGGCGGTATACAAATTGAACGTCATTGTTATTATTATTAATAATAATGTTATTATTATTTTCAGAGTTGATATGATGCTGTTTAGATAAGTTAAAAACTGGACATTAACAATAATACATTTCTGCAGAGGGGACTTGGGCAGGAAAACCAGGGCGACGGTTCTTATTCAAACAGGAATTCCTCACCCCACCCCACCCCCCCGTAAAAAGAGTGTTACCTTGGTGGGGCCGTTCCCATGGATGACAACAGGCAAGGTGTCATAAGCGACATTTCGGGCACGCACTCGGGTCTGTTCGAACTTCAGAACGACCTCATCTGTTAGAAGAAGAAAAGGATATGGGGTGCAAAACTAGATCCAATGCATTTATTCCCTCTGCTCAAGGAGGAAACAGACCCTTTGCTTCCCTGGTCATTCCCATGAGCCCCTTTCTGGCTTTACAATTCTACCAAAGGGATGCCAAGAAAATGGAAATTACATTTGAAGCCTGAAGCGCACCTGTTTTGCAATCAGAGTTTGAAAACTGAAAACATGCAAATAGGAGAGGCAGCAAAGCAACGATTGGCCAGTTGGCTGCTGCTATCACAACGCCTGTTAATGCCATTAAGAGAGAGCCTTTTCCCTGGCTACTGTACCTAAGGGGGGTGCTACAATTTGGTAGAGGCTGTGTTCCATGTGCAAACTCCAAACAGTCTTATTTTCCCCTCCCACTGAGGTTGGATGAGATTTTTCCTGGCCTTGGTGATGAGAAAGTTCAGGAGGAGGAGGTTTGTAGAGTTGCCAGTCTCCAGGTGGGGTCTGGAGATCTCCAGGAATTAATACTGAACTCCAGACAACAGAGATCAGTTTCCCAACCCAGAGCGGGCAACCCAATGATAAACCAATGTGCTTTCTTGTAAACATCTGGAACATTATTCTGGAAAGCATTGATCACTCACCAATGGCACCATTCAGATTCTGGAAGATTTTTGACTTGTGATCCAGAGCGATCCCGTATTTCTCCTACAAAGACAGAGGAGCAAAGAGCAGAAATTAGGAACATATAAAGCCACCTTATACTGAATCCGGCCACTGGTCCATCTTCCTGCAATGGCTTGCATGGACTCAGAAAAACACCCGAGATCATATATCTGGGTTTTTATTTATATCCCGCCTCTCTCTATAAATATATTTGAAGACACTTGCAATATAAAAGATAAATATAAAATGAGAAAACATCAAATAAAAATAGAAAACAGCAGTGTACAAGTAAAGCAAAAAACGTACATCCAATTTAAACATAACAAATATATCCTAATAAGGCCCCCAAAACAAAACCAATGCCTAAAATCAACAATAATGAGATGGGGTAGCTAAAACAAACTGCAGGGAGTCTAAAAGTCTTGAAATTTTTTTTTTTAAATGTCTGGCGCTTGAAAGAATACAGCTTCGGCACGAGGCAAGCCTTCTGGGAAAGGAGCTCCAAAGCAACAGAGTCACCACTGAGAAGGCCCCGTCTCTAGAGCTCACCCGTCTATCTTTCGAACATGCACACTGAAGCAAGACCTCTGGTGAAGATCGCCATTGGTTCACCTTCAGGAGAAGGCGATCCTTTGCATCATGATGGAGAGTCATTGATGGACTTCTGTTCAGAGAATTTGTCCATTCCCTTTTCAAAGCCACTATTAGGCATTGCTACAACCTGTGGCAGTGAGTTCCTGTGTCAGTCCCTGGCAGTTAAGTCCCCAAGCTCTCCACAGTTAACACACAGGTGTTCCAGTTGAAGTAACTTTATTAGAGATCCATTTGGTACAAGGTGCATAGACAGTGGAATTGTCAGAAGTGATGTGGGTAGGGCTAGCAATGTTATAGGGAATATTCCTGCCTTTGGGATAAGGACCATTAACAGGGTGGGCAGTGAGAAAGATGAACTTATCTTTGGTTCTCAAGAAGAGCACATTATGTCAGCTTCGGCTGGCAGTCAAGCAAGCAAGCAAGAGAAAGTAAACATTTGCAAGCTGGCTCAGCAAGCAAGCAAGAGAAAGTAAACATTTGCAAGATAACCTACTGGCATTGAGCAATAAAGAACTTCCCACACTCCCAGAAGCCAGAGGCAGAACCCATATACATTCATGACAGACATGCAGGAGGCATATATGACAGTTCCACATATCAATTGTGCTAAGAAGTACACCGGCAAGTATGTGAATTGGAGTATTTTCATAGGCCGAGCAGAAGTCCTCTCTTGTAGGGGAAGCAACAGAGACCCCCTGCTCCAACTACTCACCCGCAAGGCCGGATCCAAGTAAACGCGAGTATAGAACAGCTGGTCGTCGTCATCATCCTTATACTTCCATAGTTGAACAACGCGATTGATGGTGGGAGCGTAGCCAATGAAGCCTGTCACAACACGGGAGCGGGGGACTGGGTTTCAATTTTGTTGTTTTCAGGCGTTTTCATTTTTCATGCATGTTATCCTTTCAGTCTTAAGATCTTGAAACTTATTTTTGTTTCAAGGTGAGCACAAATCATCAGGATTCCAACCCTGACAGCAAGTATCCAGGTGGGTGTTACCAAAGGGCACAGCAGCCCTGTTCACAAGTTAGAGGGAAGGCACATACAATCCATGTACAGTGTACACTTTAGGGCTGCCAGACCCCCGGTGGGGGTGGGGGTGGGGGATCCCCCACCCCCACCCTCCCACCCCCGCCCCCACCTACCTGGCCAGCGGGGGGGGGGGGGCCGTGCACCTTCAACTTCCACCCCCTTGTGGGGCTGAGCGCCCCTGCGCACAGCAGCAGCCAGGATCAGGCCTGTTTTGGCCTGGATTGGGGCCCCTGTGGAGCGCGGGAGCGTTCCTGCGCTCCGCAAGGGCCCACAATGGACCCAATCCATACCAAAATGGGCCTGATCCATGCCAAAATGGGCACGGATCGGGCCCGTTTTGGCATGGATCGGGCCTGTTGTGGGCCCCTGCAGAGCGCAGGAATGCTCCCATGCTCCACAGGGGCCTTAAACTGGCCCAATCCGTGCCAAAATGGGTGCAGATTGGGCCCATTTTGGCATGGATTGGGCATGTTGTGGGCCCCTGCAGAGCGCAGGAACGCTCCTGCGCTCCGCAGGGGCCTATAACGGGCTCGATCCGCGCCCAAACAGGCTGCGTGGTGACATCGCTAAGTGATGTCATTGCGCTTGCAGGAGCGCACACGCACGCGCTCTGCGCGCACGCACCCCCCCCCCAGGTAAGAGCCAGGTCCCAATCTCCTGCAGAGAGATCGAGGGGGCCTGGCAACCCTAGTACACTTGCTTTATCTTTATGGGTGTATTAATTCTCATGTCACATTCAACATATGTACAGCTGAGCATGTAATTGAAACCACACATTTATCCAAGTGCTGGTCTCTGGTTTCATTTTAAAGCAAATTCACATTGGCTTTTTCTTACAGATGTACATATGTACTGGCAGGATGTGGGCATGTTCACTGTGAAATATGAACAGGGCTATTCTTTGCATGCATTCTTTGCCCATACTCTGTTAAGGATACATTAAGTTCATGGTCAATTGGAATTTTAATGCTTATCTAAATCAAAATTCAGCCCTAGGATATATTTGTGCCCTGTTTTTCTCCTTAGAGGGAACACAACAAGGCGTAAAACATCCTTCTCCCTTCATTTGTTTTTATCCTCATAACAACAACCCTGTGAGGTGTTCAGTCTGAGAGAGTGATAGGACTAAGATTACCCAGGAAACTGCAATAGTGGGGAATTGAACCTGGCTTTCCTAGATCTCAGCCTGATATTCTGACCACTACACCACACTTCTTTATGTGGATTGTACCATTAATCACAGACCCTTTTGTCTGGCACACATTCCCCCCCACCCCCCGTCCCCATGCATTTTACCTCCAGAGTTAAGAAACCGTTTTCCCTCGGCCACCGGTGGGTACTTCTCAGCCAGCGACCACTCTGGCCAACAGAAACTTTCTGCTGAGAAGACCAAGTTGCTCTTGAATTGCAGGAACTTCCACAGAAGTTCAATGGGGCTTCCGGCCAGGATGACATCATAACTGGGGAGAGGGCAGATCCAGAATCTGGCTTAGCGTACTTAAACCAAGCTTGCATTTCTCTGGAAGACGTATGAACAAAAGCCCTGTGGTGGAGAGTTCCCCAGGGTCAATCCGCTCATATGTCTGATTAAAAGCTCCTGTTTGCAAAGACCCATCCATGTAGAGGCGTCATGCAGAATAGTAAAAAGACAGATTCCTGCCTAGAGGAATTTTGTCATTCCCCTGGGTACCCTAAATCTGGGAGAAGGGGAAAGGCACCTCCCTGAATAATCCAAATCTGCAGAACAAGGGGGAGTGGAACAGGCCCAAAGGAAGGTCAGCAGCAAAGTTACAGCTCAGAGGGAAGAGCCACATGGGTCTGCAAAAGCAACTGAGGAGCAAATGCATTTATTTAATTATATCCCAATTTTCTCCCCAGTTCAGACTCAAAGTGGCTTTGAACTCCATGAAGTAGTCTAGATTGAAATTTAGTGGCTCCTCAAGGCCACCAAGTAAGCCTCTGTCCTGAGCCAGGAGATCTGTACCCAGGTCTTCCCAGTTACCACACACTAAGGTAAGACAAATTCTTACAAACGTCCTGGCAAAAAATTAACTGTCTTCTCCTTATCGCATCCCTCATGAGGACTAAAGAAACCTCAGACTCAAATCATTTTGCAATGCACCATCTCCCCAGGTTGTGGCTGCTACCCTAACTCTAAAAGTGCATTATAAACCCCATGTTGTTGTTGTTGTTGTTGTTAATTACATTTCTAACTCGCCCTTCCCACAAGCGGGCTCAGGGCGAGGTACAACAGATTATAAAAATATAATACAAATATTAAAACCATAAAACAACAGTTCATCATAAAAACAACAAACAGATAACAACTGTCCCAAGATGGGGTCAATTTACCTTTGCCTACCCAGGTAATATTTTATTTCCTTATTCATTTACAATAATTTTATCCATCTCTCCTACCAAAGGCATCTGAAGTTTATATATAATATTGTTTATATGTCTATAAACCATACACTGACATACCACATCTAACTTGTCCTTAGTTTGGGGTCAAATAATGGATGGGTGCTCTGGCCAGGACAGTGCAGGAGAGCCTGATCTCATCAGATCTCAGAAGCTAAGCAGGGTTGGCCTTGGTTAGTAATTGGATGGGAGACTTCCAAGGAAAACCGGGGTTGCAGAGGCAGGCCATGGCAAACCACTTCTGTTAGCCCCTTGGCATGAAACCAGGGGTTGCCATAAGTCAATTACAACTTGAGGGCACGATTTCATTTTTCATTCAATGGATGGATAAATGAACGAATCAATAAATAAAGCGTCATCCTTACAAAAATCTCTGCAAGGTAGCTCACGACAATTGCCATTCTGCAATCCCATTACTGAGACAGGTATTTGTAGACTTAGACAAAAGAATCCAAACCACAACATCAGCATTGTGGATTCACCCCAAAGGATCCCAGACTCATCACACTCCTTCTCTGAGCCTTGCATTTCCCAAAGATGGACCCAGACTATTGTTTCCAAGCTCACCTGTCCACAAACATGACTATCATGTCCTCCTCATTGGCATACTTCTTCATTTCCACCTTCAGCCAGCGGACCTTCTGTCCTCCACCGACTGTCCGGGCAACATCCCCTCCCTTCCAGTCCTCTCCTAGGCCAAGGGTCTGAAAGGCAGGAGAGCAACAGGTAAGGAAGGCAAGGTTCCAGAAAGAATTCTTACCCTGATTCAGATAATCCTACCTAGGAGAAAACCCCTTAGGCAAGGTGGTATAGTCCTCCTGAGAGGATAGTACTACTTCGGGGGGGCGGGGAACGATTGGATGCTGACATTAAAAGCTCCTTGAGAGTTGAAAGTCAAGGAGAAAAGTTAACTGAGCAGGAGACAACTGTTTTTTTGTCTGATTGCCCCCACAAGTAAAAATATTGGTATGCTCACAAGCAAAAGGGGGAGGGAAGAGACAATGTTATACTTGGCCGGATAAATCTAGATACGCAGTGTGTTTATTTTGGATTGGCAGGGGAGTAAAGGTCTAAAATAAGGCTGCTTTAGACAAGTTCGGTTAAAAGGGGTTTTGCTTTCAGTGCACACAGCAATGTGGTTGCAGTTGATGGAAATCCATTCTTTGTAACCTCTTTTACTGTTCCTTAAATGTGAGATCTCATCAGGGTCACGCACGTACATCCAGGGCTTTTTTTCAGCAGGAACACGGTGGAATGGCGTTCCAGAACCTCATGAAAACGGTCACATGGCTGGTGGCCCCACCCCCTGATCTCCAGACAGAGGGGAGTTTAGATTGCCTTCCACGCTGCTTGGCGGCGCGGAGGGCAATCTTAACTCCCCTCTGTCTGGAGTTCAGGGGGCGGGGCCACCAGCTATGTGACCATTTATAGTTTATAGGCTGAAATTTATAGTTTTCAGCACCCTTCTGTTCAAGGCCCAAATTCTGCTTTCTGTGCTAGGGTGGGGGGTTGGGTTGCCAGCTTTATATTGGGAAATTCCTGGAGATTTGGGGGTGGAGCCTGGAGAGGGTGGAGTTTGGAGAGGTTAGGGACCTTATTAAGATACAACCTTATTAAGATTCCCTTATTAAGGGAATCCACACAGCTGCAGCACTGGCTGCAACACCAGCCTTTTCGCAAGGACAATCTCAACTCCCCCCTGTCTGGAGATCAGGGGGCGGGGCCACCACCTATGTGACCATTTTCTCCGAGGGCAACCCACTGAGTTCCACCACCTCTTTTCCCAGAAAAAAAGCCCTGTGTACATCCATCCATTTTTTTAATATAAAAGGAGATTGGTGATTTGCATATAGTTTCTTAGGCAAGGACAAGGAAAGGAGGCTGATTGTACCTTGATAGTGTAGTTGAAGTACTTGGCTGTCCGTAGGAAGCGCTGGTACCCTTCCGTCTCTTCCGTGGCAGCTGTCAATACCAGCAGCTTTCCTAAATAACGGGAGACAAAACAACAAAAACACATATACTAAGAACAGAAGATCAGGACATCTTTCCATGTATATCAGAGCTAGGATAGCAGCTGTACGAGATTCCCAGACTCCAGGTCACCCAGGTTCCTAAAAAGTTTTTGACTGAGGCAAAGAAATCCTGAAAACCTTTTTCCAGATGAACAGTTCTATGTTAACAATCTTGGTTCCAATCCTCATGAAACTCATTGGGCCAGTATCCCACTGACATAAGGTAGTCTACGTTACAGGGATATTGTGAAAAGAATGGGATAAATATACCACCTTGAAATCTTTGGAGAATAGGCCGGACAATCGTAAAAGATGGCATGAAATCAATGGATAGTATGGTTACCAACCTCCATGCAGAATGAGGCATTCTCCCAGAATTATTAGTGAGCTTGAGGCCACAGAGATCAGTTCCTCTGGAGAAAATGGCTGCTTTGGAGTGTGGACTCTATAACATTATATATATATACCTTACTGAATTCCCCCTTCTCCATACCGCACCCTATCTAGGCTCCACTACCACCACCACCACCCCCAAATCTCCAGGAATTTCCCAACAGGAGCTGGCAACCCTAATTGCTAGCTTTTCACACCCATGTAGATTAAAGAGCATTTTTTCTTTTCATCTCAGTTCAAACTGGGGTTTCAGACTAGACTTCTGCTTTCCAGCCACAGACTTGCCAACAAGACTTGCCTTTCTAGGAAGCCAGTTGAGGCTGTGTGAAAGTTTACCCACCCATCCATCCCCCATCCCCTGGGAAAACTCTGCAAATAAAAATCAAAAATAGTTTGGATTCTGTGATCTTGTTGGGCTGAAATTTATAGTTTTCAGTTCAAGGCCCAAATTCTGCTTTCTGTGCTAGGGTGGGGGGTTGGGTTGCCAGCTTTATATTGGGAAATTCCTGGAGATTTGGGGGTGGAGCCTGGAGAGGGTGGAGTTTGGAGAGGTTAGGGACCTTATTAAGATACAACGTCAGAGACTCCACCCTCCAAAGCAGCCATGTTCTCCAGGGGAACTGATGTATATCACCTGGAGAGTAGCTGTAATTCTGGGAGCTCTCCAGCCACCACCTGGAGGCTGGCAACTCAGCTGGGGGACGACATGTGCTGGACTCTAAAGCCTCCTCTTACAACATATAGCCTTAACTCAATCTCATACCATTGCTCCTCACCAAACCATACCAAGCTATCACATTCCTGGCCAGGAGGGGGTTGAAAAGACGTTTCTCTGTCCTCAAGGCATCCAGGTGCTGCTAGACTCTGAAAAGCAGGCGGCTTCTATTCTAGATGGGGGGGGGAGGCACAGGGGGCCTGCGGGGGATCCAGGGGAGAGAGGAGGAACACAGCAACTCTGTTGATTTCATGCACTCAATTAACCAGAGAATGTTTGGTTTGGGCCTGGAGTCAGGTGGCATGTTTTTCAGGTGCCTGTTGCATGTTGTGAAAACAGAAAAAGAGAGGACCCCCCCCTTCCCCAGTCTCCACATCCTTAGGAGCAAATATGATGTGATCACTCTCACGCGCTCATGTTCCCTTCCAAGGGCACACATGTTTTATGAGCGTAGCAGGCTGCAACTAAGAAGGCAAGGGGAATGAAATGAAAACACTTAACTCCCCCCCCCCCTTGTGTGATTAAGCAGATGCGACAGATTTGGGGGAGAACGGGGCTGCTGCTCCATGCACATGCACCATCCCATAGCCAGGAAGGGAATCCACACAGCTGCAGCACTGACTGCAACATCAGCCTTTTCGGGAGGACAATCTGTTCTCTGTTGTCCCCAGGGCCCCCTTGGTCCAAACCAAGCCAGCTGTGGGAAGGCCTTGATCTAGGACTTCTTTCTAAGGGCCAAGCTACACATGACGAATGACACTTGAACGGCAAGTGGATTGAGTGGAGGGCAAGTGAACAGGGAGAAATACACTTGCTGTTCAAGTGTCATTCGTCATGTGTAGCTTGGCCCTGAGTTTCCAAGGTCTGAGGGTTAGCCACAAGCCTAAATCCTTTTGTTCTGAATTAATCAACTGAAAATCACCACCCCTTTCTCGCCTTGGGTATTTACAATAGTTGCTGGGGAGTTTCACTTCCAGACTCACAGACCAAGACTGTGGTGAGGAGCCGTCTTTTTACCATCTGGACTGAGAATGTGACAGGGTTGTTAAAATGAATTATGCTCCATGTACCACAAATAGGCAAAAGAATAGTTGCCAGCTCAAGGTTAGGAAATTCCTGAAGATTTGGGGGGTGGAGCCTGGGTGAGGGCGGAGTTTTGAAAGTGGAGAGAGCTCAGCAGGAATGCGACGCCATGGAATCCGCCCTCTGAAACCGCCATTTTCTCCAGGGAAACTGATCAGGGTTGACAACCCTGAGGCAAAGCCATCCAGGACCGCACCAGAGAGAACAGATTTTCTTAAGAGATCCCTGCACCAGTTCTACTCCTCTATCAGAATCCATCCCTAATTCCGACACCTCTAGTTCTAAACTCGTGGTTAAATCTCTTGAGTTCCAGAGATTCTGTAGCACTGTAATTGGCCCTCTGCATGCATGCAAAGTCCTTATGCACGGATGCGGCACAATGAAATCTTTCGGTCATGTTAACAAAGCAGCAGGTGTCTCTCCATATACAGTGAGGCCTGTTCAGTGAAAGCTACAAATTGAGGCAAAAAACTCACCAGATCCTGGTATATCCCAGTTCCTGCCACTCCAGAATGTGACAAACAGTGCAATCCTATACAGAATTACTCCAGTTCAAGTTCAGCTGAAATCGATGTGCTTAGACTGGAGTAAATCTGCTTGGGATTGCACTGAAAATCCTAGGGAGATGGTACCACTTCAGATGTTAAGTGAATATGAGAGTCAGTCTTTGAATAGCCACATACAAAACTCCATGCAGGTTCTAAGCTCGCATCTAGCTTAGCTTCCCTCCCTGCGCTTCTAGTTGCAAGGGATTCTTTAATTATAAGGGGACAATTTAGTAAATGGGATTCCAAATCTTTGACTCTACTGCACGTGTTGTTCTGGCTGCTGTTTCAGAGCCACACATTCAATACATTTGGCCCGTAGGCAAGCCACTGAAAGCTAAACTACATGAGACGCTTGACACGTGTCAGGTTCCCATAAGTGTACCTGGGAAGTGTAGTCGGGCCCCACTCCTGAACTCCTGGAAGAAAACCTGAGCGAAGCAGATTTTTGCAAGGGACAATAGGCAAAAATCTGCTCTGCTCAGGTTTTCCTCTGGGAGCCCAGCAGCAGGGCCTGACTATACTTCGCAGGTAAACTTGCAGGAACGCAACACATCAGGCGTCTCATGTAGTTTAGCTCTGAGACACATTGGAACATGTGCAAAAATCCAAATTGAGGATCACGAGAAACCAGGACATGGGCAGAGAGCTTCTTTAGTTCACCGCTGACTGCAACCCATCTTTCTCTCTCCACATTGTGTAAAGCAACACAGCAGCATACAGGCTTTGCCCCCCACCATGGCAAGGAGATTGACAGGGGGACTCCTTGCTATTCTCAGTCTCTCAGGCAGCTCTGTGACCAAGCTGTACTTCCTAGACCCCGTACAGCTACGTGGCTCAAGGGATTCTTTCTCAGCAGAAACAGACGTGATATTCTGGGCTGCGCCTCACTGTGATTATTTTCCCCCTTTAAACAGATCCCACTCATCTTTCTATTTGGCTTAGACGGTCAGCGAAAGAGCCAGGCAGCAGCAGGGCACTCGGTTCCTCAATGGGCCTTTCAGTCGCTTAGGAATGTCGTCTTGGGGGAAGGCCAAGGCAGCTATTCTGGCGAAGATACCTGACACGTCCGGGAAGGTTCTTCTTGCCAGTTAAGCTGGTGCTTTTGGCAAGGGGGGTAGAAAGGTGAAAGAGCCACGCTTCTAGTCTTTCTCTACCCTTCCACTGCCCCAATAGCCTGGCACACTGTGTAACGGTATGACCGCCTGCCACAAAGCAAGGCTGTTGAAACAAGAGAGCTTGTCGCCACTTAAGTCCTTCTCAGATTATACTCCCACATCATTTAACCATAAGGACTAGAGGGTTGCTTGGGGGGGTGGGGGTATATTAAGATTGCCCCACATAGCCAACTTTGCATCACATCCAGACTGGCTATGAGATATCTCAGGAGTATCTCATTAACTGGATTAGGTCAGAGAGCAACAGAGCTACAGCCTACAGGCTTCTGACTATCAAAAGCTACTGAGTCCCAAACTAGACTGTTCCCAAAGAAAGCATCACCTTCAACTTCAGTTCTGTATCTTTTACCTTCAAGCCACACATGATAACCCTGAGATCTGCATAGCGATTTGTCTCTGAATCATGGTAGGTTTGCAATTTGAGTTCGGCTGGATGGATATTTAAAGATAGAGCACGAAAACAGGAGGTAGTTCAGATCTGAGCCAGGGTTCAGGATCAAATCCCATTTTCAATATTCTTCTCACTTTTGGAATGTATAGAAAACATCATGGGCCTCCAAGAATGGACAAGGAAGCTGTTGTACATGGCTGAAATGGACAAACTAACTAGAAATCTGAAAGAGCAAGATCCAGAAACTTTCTTGGAAGATTGGAAGAAGTTTAAGAAATATTTGGAAAAGAAATGCAATGTTAAAGGGCAATTGTAGTCTTTTGAGGGACTTTAAATTTTATACAAAGGACTTTAACGAAAGAAAATATATTAAGATCTATACCATGGTATAAATATTAGCAATATATTAGCAATATAGTGTAACAATAATAATATCTATGAATAAACGGGGGGCTCGAGTGTTGTTGGAAGTCAACAAAGAAAAGGGGGTGGGGAGGGGTGGGGTATATAGACATGTAGAAGAGTTAAATTGGATAAATATATTGTATTAAGTAATGATTGTATATTACCTCATCCAATAAAATTTTTATTAAAAAAAAAAGAAAACGTCATGGGCCTCTGGGTGTGTGCAGAATGCCCACCTCTCGTTACTAACTCATCACAACTAGGCTCTTCACATCTGGAGGGTCCAAGTTAAAGGGCCTGCAGCTTCCAGCAATCACAACACTTTAGCACAGCTTCCCTCTTAAGGATCAGCTGCCAATTCCGCCCCTCCTTACAGAATTCCATTCCACCCGTCGCAAATTCCAAAATTACTGTACAGCACATAGCCTCCAGCTGAAACCAACTAGCTTCTGTGGCTACCTAAAAGCCCACCCACAGCTCATGAATCCTGAACTTCTTCAGAATTAGACTTTCCTCTCCTGGCCCTCAATGTCACTGCCTGGCCCGACACCTCATGACACAACCCTCCTGGCAGAGTTCTCCAGGCTACTATGTCTCAACACTCAAACATAGGAAAATCTGTCTAAAGGCTTCCCCACATGTCTCCAGTCCATCGCCAGATATTTGAGAACTTGCCAGCAACCGCTCCAACTGCAGTTTGCAAGGGAGAAGCTGAACATGGAAAGGAAAGTCATACCATCAGCTTGGAAGATGGGCAAGCGAGAAGGAGGGACTCGGTCACGTCTGCCACGGGAGCAAGGAAGCCGGACAACAAAACAGTGTTTGTCTCAAGAAAACACTAGAATATTGTCATGATTATTACCGAGGCAGGAAGATCTGCCTGTACAGTACCTTAGAGCATAGTCTCCGTGTTGTGTGCCATTAAGTCACTTCCAGCTTATAGATTTCAGTCCAGTAGCACTTTAAAGTTCAGCAAGATTTTCAGCGTATAAGCTTTCAAGAGTCGAAGCTGCCTTCTTCAGATACAAATAGGAATAAAGATCGTCAAAAGCTTATACTCTGAAAACTTGTTGGTCTTTTAAGATGCTACTGGATTGAAATTTTGCTGTTCTACAGCAGTCCATGCTGCTATCCACCTGAAACTAAATTCCAACGTACAATGACCTTATGAATTAACGACCTCCAAAACGTCCTATCACTGACAGCCTCGCTCAGGTCTTGCAAACAGAAGACCGTGGCTTCCTTTATGGAGTCAATCTGTCTCATGCAGGGTCTTCCACTTGTCCTACTGCCTGCAACTTTTCCTAGCATTACACAGGCAAAAACAGAGGTTTCTGCCCCCCAAAAGCATACAATCGAACGCAGACAAGGAGACCATAAAGGTGGAGGAGAATAAATACAAACAAAAATGCTGGTACATGTATTTAAAGCTGGGTTACTGAACAAGGAAACCTCCAAATTCTGCTAACAGATGCCTCCAGTTCTGTGGCTGCATTCTGCTTAAAGAGCCAGAGGCACAATGGCAAGTTAAGTACGGCTGCCTACAATGAGCAAAGGGCTCTTCAAACCTCTTTCTCCCCAGTGTGAAGAGCAACAGCCAAGGAGGCAGAGACCCTTGATGCCCCTAGCTGTTCATTCCTACGCACAAAGGGGAGTAAGCTGCTGAGACAAGTCAGCAGAGAGCTCCACCCAAGGCCTCAGCTGTCATTCCCTGTAAGGAGGTTAAAGAGCCCTTTGTCCATAGCTTACTTATGGGGGAGAAATCATGTACTATCTTGAGGCCACCTCCTAACCAAGTTCCTCCCAGAAGGGGGGAAACCCCTAAATGCAAATATATCATAGAAGATTAAACTGAATTTTAAAAGCCAACAGCAAGTAAATCAGCAGGAAACTTAGGGTTGCCAGCTCCAAGTTAGGAAATTCCTGGAGATCTTCAGGGTGAAACCTGGAAAAACTTGGGAGAAAGTGGGGTTTGGGGAGGGAAAGGACCTTGGCATGGCATAATTCCATAGAGTCCACCCCCCACCCCCCCGCAAAAGCAGCCATTTTCTCCAGGTGAACTGATCTCTGTGGCCTGGAGACCAGTTGTAATTCCGGGAGATCTCCAGCCACTACCTGGAGGCTGGCAACCCTAGCAGTAGTAGAAGCTGCAGCTAAAAAGGAGACTTACAACTAGCAAAGAAACAAATCAGACACTAAATGCTGAAACACCCCAATTATCATCATGTGTCTGGGAGAACAAAAACGTTAACATCTGGTGCTTAAAACAAAAAATAGGAACCTGGCTCACTACTGCAGGGAAGAAATTGTATAGGCAAGGTGCCAACACAGAACAGGCCGGGTTCTTAGGGTTTTAATGTGTGGGTGCACAGAACAAACCTTCCAATTCTGCTCTTAACATCCAGGCAAGTTCCTATGGGCAGGATCTTGAGAGTCAGGAGTGCGTCATGGACCCTCAGGCCAGACTGAGTGTTTAGGTTGCTGGTTGCCTACCCCTATTTTAAAGCATCTTCCAATTACAAGCAAGCCATGTTCAAGTTGCCTCAGGCCAGGAACACAGTATCTATACAAAGCACATTCTTCTCCAATGACTCAGCGAAAGATACCTTTTTCTGAACTCACAGTCTATAATATAAATACATGTGTCAACTTAGATTCTTGGATCCCCCTTCCTGTATATCTCCTAGTTAAAATTACCATGGCCTTTTCCAAAGTGGCCCCTATATTTTGGAGCAAGATCCCTGAATTGCTTACAACAGCTCACCCTCTTTTGACTTTTAGAAAGCTGTGCATAGCAGAATTGTTTTCAGGGAGTTTGGAACAATAGTCATAAAGGGTTGAAAGTGGATTGTTTTAAATTATGGCCACAATCCTACGCATGCTTATGCAGATTTAGGTCCTATTGAACTCAGTGGCAGTTTGATTCTGAATAGACCTGCTTAGAATTGCTCCAGCTGAAGGATTCAAATAGTGTAACTATTGGAGTACTTGGTTGTTGTGGGTTTTCCGGGCTGTATTGCCGTGGTCTTGGCATTGTAGTTCCTGACGTTTCGCCAGCAGCTGTGGCTGGCATCTTCAGAGGTGTAGAGACTGAGAGACTGAGAGATCTCTGTCTTTTGGTGCTACACCTCTGAAGATGCCAGCCACAGCTGCTGGCAAAACGTCAGGAACTACAATGCCAAGACCACGGCAATACAGCCCGGAAAACCCCCAACAACCATCGTTCTCCGGCCGTGAAAGCCTTCGACAATATATTGGAGTACTTGTTTTTAAATATCATTGTGACTTTTGGGTCCTTAATTGGAGAAGGGGGCAAAATGTTCTAGATAAATAAAAAGCATTCTGCTTTCATTTTAAAAAAAAAGATGGAAGAGTTAATAGCATCCTGTACCATAGACCTTAAGGCATGATATGGGTCTCCCAAAGGGGGCATGGTTGGAAGGCCAGAATCCCACCCCGATCTTTCCCAGCCAAGAAACAGCCAGTGCTCTATTCATAGACAGCTGGCTCTTCTCCAAAGCTGGACAGCTGTCTCCACGGTCCACAACCTTCCTCTTCCAGCAGGATAACATTTTGCAATACCGGAAGTCACCAGCCACCTGAAATCCTATCCAGCAACTTCTGTAAAAATCATTATAGGCAGAAGTAGAATTCATCTCCCTGGAATACTCAAGGCAGATACCAGACCTATCCTTAAACACGAAGCAAATCGAGAAGGTTCGACGAACAGCTAAACCTCGGTCCAGCTGAATCGCTTCACTTCTCTCCATCCAGAAGAGGCAACGTGCAAGATGAACGCAGAAGACGCCACCAAAAAAGTTTCCACCTGCTGAACAGCCCAATCTCCTGAATGGTTTCCAGATATCCTACATAAACAGCCACTTGTCACAGTGCACTCAAGTATACAGAGGGCAATGGGTATGCACCTAGCTATAATTTTATCTGGATGGCAAGCAAAATTGGAAACCAGGCACAGAAAGCCACGAGTTGGGACACTGTTGGGTTAAAAACCCATTAATCCCTATAGACCTGCCTTTCCCCCCAATTTTTGCTGCCTACTGGAAGGACCTGCTGCATACATGTCACTCAGTGGCGGAGAGGACTCTAACCATTGTCTTGTTCCTCATTAGGATAAGTCTTCTTGGCTTGCGCTTCCCGTCCTCAGCTCTTTTGGTCTGCTGCCCATGGCTGTGTCATGACGCCAGTGCAATCCTATCTCTGGTTCTTCGTCTCCCCATCTCATGACTCTGATGTCATTGTGACTTCCTGTCACATGCTTGCAAGCAGGTCACTGACTTCTGGGTCTGGAAAGGCTGAAGATCACTTTGCTAGGTGATGCTTGGGAAGGTCAGAAAAGGTGGGAAAGCACCAGTTTGACCCCAATTTCCAAGGTCCTTTTCATACATCTCAGAGAAGAAAACCTGGGTTTGCTCTGGACATACACTAAGAGCCAAACTACAAGTGACGCCTTACACAGGTTGGACACTTGTCAGCTTCCCTCAAGTTTTGATGGGAAATGTAGGCGCCCTGGTTTTACAGCTTGGCTCTCCATTACAGCTGCAAGACCAGGACGCCTACATTTCCCATCAAAACTTGAGGGAAGCCGACTAGTGTCCAACCTGTGTAAGACGTCACTTGTAGTTTGGCTCTAAGGCTAAGTTCGGACATAATGACAAATGGTGGTTTTGTTATTATGGGAATGCTCTCCCTCCCTTTGCATGTGGCTCAATAATAAAATACCTCCACATTAACAAAACGCCATAGATGGACATTCTGTCCAAACCACAAACTACAGTTTGTCCTCTAAACCAAGACCCCAAACCCCAGTTTCATCCTGGTTTGGAGGCAGAACAGAGGACTAAATTATAAAGGGGAAGGAAGAGCATGAGGATCCTCCAGGCTAATTTGGCTTATATCTGTGGCATGCCCGAGCCCAGAATTACAAGCAATCCTGCCCACCTAATGGATGGTTTTATATCATGAAGTTTAGGATAGCTTGCATGGCATTCCCTGGTGGACTCTCATCCAAATGGAGGGACCATGTCTCAACAACAGAGCATCTGCATGGCATGCAGAAAGTCCCATGTTCAATCCCTGGCATCTCCAGTTGAAAGGACCACATAAGTAGGTGATGTGGAAGACCTCTGCCTGAGACCTGGGAGAGCCTCTGCCAGTCTGAGTAGACAATACCGACACTGATGGACCAAGTGTTTGATTCAGTATAAGGCAGCTTCACATGTTCAAATACTAACCAGCTCAGACCTGCTTAGCTCCAGCAGAGCTGCTGTCTCATGTGCCTCCATCCATGCTCTGAGATCTGTGTATACGGCTATATACACCTTATAAGCCCTCACCTGGATTGCTGAGGCCAGCCCAATCTCATCAGCTCTCAGAGTATCTCCACATGAGACATCTCAGTGCATGTTCGTTAAGTGTAGGGAGATGCAACGTTAGCTGGGAAGCATAGTTTAAAAATACAGAGCTGGCAGAGATCGCTCCTCAGAGGGTTTGTTAATTTCATCTTCACCTCCCTGAAGGTTCTGTCAATTTCACCTCTCCAGTCTAAAACTGGGATCGCAACCATAGGACAGCAAGGAATGGAAATGGGATGGAGTTAGGCTTAGACCTGGAGAGGTTATAAAGGGCTGAAGTTTCCCTTCTAGCATTTCATAGCCCTTTCACACAGCTCCAGTGTATTGCAAAGCCCTTGCCCTGCTGTCAGCTCTGTCTTTTTAAACTACCCTTCCTGGCTACCATTCCATCTCCCGACACATGTTATTCACTTGTCAGATGTCTTGTGCAGAGAGACTTTCAGAAACTAAACAGGGTCAGACCTGGTTAGTAATCGGATAGGAGATCACTAAGGAAGTCCAGAGTCACTGAATGTCTCTTGCCTTAAAACTCTTATTGGGTTGCTATAAATCAGCTGTGACTTGACAGCACTTTCTACCATCACATTGTATAAGCAACAACTGGGGCTAGGTATACATTTCCAAGTGTACAGTTAAAAGGTCATAAGGTATGCCCCTAAATATACATGTGTGAATTGGCCAAAAGCATAGCTGGCTGCTTTCACAGCTGTTGACTTTGGGAGACAATTCCGAGGTAGTCAACCTCTGTAACTCAGCACCATAAGGCAACATCGGGGAAAACTCTGGGTCTATATCTTGTTTGTTGGCCCTCCAGGGATGCTGGACTAGATGGACCACTCGTCTGATCCAACAGGGCTCTTCTTTGGACAATGGAAGACTTCCCAGAGGAGCCTTGGAAGGGATATTAAGGCATGCAGCTCAACCTTCCTGCCTCAAGGGTAGACCATGCAACCACCAGCCTCTCAGAGGGGAAAGTATGCAATCCATTCCAGATCCTCAAGAGCCACAAGCAGGGAGTGTGATCTTTATCTGTTTGAGATTTCCCCCAGATATATTTAGTTGACTGTTGTTCAGTACGGAAAGGTGGGCTTGATGGGCCTCAATCCGATCTAACAAGGACGCTCTTGCTGACTTAGGGAAATGTCACCATTGACACACATCTTTCCAGAAGCACCATGTCAGGCTTTTTGAATGTCGCATGCCGCCAACTCTGCAACTTTTCTATCGCAAATACCAGCGAGGGGAAGGCAGGAGACTTCCTAAAATGAAAATAATACACTTCCTCAAACCTTCTAAAGCACTAAGAGCAAAACAGGGACAGAAAATTGTGGAGTGATGCAATCCCGGGGCAGAATTGCATCATCCTTTCAGTGGCTTGGTATATACTGAAGTGGTGCCACAAAGCCTCGGTCCTGCATCAGCTTCACCTTAAAAAAAAGAGACTTTCTAAAGCAAGTTGAATCAAGACAGGTCAAGTTACCACCTGGACAAGTACCGAGCCCTTCAAATGACCAGTTTACAATTTGTCACCTTTCAGGAACCATCTTTTGCTTTCCCTCTCTCACTCCAATATTTTCGACTGACTCCCATGGTGCAAGGTGCACCAAGAGTAGCCAGAGCTTAGCCTTCAGGGCTATTGTCAACAGCATGGCTTGGTGCTAGGACACATGAAATACCCAAGTTCCACTGCGCATGTGCAGAGCATCACCTTCTCTCCAGCCGACTAACCTGTTTCTACTCCTGCTGGGAATTTGGAGGACAAAGGTTTGCAAGCAAGAATGAGCCCAGATGCAACAGGTGCTCTTTGCCAAAATGTGTCCCCCCCACAGTCCTGATTACTCCTTCTTGCTTATCCTGTCGACTGGTCTATTTCTTTCTGCCCGTCCCTTGACCTTCTAGCCTGATGCAACCAGCTGTTTTCCCCATTTGTCTCCCCGCCAGCAGCACATAACAGGCTACAGAAGGCGCCAAATCTCAAAGCCTCCCAGCACCCCACCCCCCACCCTGTTGCAGCTGTGCATTCTCAGCTCTTATACAAATTCCTGCATAGGGAAATCCAGGCAGGCCTTAACAAGTTCTTGGTGCTGAAGAACTCCTAGCTCATCCTCTGGTTGGGGGCTGACAAGCCAAACTGAGCAGGTCAAAGCAGCTCTTCCTCTCAGCACCAACCACTCAAAGAGGAGGGAGAATTGATTTGTCAGCATTGATAGATGCATGGCTCTCATTGAAGCCAGGAAAGGTTGCAGCAGGGGATAAGAACTGACTTGGGAATCACTGTCCACCTTAGCTTAATCTGGCACCTAATGAGCTAGCAGACCACCAAGGGTGAGGTGTGATCTGGGAGGTCATTAGTTCAAATCTCACCTCTGCTAAAAATTCTTGCTCTCTCACCCTAAACTCTTCTCCCATCTACAATGTAGCAAATGCTAACATTGGCCTATTTTGCAGGGCTGTTGTATAGAGACAACATAGAGGAGGCCAGGCAAGTCTGATCTGCTGTCAGATGTTAGAAGCTAAGCAGGGTCTGCCTTGGTTAGTGATCGGATGGGAGACCTCCAAAGAAGACCAGGACTGCAGAGGCAGGCGATGTCAAACCACCTCTGCTAGCCTCTTGCTTCGAAAACTCCAGCAGGGGTCGCCATAAGTCAGCTCTGACTTGACGGCACTTTCCACCCCCACCAACGCAGATGAAGGGATACATATTAAGCGTAAAATACAAAGGATATATAAATATATAAAATATAAAGGGTGAATAGTATTTTCCTGTTCTCCCAAGAGCAAACCAGATCATTACTTCCCGGTGCCACTGAGAACTTGCTACGGCCCCCTTCCTTACTTTTCCACGCCCCCTAAAATGGGCACACACATCTATAGACCTTCAGTAGCCGTGCCAGGCTCTGCGCAAAGCGTCCCGTTCGCCTGGTTCGAGTCTCCCCCCCGCCTTTCCCCTCCGTGGTCCCCTCGCTTCTAGCCGGCCATCCTCTCGCCACCCCCCCCCCCGTTCCTTGTCTCCTTCGCAAGGGCCACCCCCGAGAATCTCTCCTCCTTCGCGCGATCGTACCGGGATCCACCGAGTCTTGCTCTCCGGTGGCGACCGCTGTGCCCAGCACCAGACTGGCCAGCACGGCGGCGGCGATGGCAGAAGCGACCGCGAGCGTCCTTGGCCACTTCATGGTGCAGGCAGAGCGGGCACGGAGTAAGCAGGCAGCGGGGCCCGCCCGGGTTTTTTGAGCTCTCGCGATCGGCGGGGGTGGACCGCTCGGAGGCTCCTCCTTGGAGCAGCCCTACAGCTGGGACGGGAAGGGGGAGAAAAGAGGGGAGCGGCCACCCCCCTCCTTTTCCTCCTCGGCGTCGGGGTGGGCTCATCCTTCCTTCTCTTCTCCTCCGGCAAAGCCCCCCCCAAATCCACCAATCCCCGCTCTATGTGCAGCCCGAGACGAACGCAGTCACTACAAACGAGAGAATCCACTCCCTTTTTTTTGTTTCATCAATGGAAGCCGTGGGAAAGTGGCGCTGGCCGCCGTCCAATCGGAGAGCAACTCTAGCAGAGTTTCGCCAATCACGACGCGAGGGCTCCCCCCCCCTCCGGGCCAATCGGGCATCTAGAAAGTTCTGGATAGCGAAAGAAAGTGGTGCGGGGGGTGGGGGTGGGGGGAGAATCTCAATTTAGGAGTTTAGAGGGGTGGAAATCAAGCCGTGCTTCCGTTCCTGCCACGTTGCCAAGAAACCCGGAGGGAGAGGTGGACGGGACGTTGAGGGGAGCTAGCGGGAGGGGATCAAAGGGGGGAGGGATCCAGTGCTCAGACCCAGATTTTTTTTTAAAAAAAAATTCACGGAAGAAATGAGGTCACGATACAGGCAAGTCTTCCTTTTTTTTGTCCCTTGACCACATATGGGATTTCAGGAATAAGGACCTCTGGCGTCCAAAAAATATGGCCTCCAAGCAGGGTTTGAATGTTAACAAACAAACAAACAAACAAACAAACAAACAAACAAACAAAAACAAACAAATGTTATTGTGAAAAATTCAGGAAGGGAAGCTATTTATTTTAGCAATACATAAATAAACGCGAGTTTCGCGGTGGCGTCCCTCCCTATCACCTACCTACCTTCCTTTCTGTCATTTATAGGCTGCCTTTCTCACTGAGACTCAAGGGCGGATTACATAGTGTGAATTTAGTACAGTCAACCACGGTAGCACAGTGGTTAAGTGACTGGGCTGCGATTCAGCACTCCACTGGTTCGAATCCCACTACTGCCATGAGCTCGGTAGGTGGCCCTGGAGAGCCCACTCCTCTCAGCCGTAGCTCCCCAGCTGTATTGTGGGGATGATAATAATAACACTAGCCTGTTCACCACTCTGGTTGAGGCACTAATCTGTCCAGAAGAGAGGTATATAAGCGCAGTTATTGTTATTATTAATATCAAGGGCATTTCAATAAAAGCCCCTTCGTGAGAATTAGAATTTCCTTACTTTTATCTATTGAACTTTGCATAGAGTTTGGGGTCTTTGGGATGGGCTTATCCTTCTTTCTCTCCTTTCCCGACAAAGCCCCCCAAATCCACCGTTCCCTGCTTTATTTGCAGCCCGAGACGAACGCAGTCACTACAAACTAGAGAATCCACTCCCTTTTTTGTTTCATCAATGGAAGCCGTGGGAAAGTGGCGCTGGCCGCCGCCCAATCGGAGGGCAGCTCTAGCAGGAATTAGTATTTTCCTTACTTTGCATAGAGATTGGGCTCTTCTCTTTGCAAATAACAGACTGCCTGCGCTGTAAAGAAACGGTTCAAGGAGATGCTTTGGTAAAGGGATGGGGCTGTCTGTTGATGTAGATATGCTCCTACTGGGTAGTTTTTCTTACGTCCTGTTTCAGTAAAATTTCAACTCTGTATTCGTGTATTGGAGTTTATGTTTCTTTTCACATTTCTGCAATGCATTGTTCTTTGTATATTTCATGTCCAAGCTGTTGATCGTATTGATTTACACTGTGTAATCCGCCTTGAGTCTCAATGAAAAAGATGAACTGTAGATAACACAGATAAATGCAATCCTAAAGTGAGTTACTCTAGTCTAAGCCCATTGAAATCAAAAGTCAGACTGGAGTAACTCTCACTGAAAACCCCCTATCCTGATAACACCCCCCCCTTTCATAGCGCCCGAGTACTCTTTAGGCACTCTGCACATGTTCAGAAGAACTCTCTTTTGTGACTTCAAAGCGCTGGAGCAGGAAAAAATTCGCACAAGCTAAATTAACCCTGTCTCCGTTTCAACTCAAACTCTGCCTCTTTATTTTACAGAAGTGGGACGAGGGGAGGGGCACACAATTATTATAAAAACAAGATTCGGGTCCAGTAGCACCTTGAATTGAATTGGTCTGTAAGGTGCTACTGGACCCGAATCTTGCTCTTCTACTACAGTCCAACACAGCAGAAACCATTATTAGAAAATGCTTGTTCTAAATATGGCGGAGCTCAGGACCCAGCGAAGTAGTGCCGGGTGGGCTAAAACAATTCCATTCGTAGTCTCGGGAGGGTGACCGTGCTATGACGTTTAAAAGGGGGCGTGGCTTGCAAGAGCAGGCGGAAGTTTCTTTGCCTCTGGCCAGATGGTGGCTCCTTGCGGGGAGTAGCTGTGTCCTTATTTGGCAGAGGAGTACGGAAAGCATCGAGGGTCATGTAAAGCGGGTACTTCAAGAGACAGCGTGAACGCTTCTGTTGCCCCAGATTTTGCAGGGATTCTGTCCCTTGGCATCTCTGTGATGGAAGCCGGCTACATTTTGCTTTGGGGGATCTAAGTGGGAGCCCGTGTTCCTTTTGTACCCACTGAAGACTGCGATCCTTTTGTTTGCTTGCAGCATGGTGGAAAAGAAAGTATCAGGTACTCGTTTTTTGAAGGCCGGGAAGGGGGAGGGAGGAAGGTCTGGAACTAGGGTTGTCAGTGTCCAGGTGGTGGCTGGAGATCTCCCGGAATTACCACTGATCTCCAGGCCCTAGAGATCCTGGAGAAAATGGCTGCATTAGAGAGTGAACTCAACAGCATTATACCTTGCTGATGTCCTTCCACGCCCCAAACTCTGCCCTCTCCAGGGTGCACTCCCAAAATCTCCAGGAATTTCCCAACCTGGCCCTGGCAACCCTAGCTGGAGCCTGGAAGGAGTATCCTTTCTTTGCCACTCAAGAAGAACACAGTTATTACAAACTTGAGCACCCATTCCCTTTTTCCTTCATTCCAAAGGATCTCAAGGCAATTGTTTAGAATGACTATTCATTCTGTTATAAGGCCTCTTTGTTATTGTTATTGTTATTATTGTTCTTATTAATGTTATTCTCATTATTGTTATTTATAGTTTGCCTTTCTCACTGAGACTCAAGGCAGATTACACAGTGTGGGTCAGTGCTGTGCTGTCAATTGCAAAGACATTTCAATACACATGTAACAGGGTATATACATTTATTTATTTATGTCATTTATAATCCGCCTTTCTCACTGAGACTCAAGGCGGGTTACATAGTGTGAGATTAGTACAATCAATATCAAGGCCATTTCCATAAACAACACCATAGTGGAAATAAATACAAGTTTACAAAGACATAGCATTAGCAAGAATCTGATATAGAGCTGAAGAAATGCTGGAACAGAGCATAAGCAATTCCAGGACTGACATTAGACAACACAGAGCTACCCGTAAGGATCATACTTGAAGCACGGGTAGCGCATAGGAGCATATACTTAAAGCAGCAAATAGTACGTAAGGCAACATAGTGGTGAAGTCTATAGTCCCTAACTTGTTAGTAAGGCATCTGAGACCCCTTCCCTACAATACAGTCCTCCTATCTGAATAAAAAGCCTTTAAATTTGCAAAGATTTAAAACCAGCAGAAACCCAATGCTGAGTTGAAGAAATGCTGGAACAGAGCACAAATAATTCTAAGGCAAACATATTATTATTTATAGCTTGTCTTTCTCACTGAGACCCAAGGGATCACACAGTGCAATGGATACAATGTAATCAACAGCTCAGACATTCACTGAGCGAAATACAATATGATCAACTGTTAATACATTCAATGAACAGATACAGTAGGGGATGGCTCCAGAAAATGTGAAAATAAGCATAAATCCAAAACCCGAGTTGAAATGGAGAACATTTTCTGGAGTGAGGAGCCAGGTATGTCATACTGACTAACCCCTGTCAAGTTCCAGAGCACAGATCCAGCTGTCTGTATGTGACACGATGTACCTTGTGCAATGTGGATATGTTAAACTTGGCTTCTTTTTGACTTGGGCTCAGTATGGTCCATCACTGGATACATCACTGAATTAGCCTTACAGTGCAATCCTAAAAAGAATTACTCCAGTCTGGAGTAACTCTTTTTAGGATTGCACTGTTAGTCAGTCAAGGCTGGTTTCGTCTACTCTGATTGGCATCAATTCTCCAAGGTCTCAGGATGAGGTCTTTCTCATTGCCTGCTTACCTAACCCTTTGAAATGGAAATGCTAGGGATTGAACTCAGGGCCTTCTGCATATGAAGTAGATTCTGCGCCATGGAGTCACAGCTCTTGCCTCAAATGTTAAACTGTAGTGGTTGAATTGTCAGACTAGGGTCTAGCAGACCCAGGGTTGAATCCCTGCTCTGCTATGGAAGCTTGCTGGGTGACCTTGGGCCAGTCACACACTCTCGGCCTGACCTATCTCACAGGGTTATTGTAAGGATAAAATGAAGGAAAGTAGCAAGATGTAAGTATATGAGGTCATTAAAACTGACCTCTGTGCCAGAGAACTGAAAAATGGCAAATGTCACATCAGGTTTTAAAAAGAGGTATACTGCCAAAACAACAGTCACCATGAAATGGAAATCACAGAAAGCACCCACATTAACAAACCGGTATAGTAAAATATGAGAACACTTCATAATTGAAAAAGTTACAGACCGTCTTATCAAAGCTGAGATTTATCCCAAACCAACGACATTCACAGAGAATTGGTATCCATTTTCTGAATTCATCACTGCCAATGAGAAATTGTTCATTTATTTAACAAAATTAACAGAATATCTAATAACACTGCTTAAGTCGACAAAACAAATGATCAGCCAAAACTTCTTCAATCAATCAAACAAAACCCAATGCTGCACAACACAGAACTTTATCCTTCAAAAAGCTTTCAAAGAATTAAAATCATAAATAACAAAAAAATATTGTAAATGTTATACTTGATGTTGTGAAAAAGTTAACTTGTTATATATTTGTTAAATTTGCTGTTAAAAATGAAAAAAAGTTTTTTAAAAAGGGGTATGGAGGGCATACAGGCCAGTTAGCCTAATATCCATTCTAGATATGTGTGTGTTATGTGCCGTCAAGTTGTTTCTGACCTATGGCGACCCTATGAATGAAATCAAAAAGAGTCCAGTAGCACCTTTAAGACTAACCAATTTTATTGTAGCATAAGCTTTTGAGAATCACAGTTCTCTTCGTCAGAACTGTGATTCTCGAAAGCTTATGCTACAATAAAATTGGTTAGTCTTAAAGGTGCTCCTGGACTCTTCTTGATTTCACTACTACAGACTAACACGGCTAACTCCTCTGGATCTATGAATGAAAGACCTCCAAAACGTTCTATCTCTAACAGACCTACTCAAATCCTGCAAATTGGAGAATGTGGCTTGTTTTATTGAGTCAAGCCATCTCATTTTAGGTCTTCCTCTTTTCCTGCTGCCCCCCACTTTTCCTAGCATTATTGACTTTTCCAGAGAATCTTGTCTTCTCATGATGTGACCAAAGTACAATAGCCTTAGTCTTGTCATTTTAGCTTCTAAGGAGAATTCCAGCTTGATTTGATCTAATACCCACTTATTTGTCTTTTGGGCTGTCCATGGTATCTGCAAAACTCTCCTCCAGCACTACATTTCAAATGAATCATTTTTTTTCCTGTCAGCGTTCTTTACCGTCCAACTTTCACATCCATACATGGCAATGGGGAATACCATAGTTTGGATTATCTTGATCTTGGTTCCCAGAGAGACATCCTTATCTTTAAGGGTCTTATCTAGCTCCCTCACTGCTGCTCTTCTGAGTCTCAATCTTCTGATTTCTTCATTGCGGTCTCCCTGTTGGTTGATGATTGAGCCAAGGAATAGAAAATCTTGAACAACTTCAGTTTCCTCATTGTCAACTTTAAAATTGTGTAGTTCCTCAGTAGTCATTACTTTTGTCTTCTTGATGTTCAGTTGTAATCCTGCTTTGGCGCTTTCCCCTTTAACCTTCATCAGTAGTCATTTCAAGTCTTCACTATTTTCTGCTAGTAATGTGGTGTCATTTGCATATCGCAAATTGTTAATGTTCCTCCCACCGATTTTCAATCCACCTTCTTCTAGATCTAATCCATCTTTCCTTAGTAGAAACTGTTATGAAAGACATAATTATTAAGCATCTTAAGGAACAAAGTCTGCCGAAAGAAAATAATCTTTCTTTTCATTCCCCTGTTCTTAGCCTTGAGCAAAGTCTTGAACAGTAGAACTGAAGAACTTCAATAAAGCCCGTATCTAAAAACACCTCTGTTTGACACTTCTCTGCAACCTCTAGAAATTGAGTAACAAAATAAGTATGTTTAGGATCAGAATTCTTTAAGAGGTATTGAACCTTTTGCTCTAATGTTGCTAGAGGCATAGTCTATTTATCAAAGCATGGCGTAATCCATTTTAGCCTAGACTGAGACACATAAGGACAATGCAAGAGAATATGTACAAGAGAGTATAAGTGATCTAAGTTTACTCTCTGTTGTGTGCAATGTTAAGCTGTGAAGTACATACTGATATCATTAACAGAATGTTATTGCTCATATTTCTCTCATTTGCAACTTGTTGTGCTAGCTTAAATTTGGTATGTTTAATTGGCTCTGATAATATGACCTATTATCTGTAATTCGTTCTCAAATATATTGTAATTCAAATGAAATGTCAATATGATACGTTGTAAATGTTAGAATCAATAATAAAATCTGGGGGCGAGGAGAGAGTCAACTGATTGGAGAGGACAGGGGCACAACCGGTCTGAAAAAGGGATGCTTAACGGATGACCCAGCAATACCATTGAAAAGGGACAGTTGAATTGTGAGAGCATAAAAGTTCTACATAACTTTGGGCTAAACAAAGAGTGTAAATAAGAAGAGAGTTTACCTTTAGACAGAAGGCCCAAGGCAAGAAAATAACCACAGTTGCTACAAACAGTTGCCTTACCAACTGTTTGGAGTTCTTTGAGCAGGTTAAGAAGCATGAGAATAAAGGTGGTCCAGTAGACATTATATACCTGGACTTCCAAAAACCTAAGGTACCTCACCAAAGACACATGATTAGGCTTAGCTCTCATGGAATAAGAGACTGGTCCTTTTCTGGAATTAGAATCGGATAAACAACCGGAAGAAGAAAGTAGGAATAAACAGACAGTTCTTGCAATGAAGGGAAGTAAGCAGTGGGGTTCCACAAGGATTGATATTGGGACTAGGTGCAATTTAATTTATTTTTGGGAGTGGGGTAATACATTTTTATTTTAATTAAAAGATTAAAATCTCATTAGATGGAACTGTATATGTATATGTATATGTATATGTATATGTATATGTATATGTATATGTATATGTATATGTATATGTATATGTATATGTATATGTATATAAAAGAAGAGAAAAAAGAGAAGAAACAAAAAATAATAAGGAAAAGAAGAGAAGGAAAATACATATATAATAGACCATTTTCAGATTTCTCTACAACAATATCATTATAAACAATATTCTTATCATCTTCTTGATAAATAAAATTAACCTTCTCTATATATTCCCTCCTTTAATTTCTCCAAATTATCCTCTTAAAAGTCAGATCCACAGGTCATGAGCTCATTTTTTTCATTTCCCGCAGAAAGTCAATCAGGAGTTTCCAGTTCATTATAAATTATTTGGAATTGAGGATGAGCAGGGTACTGGCTGGATGATACCAAATTATTTTGGATGGTGAAAACCAAGATGGATTGTGGAGAGCTACAGGACGATCTATCAGTATTGGGTGATGGGGCAACCGCATGGCAAATGAAGTTCAGAGTTAATGTGTGATACTCGTTAGAACAAAAAAAAATCATAACTTTAAATATATATAAATATGGAGTCTGAACTGGCTGAGACCAAGAATGAAAGAGATCTTGGGGTTGGAGTGGATAGCTCAACAAAAACGTTGGCTCAGTTGTGGCATCGGTGAAAAAGACAAACTCCCGTGTGTCACACTCCCAAGTCACACATGCTAGGGATTATTAAGCTAGGATCTAAAACTGCCAATATTTTAGTTCCAGAGGAGTTAGCCGTGTTGGTCTGTAGTAGCAAAATCAAAAAGAGTCCAGTAGCACCTTTAAGACTAACCCACTTTACCGTAGCATAAGCTTTCGAGAATCACTGTTCTCTTCATCAGATGCGTGGAGGGTAAGAAGAAACTGGTCAGCTATATATATATATATAGAGAGAGAGAGAGAGAGAGAGAGAGAGAGAGAGAGAGATCTGACCAGTTTCTTCTTACCCTCCATGCATCTGACGAAGAGAACGGTGATTCTCGAAAGCTTATGCTACGGTAAAGTGGGTTAGTCTTAAAGGTGCTGCTGCAATATTTTAGTGTCTTTGTATAGTGCTGTGGTGTGGCCTCATTTGGAATACTGTGTACTCTGCACATCATATCTCAAAAAGAGTATTGCAGAGGTGGACGAGGTACAGAAAAAGGCAGCCAAGAGGATCAGGCGGTTAGAGCACCTTTTCTATGAAGAAAGGCTGGAGAGTTTGGGACTTTATAGTTGAGACAGAACTGGGCTAAAGGGAGACATGGTAGAGGTTTATACCATTACACGCGGGTGGGAGAAAGCAGATAGAGGGAGCTTTTCCTCCTTGTCCTATAATGTTAGAATTTGCAGGCACCTGGTGATGTTGATGGGCAATAGGTAAAGGAGAGACAAAAAAGGACCGAACAAAAGGACCAGACCCAACTTGAGTTCCCTGCAGCTACACATCAGTTTTGGGGAGTAGCTGTTAAAAATAAAGGAGAGCCCAAATGGCCCCAGAATGCCTCCATGGGGGAAGGAGGGGATCGGTAGCAGGGGAGGGGATTTTTTTCTTCTGTTTTTTTCTGCTCCATGTGGAATATTCTGTGCACATGGAGCAGTAAAAACGGACACACACACACCTGTGCAATTGTGACATGGCGAAATGGCTTGAGGCCATTTGGGGGGGTCTTATTTGGGGGGGGTTAGAAACTTTTTATTTTTTTATAACAGATAAGTGATACAGAATAGAAGGGAGAGGGGAGAAAAAATCATATATTTGTAAAGTTAACGCCTTGCACCATTCAGTCTAATATATTTCAAACTCATGATTCTTATTACAGATACCTCTTTATGTTCTGCAGCTCAGCTATTTTCTATTTTTCCATTTATTTTTAGTTATTGTCCATAAAGGTCTTCATCTTGACTATAAGCTAGGTTTCTTCAATCGTCTTCTGTATCCAGGTGTACAATGGCTCCCAAATCTCATTATGTGTTATAATATCAACATCTTTCAATAAACTCGAAAGTTTGTCCATTTCAGCTGTCTCAAGTATTTTTTCAATCAGGTTTTCTTGTGTTGGGGTAACTGCCATTTTCCAGAGTCTCACGTATAAAATCCTAGCTGTTGTAATTATGTTCAAAATCAGGTGTTTTTTGTTTTTATGTGGGTCTCTTATTTTTTTTTAACTGCCATTTACTTTTTAACTGCTGTATGGCTGTGGAAACCTGCACGTCTAGCTTGGCCCTCAGATATTTTCTGGCCCTGAAAGTTGATCTTTGCATGCCAGAACTTTATTGTGTTTGGTGTGGTGTGGGTGATACCAGCTCCCACCACACGATGGGGCATTTGGACAACGTAAACTTGTGTGGGGAAGGTTACAGGGAGCTATGCTGGTCCAAAATCCCAACATATAAGCCAGATAATGCCTTTTATTATAAAGAACCACGATGCTTCATGGCAGTGTGCAAGCTTCTGAGTTCTCCAGAACTCTTCATCAGGCTGGGTGTTAAAAAATGAAATAAAAAAAGACCTGTGTCTGTGTGTGTGTGTGTGTTTCAGGTCAAAGTCTCCTGTCTACGTGCTGTGCTGAATGCCAGGCAGTTTGGAATAGATAAAATAGTGCCAGATCGAGCTGGTATCAGGTTGCATCCTTTGGCCTTCTAGGAAAAAGAAGGACAAGTGAAAGAGTCCAACTGAAATATCCATTGTTGCCCAAATTCCTATCAAAAACCGTACGGAGCATTTGAGTCTCTTAAAAGCCTTAGAGCAGAGGGAAAATCTGGCAGTTTTACAGTAAATAAATTTTTAAAAAATGTATATTGAGCCTTGTGAGTTCTCTTTAAAGAACGTTGCCTCAGGTTGCTGCCCTTGGGGGTGTTGCCAGTTGAATGATTGGCAATGCTGCAGAGGGCTGAAAACATCAGCTGGCAAAATGATGCCATCTCCTCTGGTTGGCATCACCCCCCTTTCTTGCCTTTCCTTTCAGCGCGGTCCCAGGATCCCAGCCAGCGCCGCATCTTGGACCGGGCCACCCGACAACGGCGCCTGAACCGCCAGCTCGAAGCCTTGGAGAATGACAACTTCCAGGACGACCCTCACGCCAACATGCCCCAGCTTGTGAAGCGGCTGCCGCAGTTTGACGACGATGCTGAAACAGGTAAGTTTTGGGGTGGGAGCTGGTGACTTGTGCGGACTTGGATGCCTTGCAGCTCCACCACCAGTCAGACAAGATCGGGTGTGCTGTATCACTATGAGGATCAGACTAGAATTTGGGAGTCCTGGGTTCCAATCCCCCAGTCTACCATGGAAACTTGCTGGGTGATCCTGGGCGAGTGTTACACTCTCACCCAGCCTACCTCACAAGATTGCTGTGAAGATATAATGGGTGAAGCGAGAATGGTGTATCCCACCCTGAGTTCCTTGGAAGATGAACAGGATAAAAATGTGCCAGAGAGGCCAATCGCAAATGAATCTTTGAAGAATTGAATGGGGGCAGGTGAATTACCAAGAGAAAGGGATTACCAAGAGAATTACCAAGAGAACGCTGGGAAAATACACAAGGCTGAGGTATGCAGTCTTTGAACCCAGGCAGGTCTTTCCCCTCTTTCCCTGGTATAGAAATGGACCAGTCTCAAAGTCTCCCCTTTTAGACTCTCTCCGGACGTTGCCGGTCCAGCTGGCTTTATGAACGATGCTCAGCTATCTTCTCATTAAAGGTGCTTTAACTTTTCAGCTGATTTCCAACTAACTCGCTGATGCCACTTGGTTTTTCTCACTGCTCTTTTCACAGGGAAGAAGAAAAAGAAAACCCGTGGGGATCATTTCAAGCTGCGTTTCCGTAAGAACTTCCAGGCTTTGCTGGAGGAACAGGCAAGTGTTGATCTTCCTCTTTTTTTCTGGGTGGAGCTTATAACGTTGCTATTTTTGCTTTGTGTGTATCTTTGTTATCCTTTCCCAGACAGTCAGGGCTGACACTGAATTAACTGTCTGCCATTGAGAGACTAGAGCCACTCCCTTCCAGCTCGTCTTTGAGCTGACGAACCTTAGCGCTACTAACAATTTCAGGAAAATTTTTATACTCTGCAGAATGGGGAAAACCAAATCTCTTCATTTTTAATTAGATTAAACTTCCTGGGAGTTATTGAAGTTTAAATAAGCAATAATAATGAAGGCCAGTGGTAATCTGTATCACTGGAGAGGCCGGAGACTGAACCGGGAACTTCTTGTATGCCAAGTATATGCTCTCCCACTGACTCACAGCCCCTCCTTATCTTGCTCACCACTGTCTTTCTGACCTCTCCCCTTTGGCATTTCTTGCAGAACCTGAATGTGAGCGAAGGGCCCAACTATCTCACAGCCTGTGCCCCTCCTTCTAACTTGCCCCAGCGTCACTTCTGCACCGTCTGTGGCTTCCCCTCAAACTACACTTGTGTGTCCTGCGGGGCTCGCTACTGCTGTGTGAAATGTTTGGGAACGCATCAAGAGACTAGGTGAGATGTGCATGTAAATAAGCTGCCTGCCTTGTCACCTAGGGCGATTAGAGATCTCATCCAGATGACCATGCCTGGAAGGTGTCATCAGTTTTTGCTGAAAGTGTGCTTTGGATATACTTTTTACAAAATAACAGGATAAAATCAAAACCAGCTGGGTTCTTTTGTCTGTGAAACTCAGGATAAATGATAGCTGTTGTTCACTCTGTTCCTTTAGCAGCTGAAGATACTGGGCAGATCCCTTAAATTGCAGTCTGATTGGACGCTTGAATGTCTTTAGGACAAATTAATTTTTCTCATTTTGTAACTAATATTCCCTTCTGGTATTCTGAAGTCTTATGAAAGGATGCCCATTAGGCCTGCTTGCAACTTGCAACAAAACTTCTTTGGGCTTATCTGAAGCAGGCACTCTGGCGGGCAAGTAGTTTAGTGGTTAAGTAATTGAACTGTTCACTGGTTCAAATCCCACTACTGCCATGAACTTACCAGGTGGCTGTGGGTAAGCCACTCCTCTCATCCCAACTCCCCTGCAGTATTGTGGGTATAATAACACTAACTTTGGGTGAACACCAGTCTGTCTAGAAGAGTGGAATCTAAATGAATTATTATGATTTTATTTTTTTCATTTGTAGCCCACTTTCTCCCCTAAGGGGACCCAAAGCAGCTTATACTGTTCTCCTCTCCTCCATTTTGTCCACAATTAGTTTCTAGTCCCCATAAAATTAGTTTCTAGTGGCCAGAAAGCATTTGTGGCACTTTAAATTGAATGTTACTTACTTTGTTTCAGTTTTTATTTTCCAAAAATGCAACTACTTAATAAAAATAACAGCACTCTCTGGGCAGAGGCTTGCTTCCCCAAGGAAATAATCAGTCCAGAATGGACCCTGAAACAACCATAATAATAATAATGATAGATAGATAGATAGATAGATAGATAGATAGATAGATAGATAGATAGATAGATAGATAGATAGATAGATAGATAGATAGATAGATAGATAGATAGATAGATAGATAGATAGATAGATAGATAGATAGATAGATAGATAGATAGATCTTTTTGCCAAGTTAGGATAAGACTAGTTACCCTAAGGGAGGAGGTGGAGATTTGATGAGGTTTTTCCCATCTCTGCTATATGAATGTTTGGCAATATTCACAGTTTAACTTCTTTAGAGGCTGAAACTCCTGCTGTCTCTTATATGCAGGTGTCTGAAGTGGACGGTTTGACAAGCGTTCCTGAGGAACTGCCATTTGTTGACCTGTATATGGAGTGTGGTCAAGGCCTGCTAGGTGCCTGTGGATCTGTTCAGCTGTCGGGCCCAGCACGTTCTCTCACAGAGCCGAAGTGTGGTAGACCGGTTTTTCAGGGCTGAGTGAAGATCACTTGTGTTCTATTGATCTGCCACACACATTGTAGTAATAAAAACATGTTTTTCCTATTTGATGTATGACTTTGTTCACTTTCTGTTGTCTGGAGCCATTTATTCTGTGGGTGAACTACATTTGCTCTTTGCTTACACTGAATACGTCAAGTACGCCCGATTGCCTACATGCCATAAGTGTGTATTTCTTTTCTGTGCTGATCTCTGTTGTACACTATACTGGGTTTCCACGAGTGTGTAAAATGTTGAACTGCAATGCACTCAGCCAAAGGGGGCGGGGGGGGGGGATAGTCTCCTATCTACTAAAGGTATTTACTTTCACTTCTACAGCAAGCGTCCTTGATGGCAAGCTACAGCCAGTTCAGAATGTATCTTTCCTCAGAGAATGAAATGATTTCATCCTGTACTATGTCTAGTCTAAACTAATCAGTTCCCATGTAATGGACACTATCCTGGAAAGGTCCCCTATAATTAACACTATCCTCTTTTGAATAGTCACTTCTGCCAATGCATTTGTATAGATCACTTGGACTGTATAGATTTCTAGTAAAAGTTACTTCAACCAATGCTTGCTGTGAGGGACTTGGGGATCTACCTTCCAAGGACTGACAGAATACTCAAGCTTAATGTGGATTTGGGGTGTTGGAGCGTGGCTCAAAGGCCGGACCAGTGTTCTTACATCACTTTGCTTTAAGGCCTGCCCTAAATGATAATAGGGGTGGTGGTGACTGGGCTTGCTTTATATACCATTTTGCAGCCCTAAGGTCTTCAAAGTAGCTTACATTTTAAAAAAATGCAATATAAACTTTTTTCCATACTCCCAACAGCTTGGATACGTTGGGGAATTTCTGTAGATAACAAGGAGGAGAGTGACTTTTTCTGATTTCCCCCATCACAAGTCCCCCCTCAAGCTTTCTTGAGGTCCCTTATCCCCCAGGAGCAGCACTTAGGGCTGCAGCAAGAGAGGGGAGGAAGTCACAACTCCACAGATGGAAATCCCTCCCATCCACTGAAGTTACCTGTGGATCCAAGTCAATATACAAATCTCCTTATTGCTGGGCCTGAGGTGTCGTTCTGTTAGTTGAAGCCTGCCTCCTCTGGGAGGAGCGCAGATGACCGAGCATCTGTAAAAGTACGCTAATGTCTGTCTAAGCTCATGTCGAAATGCGCTCGGCAGCCAACAATTGCTGCGCACTTGGAAGCCTCATTCGAGATTAGCATCTCGCCGTTAGTAAGGCTGTGCAAGATTACAACCCGAAGCAGAATTACACCCTTTAAAGTCTGTTGAAGTCAATGGGCTTAGAAGACTCTGATTCTGCTTAGGTTTGCATGTTAGGTCTCAAAGGTCAGAGACCGTAGGAAGATCCGAACCACAGTCCAGTTCAGTTGTGAAATAAATACTGGAAGAGACATTTATTTCAGCAGTGGTCCTATTTGTTTTCATTTGTTACTTATTAATAGGACTTATCTCCTCCCCTTCCCCCAAAAGTGCATTGCTTCTGCTGGTTCAAAGTTGCTTCTGGATAGTACCCCCCCCCGCCCCCATATATTGCATCAGTTCCCCGTATATTGCATCTGTTCCCTGGATTTTAATGAGCAAACTGGCTTTGAATGAAGAGCAAAAGCAAAGGAGAGCTACAATGGTGAGTTATAGTCGGAGAACAACATTTGTGGGGGGGGGGGATCTCTCAACTTTGAACACACATAAAACTGCCCTATACTGAATTAGACCCTTGGTCCACCGAGGTCAGTATTGTCTGCTCCGACTGCAGCAGCTTTCCAGGGACTCAGGTCTTGCATATCACCTACTACCTGCTCCTTTAAACTGGAGATGCCGGGGATTGAACCTGGGACCTTCTGCATGCAAAGCAGATGCTCTGCCACTGAGCCCCTTCCCTACTTTGATCTTGATTTTCGCAGCGAGCAGGTTTAAGCCACGGTTCGTTCTGGGAACAGAATAGGTAAGAGGAGGATTATGAAGGAAGGGAGTAAAGATCTATCTACTGGAAATATTGATCTTCACAAGGGATCTATTTATTTATTTATTTATTTAATTGGATTGGATTTCTACCCCACCCTCCCTGCAAATGGACTCAGGGCTGCCAACAACAACTGTAAATAACAATAAATACAATTAAAACGTGCAATTATAAAAGAAAAACAATCACTACAATCAAGTTCCAGTTTTGGCGTCGTCAATAATTATACCGGCCACTATAAAAGCATAAAAACTACAGATGGCAGCCATGGTAAAGCATGCAGGGGAGGACAGAGTGGGGCATGGTGGTCAAAGGGAACAGAAGGTCAGCTCTGCACCCAATGCCCAGTGGAACAACTCCGTCTTACGGGCCCTGCAGGGCCCGAATCTCCAACGGGAGTGCATTCCACCAGACCGGGGCCAGAGCTGAAAAGGACCTTGCTCTGTTTGAGGCCGGATGAACATCCCTCGGGCCAGGGACCACCAGTAATTGTTTATCTGCAGAACGCAAGGCCCTGCGGGGGAAGTACCGGGAGAGGCAGCACTGTAGGTATTGTCTCAGTTTACAGAGAATGGATCTATTACTATGGTTTGGCCTAAAAAGGACAGGAGTGTCTTCTCAGTATGTGCTAATTGTTCAGAGATGGTCTGGAATTTCTAGGAAAATGTCTCCGAGTGACTGTTCTTCAATGGGAACTTGAAGAAGCTGGCCTCTCCCAGCAGAGGGGAAGGAGACGGGTCTGTATGCATGTTCTTGTGTAAAAGGGGAATCTCCACTTTTGAGCTTTTCTTCTTCCCGTACGTTCCACTCAGAGCAAACAGAGGGCTGCTGAAGAGAAGGAACTTTTTGTGTCCAGTGTCTGAGGTGAGGCAGCTGATTTGCTGCTCTGTAAAAAAAAAAAAAGGCCTCATGTATATTTGTAAATACAGCACGTATCATAAAGATAATGTACGTCTGTGGTACTATCTCAGAGTAGTCCCCTTTTTAATCAGACAGCAAATGATGTTTTACAGAAGAATTCAGTTGAGAAGGGCAGTCCTCCAATTTTCCCACGGGCAGGAATATCTCATCTAAGATGGTCATGTTCTGATGAATTAAAAACAAATAACAACCCCCCCACCCACCACCCACCCCCAAAACCAAGGAAGCTGTGCCTTTCCCCTACCAGGAAGTATACTACACAAATTTCTGCAGATTTAATCATCTCTCACAATTAGTTGCTGACGGGAAATGTGCCTCCCTTCCTCCTAATTCTAAGCACTGATCACAACCACTTCAGCAATCTGGAACGTGGGATGTATTCCTCTTTGTTTGTGAGACAGAAAGCTCTCCCTTTCCCAAAAGCCTTGGCTTTCTAATCTCGGGGTTCATTCTGGGGTGTACCCACACCCAAGTCATAAATTCCAGACTCAGCTTTAATAAAAGTTAAGTTTATTAGCTTAAGGAGTGTTTGCTAAAAGCATAAAACACTCTGACACAGGCAACAGACATTAAAATAAGAAAACCTCACTGTTGCTGCATAATAAAATCTGCCTATCTAAAAGCTTGAGAGCTAGCTACCTAGACATCTCTGTTTGGCATCCATTTCTTGCTTATCTCACCCATCTGTTAGAATGTGAGCCCTCTTCCGTGCTTAGCTGGTTTGGCATAGGGACATGCTAAGGTGAGGAATAGCATGCGGCTTCAGCTTCTCTCTGGCATACTTGCATCACAGTCTGAGCTTGGTCGAAGAAAGCTAGCTCAGAAAGGAATGGAATGGAACTGGGTGAGCTGAGAAGCCGTCTTTTTCAGGACTCAGTGCATCATCCGGCAACTCAAGAGCCAATCAGGGTTGACATGGAGCCTCTCAAGATCAAGACATGGAGTGTCCCAAGGTTGAATCTCTGGGGAACTCAGAGACTGCTCCACAGGCAGTGTTGCCAGGTCCCTCTACACTCCTGATGGGAGGATTGGAACCTGGCATTTACCTTCTGTTGTCAAGCTTTGTGTGCGCACTATCCAACTGAGGTGTGATGACATCACTTCTAGAAGTGCCATCACTATGCCGAATATGGGGCGACATCACTTCTGTGACGTCATCACACTGGCCGCAGGAGCACTTCCACACTCCGCACGGCTCAGATTTGGCTGGTTTGGGGCCTAAATTGGCTCCAAATGGAGCGCCGGGACACTCCTGCAGCCGGCGCAATGGGTGGGAGCACGTGCACCGCGCACTCCTGAGGTGTTTACTGGTGGCGGGCAACCTCTGGGAGTTTGTCCCCACCTCCCGCTGATCACTGGGTGATTGGCAGATGAGGGGGCAAATCCCAGGGAGTTTGCCCACCACTAGCAGGCACCTGGGAACCCTATCCACAGGTGTTACTAATCAGCCCAGCCACTACATATTTGACTAGGCCAAAGCCTGACAACACTTACAACTAGGGTTGCCAGGTCCCTTTAGCGTCCCGCTGGGAGGGTTGGGGCCTGGCACTTAACTTTTTCTGTTCGGGTTTAAATCTTCACATGCACATGAAGCGTGCACATGATCTGGAGGCGGCAAGATGACATCACTTCCAGAAGTGACATCACCACATGGTGTGCGCAGCGGCATCACTTCTGGAAGTGATGTTGATGCTCCGGCCATGGGAGCGCTCCTGTGCTCTGCATGGCTCCGATTCAGCCAGTTTGGGGGCCAAATCAGCCCCAAATGGAGTGCAGGGACGCTCCTGCGGCCGATGCGATGATGTCACTTATGAAAGTGACATTGCCGCGCCGGGTGGGACCATGCACCATGTGTGCGCTCCTGAGGTGCATGCTGGTGGTGGGCAGGCTCCGGGAGTTTGCCCCCTCCGATCGGCAGATGAGGGGGCAAATCCCTGGGAGTTTGCCCGCCACTGGTGGGCACCTGGGAACCCTACTTACAACTCTGAACCTTAGTCCAGCCATTTCTATCAAAAACCTAACTTTGGGCTGACAATTTCCTTACAGTTGCTTTAGATTTTTTAAAAATTGGGTGGCAGCTCTGTATCAAACTTCCGTGCCAAATGTTGCATATTTAGACAAAACAGAAGGTGGGAACTGAGGGTTGGTTGCTTTATCAGCAGTTTTCTTTTTTGGGGGGGGGAATCTCTCATGTAAGATTTGTAAGAGTGTATTTTCAAAGTACATGGATTATCTAGGATTAAGAGCATCAACAACTGAGACAATGTATAGCCTATATTTTTACAAAAACCTTGAAATTGCTAAAGAGGAAGAACAGAAGAAGATGCAAGGGTAGAGATTCATTAACTGAAACCAACAGATAAGTCATAGAGGTAATTTCAAATTTTATGTGGGTGGTTTATAACTCTAGGGTATTACTCATGTTATCTGCAACCTTTGAACATTTTTCCATGTCACATTTAAAAAAATAAAGATTATTAACAATGCAATCAAAACAGTATTGCTGACATTTACAGAATATAGTGTGGGTATAGATTTATATAAGCAGATCAAATTACAAGGCCTTTGAGAATCAGAATAGTAGAGCACAAGAGCAGGTTAGGAAAATTTAGTGTAATTTAGTGTTGACTATCACTGCTTTGAAGGTATTAGGCCTGATTCTTGCACGCAGTAGAAAGAGGTGGTAGAATGGATGGTTGCACTTCAGACTGCGGTTAGATTCCAGCACTGAATGATCTTCTGCAGTAATTCCACACCCCACCCCATCCCCACATATAGAAAACTAGTCCAACAGGGAGAAAGCTTCTACCCCTTCCTTTTCTTGACAAGCTGCCTTCCTATTGGCAGGGAAGTTTTCACATAGGGGAGTGGTCTAAAATGATTCTACACCTGCAACTGGAAGCGGTATAACCTATTCTATAGTTTTAGATCGGGTAGCCATGTTAGTCTGCAGTAGTATTTGAATCCAGTGGCCGTGTTAGTCTGCAGGATCTGAATCCAGTGGCACCTTAGAGATCAACAAGATTTTCAGGGTCTGCAATTTTGAGAATCAAGGCTGCCTTCTTCAGATAAGCATCAGAAGAGGAGAGCTCTAAGCTCAGACCCTGAAAATCTTGTTAGTCTCTAAGGTGCCACTGGAATCAAATCCTGCTAACCTATTATATAATTTCTGACACTGCTGCGCTGCAAGTGGAAACCTGCCCTTAAATTGGGCTGTAAAGATGGTATCACAATAGAGATAACAAGTGGGGGCCCTGCAATGAAGGACTTGTGGGGGCATCTCATTTTTCCCTCCCCCACCATGTTCTTTCCCTTCCGTGCCCCCCATAGCATCTCCCCTTTTCCTGCTTCTTTCTCTCCTTCCCACCCACATTTGCCCCCCTGTCTTCACCTTCCCCCCTTCCCCTCCCCTCACCCCGCCAGCCTCTCCCTTATGGCCCAGTTGCATGGTGGAGAATCTGCAAGGGGTTCTTCACTTTCCCCTGTATCCCCTTCCCCCCGCTATTTCCTCTTCCCTCCTCCTGGCAGCCTCCATATACTTACCTTCCCCTATGTGCTTCTCTCCTGCAAACTCACGGAACAGCATCTTTTATCTGCTCCTCTGTCTTCATCTATAGTTATTAATGTATTTCATTTATGTAATGCCTTTCTCTACAATAGGGAACCAGAGCAGCTTACATTATTCTCCTTGCCTCCATATTATCCTCACAACAGCCCTGAGAGGTAGATGAGGCTGAGAGTGTTTGACTGGATCAAAGTTACCAAGTGAGCTTCCATAGCAGTGTGGTGAATTGAACCTGGGCCTCCTACATCCTACTTTGAAACTCTAACCACTACCCTACACTGGCTTGGGGGGATTGCTGTTGAACAGTAGCAAGCAGCTGGGTCTGAGTCATGTGGTATCAAGTTTTAGGGTTGCCAGCTTCCAGGTGGTGAGATCTCCCGGAATTACAACTGGTCTCCAGGCCACAGAGATCAGTTCACCTGGAGAAAATGGCTACTTTGGGAGTGGACTCTATGGAATTATGCCATGCCAAGGTCCTTTCCCTCCGCAAACCCAACTTTCTCCAGGTTTCTCCAGGTTCTGCCCCCAAGATCTCCAGGAATGTACAACTTGGAGCTGGCAACCCTGTTTCCTGCTGGTTGCTTCTGGGCCTGGCCCCAATGAGTTCTCTCTCATTGGCCAAAACAGCCCTGGAAAGGGCCCTTCCCCGTCCCTTTGCCTTTTACTGTGTCATGATCTGGCTGTGCCAGGAAGGCCTAGCAAGGCCTCAGAAGCCTGTTAGCAGTGGGAGGAGGCCTGCCTACAAACCCCAGGAGCCCCTGGGCCGTTTTGGCGCCCTTTTTGGCCAATCAGAACACAAGGGGCTAGTGCTATATAAGCCTGAGAGCGCAAAAGCCTGGGTTCTTTCTCCCAAGGAGCAGGCCAGATGAGGTTTCTGCTAGGGAGAGAGGCCCTCATCCAGGTAGGGTGAGAAGGCAGGCCTGGCAGACAGAGGGACAGGGAGTTCAGTCGCGCTAGGGCCTTTTGTTTATTTTGCTTTCACCCATCTGTTGTTGCTAATGCACCTTGCCTGTTTATTTGATATTAACTGGCCTCCTTATAAATAAACTATTTTGTTTGTTGTTACTCTGTTGGGTCCTTGCACCAGTTTATTGGCCTCCATTGTTTATGGAGGTCAGAAGGGTTGGGAGGGTACTCTGGGCCTTCCCAAGGAACCCTAAATCCCAGAGTGGTGGCAGCGTAAGGTGGCTCACCCAACCTGAGGCATGACATACTGACAGAAACCAAGCCTGGAATACTGACTAAACTGTTACGGTTTTATGTGGGAATTCTGCCCTGAGGTGGGGTTTGCTGTGGAGGTGATCACACACTCCAAGGATCCAGCCTCTTGCTTACTCTGGAATTCATTTTGAGCTTAAGATGCCAGTAGGAGAGGAAGAAAGGGACAAGATGCTGACATGCCTTGAAAGCTGCTATAGCTTTTATTTGGTTTTGGTTTTTGTGGGTTTTCCGGGCTGTATTGCCGTGGTCTTGGCATTGTAGTTCCTGACGTTTCGCCAGCAGCTGTGGCTGGCATCTTCAGCGGTGTAGCACCTCTGAAGATGCCAGCCACAGCTGCTGGCGAAACGTCAGGAACTACAATGCCAAGACCACGGCAATACAGCCTGGAAAACCCACAACAACCATCGTTCTCTTTGACAATACACAGCATTTTGCTTGCATTATATTTATCCAAATGAGGGTTGGCCAAGTCGATGGAACTTTACTGATCCATCAGGAGAAATATGACAAAGGAGATTGCTGTCTCACCCTTGGGGTTGCCAGGGGTCCCAGGGGCCAAAGTGGGAGTGCAGGGAGCTGTGGGCAGGAGGCAGTGGAGTACTTATCTTCTGCATGCACGCTCCCCCATCCCGCTGAACTGGCTTCACTCCCAGCGTTTCCTCCCTATTGCTGGAAAATGATGCCATTTTCTAGCACAAAAGAAGAGCAACACAGTGCATTGAAGCCAAAGGTCTCCAGTACGGAGGCTTTAGCATGCCCGGAATTTCTGCTGAAACCTCCAAATGGGCGGGATGGGGGAGCATGTAGATGTGCTCCCCCCCCCCCGCCCCCATGCCTTCCCACCTTGCTAGCTGGGTGAGCAGGGGCAGCTGGTAAAGGCAAGGGTTCTTGGCTGACCTTTTTATAGCCTTTTCCCTTCTATTTTTGAGGCCTTATTTGAGTTGTTACCAGGCTACCCATACCTACGTGGACTTTCACGATTGAGCATTTCCACTAACGCATGTTCCTTACACACTTGGATGTTTTCAACAACACAAGTACCCGATACCTAATATGGGAGGTTCTGAGTTTTTGTACCAAGAAACTATTAATTTGGATAACTTTCCCTTTTGGCTGTAACATGTTCCATCCTTGATCCTTAACACTCCTTGACATATCCGAAGGGCCTTGACCCTGGGTGAATTTCCCACCTATCGGATCAGATATCCTTAACTCCATGGTTCTACTGTCTTCATGTACCCATGGTCATACTTACTTCCAAACCTTTTCTCTTAAAGCACACATAATTGCTTATTGATTAAAGAAAGACCTTCTGCTCCTCTTGTTTAATTCAAGTTACCTAGCAAACAAACTATTCTTGATTTCACCCAGAAATGCAGGAAATCCGTATGTAGAAACCCAAGGATGTAGCAACGCCATAATCAGTCAGCTGGTTTCCGTTGCTGTCAAAATCAAGATGCTGGTTTATTGAAACTCAAGTGGGATGGAAATTTACTCTAAATAATGGGCCAAAAATGCAATGGAGGATCTGGGGAATAGCCTCCAGGCTTATCAAAGATCAGGGAAGCCTGGAAAACTGAATCCAGGCCTATCATGGTTGCCTAACAACAGTCATTGAGGGCATCTGGTTAAAGTTGCAGACACTTCTTTTATCATTTTGATTTTTTTAAACAATGTTTTTTTTTAATTTCAGATTTTTCTGCAGACCTGGAGAATTTTAAGGTGTGTAGGAAGATCTGTCTTGTTTGTTCATGACTCCACTCTCCAGATTTAAGTATCCTCAGATCAGGATCAGGACCACTTGTCTATTAGTATATATAAGATTGGGAAAGACAGCATTCCTGGCATGAATCCTTTTCAATTTACATCTTATTAGCCATGTCCTTTCTCCCGCTCCCCCAAGGCCTTAATGTTATGTTTAAAATGAATTATTTCTTGTGAGATAAGCGAAGAAGAATGCTAACCCTTAATTGCATGTCTCTTTCATGATTAAAATCTGCCAATGAATATATTCTGTATTTGCAAGATTTTGGACTTTATATATATATAATATAGCGCTGTCTTAGACTAGGCTATATTAGGTGCTAAATTCCTTCAAGCATTTTGCAGTTCTATAGAACCTGCTTTATGGTGAGTGACAGCTCTGCCCAATACAGAGAAATTTCTTTCAAGCTTTTTAGGAGCGGCAGATTTTCCATGGTCTCAGTTATCTTAACAATAAACTTTGAAGGTTAGTAAATACTTAGTAATATGCATTATGGGCCCAGGCGAGCCTGATCTTGTGATACTTTGGAAGCTAAGCAAGGTTGACGGTTAGTAATCGGATGGGAGACCTCCAACAAAGACCAGGGTTGCAGAGGCAGGCAATGGCAAACCACCTCTGTTAGTCTCTTGCCATGGAAACCCCAGCAGGAGTTGCCATAAGGCAACTCTGACTTGAGGGCACCACACACACACACACACGCTTTCTACTCACACACCTTGGAATAAGCAAAACTTATTTTTTGTAATAAATAAGCAGGAGTTGTAATGGATATGCAACCCAAGAGAAAAACATGTGATCAACGTACTCAACAGATTAACTTGTGATATACTAATAATAAAGAATTATTACAATCATTTATAAAGTGATGTTTATAGTCAATTATTGTGAAATGCACCCCAAAATAATAACTACTGGGTGCAAAAGTCATTCAAGCATCAACAGAATACATAGAACATATTTTAATCATATTGGAAAACCAGCCCAGCAGTGTAGGAAGAGTACAATCATAAGTTTCTAAAGTGCATAGTGCTTGTGGCTGGTCACTTCCTTCCTAAATTAGTATTCTGTAATAGCAGCCATTCCAAAGTGCTGGTGCCTGTAAAAAGTGTCCGTGCTTCTCAGGGTGAATGACATGTAGACACAGCTATACATTTCATACAAAGAGGTGCAATACGATTAAGAGAAGGGAAATATCTTCTGGATTTTCTCCACTTGTGAGCTTCAACGGGATAGCTAGCAGAAGTCAATCCCATTTCACAAGTCTTCCTCACGGTAGTCACAAACTCAGAACATTACATTACATTAATATACAAAGTTAAGATCCCATTTTTAAATGACAGTTTTAAAAGGAATTATTAAAGCCATATACTTACAACAGTAATCCAAAGCAATTATTTACATAAAGTCATACTGACGCTCAGGTTGCTCCCATGGAGTCTCTAGTAAGACATGTCTATACTAAATTGCAGACTGAGCAATGTCCGCAGTGAAAGTGACCCTTGGGAGAAACCCTGGTTGTGGTCTCAGATTGAAGGTCCAAATGAATACGCATGTCCTCAAAATTTTTGGTTCTGCAAAAAGCCATTCTACGTGGAGTTGCACACCCTGGCAGGTCTTGTAGTCTGCAATTAAGTCATGAGACTAAGCTGAGACTAAATCACTCGGATTGCCAGATAATTTCTACCTGTAATACCCTTAGCGTAGTGTACTTAATAAGATGTTTGTGTGGAAAATTGTATGTAGGTAATACCACTAGGTCCATTAAAGTTAGGATCCAGGAGCACCAGTCTCATATCTGAAACAAGAACCTTGACGCCCCCTTGGTTGAACATTTTATTGAAGCACAACATACTGATAGGGATTTCAAATTCCCCGTACTGTATGTCAACCAAGATCACAATCCAGAAATAAGTAAAAGGGACCGTTTGAGAAAGGAGGCATGGTGGACTTTTAAACTCCACTCTGTTGTTTCAAAGGGGCTCGATATCAATTGGGATTTATCATGTTATTTATAAGACTCTTTAAGAGAACATTCCGAGGTAGATTTTTCTGGCCCTTTAAATCTTCAAACTATATTCAGTTTTCAGATAAAGCTTTTGGACACACAGTAGTATAGACATGTCTTACTAGAGACTCCGTGGGAGCAACATGAGCGTCAATATGACTTTATGTAAATAATTGCTTTGGATTAGTATATGGCTTTAATAATTCCTTTTAAAACTGTCATTTAAAAATGGGATTTTAACTTTGTATATTAATGTAATGTAATGTTCTCAGCTTGTGACTACCGTGAGGAAGACTTGTGAAATGGGATTGACTTCTGCTAGCTATCCCGTTGAAGCTCACAAGTGGAGAAAATCCAGAAGATATTTCCCTTCTCTTAATCGTATTGCACCTCTTTGTATGAAATGTATAGCTGTGCCTACATGTCATTCACCCTGAGAAGCACGGACACTTTTTACAGGCACCAGCACTTTGGAATGGCTGCTATTATAGAATACTAATTTAGGATGGAAGTGACCAGCCACAAGCACTATGCCCTTTAGAAACTTATGATTGTACTCTTCCTACCCTGCTGGGCTGGTTTTCCAATATGATTAAAATACTTTCTATCTATGCATTCTGTTGATGCCTGAATGACTTTTGCAATCAGTAGTTACTATTTTTGTGTGCATTTCAGAATATTTTACTATAACTGACGCTTTATAAATGATTGTCATGATTCTTTATTGTTAGTATATCGCAGCTTATTGTGTTGTTTGAGTAAATTGATCATGGCACGTTTTTCTCTTGGCTGTTGCTCCCCGTGATTCTCTCTTCTTTGTTTTGGATACACAACCCACCCAAAGGCCAAGAGTCCCTGGATGAAAGATGGCCTAACAAGCCAGGGCCCTCCTCACAGTCCCCTAAGTATGCAGGTCCGTAGTTTCCTTAAAGCCACTGTCTGTAGTTGTCCTACAGCCGCTTCCCTGGAAGCCTTGTCTTCTTGCAGAATTTCAAGGGTAGTGCAGTTCCTAAGTTCCAGGCCACCAGTAGTGTCAAGATCAGATCTCAGGGCCAGTTTCTTCCCAGGGATTGAATTCAGCCAGCACACTAGGAGGGCACACACCAGGAGCAATCAGCTCCCATCCAAAAAGACGGTCTGAGGGCCAACCTCCTGTCCGGAAAGTGAGCAAGGCCCACACCAGAAGAAGTGACCTCAGCAACAAAGTCCTGAAGGAGAGTCCTGTAGAACACGCTGTCATCATCATAGCTCCTGCCTGCAGCTTCTTCAACTAAGGCATTTCCAGCTATAGAACAGATGCTTGGACCTAGTAGAAGAGCTTTTACCGCTCTTCTTTCCCAGTTCAAAACAAATAATCTTCACGCTCCACAATCCACCAAGGTCATAGTGAACAAAGTAGCTACATACATACATACATACATACATACATACATACATACATACATACATACATACATACATACATACATACATACATACATACATACATAAAAGGTAAAGGTGGTCCCCTGTGCAAGCACCAAGTCATTACCCATGGGGGGGATGTCGCATCACGACATTTTCTTGGCAGACTTTTTATGGGGTGGTTTGCCAGTGGACTCGAATCTCATTTAGCAATGACATTCTTCTCAAGAAACGATCTCAATAGTGTGCAGTGCACAGAAGGGGCTATGCGAGAAAAATAGAATGTTCCAGGTTTAATGCCTTTCATCTACAGAAAATCATCTTTCTTATTACTTTATCCATCTATACAGTGAAAGTCATGGCAGGAAGGCAAGCGACAAATACTTTACATTTAGAGAGTTCAAAGTGCTTTGCATTGTTCAGGAGCTGTACAGTTCCTTATTCAGGGGTCCAGAAATTGTGGCAGGGCTTAACAACCAACGACTGTTTTTGACGAGTCAACTCCGTAATCCTATCTGACAACAATGACACAATATAATAGGTGTTATTGCAGGAAGGAAGGTGAAGCGAGTTTTACGTAAACACCAGAGGTGGTGTTCTCTTCCAAGTTACTTGTTTTTACAGTTTCATCTGTGAATTCATTCTGTGGCGTTTGAAGTTCCTCCACCCTTCTTGCAGTTTTTACCATCCCTTCTTCTCTTCCCCCATGCCTGCCAATTTTTGTAGAACATTCCCCTCTGAACAAGGAGCCCCATAGAAGGAGACAGATGCCCAGCCCAGCCCTGTGTGGTTCTCTCACACCTTCTTCCTATTTCGTATTCACAGCAGTTTGAAACTTAAGAACGGAAGGTGTTTGCTCAGTCTGTATTGTGGTGGGAAGCATTTCGAGCCACTTTACTGTCTTTGGTGGGGGGGGGAGTGTCTCCATCTTCTCCCCCCTCCCCCCCCAGTTCCTGGGTTTTGCCTGGAATCCCCGTAAAGATGCCTACAGAACTCTCTTTTCTTAAGCAGATACTTAACTATTGGAAATACTTGAAGGCCACCCTTTCTGTGGCACGTCCAAGGTGCATTCAAACATCACAGCTTCAACATATAATAGCAAAACCCAATGTAATCATCAGTGAGTGGCAAATAGAAGCAGCAAGTAAAAGCAGCAGATCCGAAGAAGGTGGGGTGGTTTGCCATTGCCTTCCCCAGTCATCTACACTTTACCCCCAGGAAACTGGGTACTCACTTTACCGACCTCGGAAGGATGGAAGGCGGAGTCAACCTTGAGCTGGCTTCCTGAACCCGGCTTCCACCAGGATCGAACTCAGGTTGCGAGCAGAGCTTGGGCTGCAGTACTGAAGCTTACCACTCTGTGCCATGGGGCTCCAACATCCATACATACATTACATACACTTGCCCCAGCATGCAAATTAAGCAGTTGCAGAATACTGGTTAGTTTTGGTTTTACACACAACTCTATTTTCAGAAGCAGGTTACTTTTAACAAAGTAAAGAAGCAGCATACTTTTAAAGTATGCTGCTTCTGTTTCAAGTGGGCAGTCCAGTTGGAGAATAAGGCTTGGACCCTACAGATGGCTGATTTCCTGGTCAGGGCATCTCTCCAAAAGGTTGCCAAGGCAGAGCAAAGCCACAGCTTGAGCCAAAGGGTTGGAAGGAGCAAACAAGCCATGACATGGTCCTTTCTTGTCCAGCCCCTTCGGAAACTCTCTCTCTGTGCGGTATATCAGTTTCCTGCAAGACTGGAGTTTGGAAAGGAGCCATGTTCTTTTTTCTCCAGTACTTGGCCTGCGGGTTCGGCATTGGAGCCTCACATCGAGCGTGCTACCACCCTGAGTTCCTCAGTCTCTCCTACCAGGGGACTGTCTCCTTATCCTAGACAACTGCCTTTGGGATATAGCTGCTGCAAGGAAAAAGACAACGCTTGGCCAGCAGCACTGGGCATGTGCAAGAGGAATCGTTGTAATGCTTACACAGCGTTAATTCTTTTGTGGCATTTCACCAACTCGTTCTAAGTGGATCTACTCAGAAATCTGCTTGTGTCTATTGAATGGGGCTCACTCCCAGCAAATTCCACAACGTTACTGTATTGACATTTGAAGCTGTATGTGATCTATGAATCTTGGTAGTGAGTGCTCTTTCTGTTTCGTTCTCCCTGTGAGTAGAATATCTTGGATTACCCTTGGGTGAGGTCGGGTGGGGAAAGAATTGAGAAATGGCTTGTCTATATCACCAAGTTTGTCTTGAGGTTCCTGGGGCAATTTGATTGGCCGCTGTTAGGGAGAGATTGTTGGACTGAATTGATGTTGGTTCAGATCCAGAAATGTAATTCTCAGGGATTTCCAAACTGGTGTTTGGGGTGATTGAAGATCAATAATGTTGCACCGTCAAGGCTAGCGGTGCCCACTGTATGTATTTATGTGGAATATGTGGCATTTCCTGGGGGCGTGGTCACAGAGAGGAAGGAGAACCTGTGGTTGAGCTGCCTTGTCTGGCATATTCCTTGAGCTGACTCAGGTGTAAATGATGCTTCTTGTGCCAGTGTATGAAGCAGCTGCAGATGACCATCCCTGAAGGATTCCGAACCCCAGCAGATGCAAGAAGACGGTGAGACCCCTGACTTCTCCGGGGTCAGTTGGCTTCTGTGCTATGTACCTTGACTTGCGCCCTGGGAAACGAAAGATTGCGCTGGGCATCTGTGTGGTTTTCTTCATCAGCCTCACTCTTTCGTTGATGCAGAGGACAAACAGGTGAGTTACACAGCTGAGTTGCATTGAGGGCCAAGCCTGATGGGTTTGGCGCAGTGGGACTGCAGGTACTCAGTGCCAAACAAAACCAAAGAGGGGTTACCAGCTGCAAGGGGGTGTGTTCAGGATCAAACCATACCAAGTGTGTGTGAGGCTGTGTGGGGCAGCGGCTCGAGTGTTCGACTAGGATCAGGGGGACTCCATTTCAAATCTTTACTCTGCCGTGTGTGGGCAGGATTTTTGTAGGGATAAAATGACACAGGAGACCCATATGTGCCATGGAGAACAGGGCAGGGGGCTAAAAATGAACTCAAGTGCAGGAAGGCTGAAATCCATCTTCTTACATTACAATCAAGCACAGACTTCTTACAATCAAACACACTCACACAATGCTCTTCATTTGGTATTGCATTCTGAGGCTTGGTTTCCCAGGTATCTGGGGGAGTTTCATCAACTTCAGCATTGTGTGCAGCCCTGGTCGGCAGGGACATTGGTATTAAACAATACAAGAGAGAAAAGCTTCGGGAGCATTTCTGTATTGGTTTCTGAATGTGTGGGTGTGTTCGATTATAAATATTGTACAGTTGACCACTGAGGAAGGCCTTAGGGCTGAAACGCATCTCGTCTGTCCTTGTGTTGGTCATTGGACTGTATCATCGTCTGTATGGAGAAGGTTTTAGCAATTCTTAGCATACGCATGTAGCCTGCCATTCAGGCCTTATTTTTTTAACTTGTTTTAAACTTTTATTTTGTGCACATCCATAATAAATACCTTCTTGGCAAATGCTTTCTCAGCTCATGGCCCTGAATAAGCCTTGTGGACTAAGGAATGATGCAGATTTGATACCAAAGTGGTGAAGGGAGGCCTGGGGTTGCCAACCTCCAGGTGAGGCCTGGAGATCTCCCAGAATTAAAACTGATTTCCAGTCCTCAAAGATCAGCTCCCCTGCAGAAAATAGCTACTTTGGAGAGTAGACTATGGCACTAAACCCTGCCCTACCCAAACCCCACCCTAACCAGGCTCCACCTGGGGCTGCCTGCTCCCAGCCTCTGCCCCCCTCCCACTACCACTCACCTGGCCAGCAGGGGGGAATGTCTCAGGGAAAAGACCGCCCCGTCATTGGAAAGTCAATGGGACCTGGCAACCCTAGCTTCACCCTAAATCTCAAGGAATTTCCCAACCCAAACTTGGCAAGCCTGGGACCCGGAAGGAAGCTTTGACTCTCAAAAGCTCATACCCTGGAAATCTAGTTGTTTTTTCAAGGTGCTAGTGGACTCGAATCTCATTTAGCAACGACATTCTTCTCAAGAAACGATCTCAATAGTGTGCAGTGCACAGAAGGGGCTATGCGAGAAAAATAGAATGTTCCAGGTTTAATGCCTTTCATCTACAGAAAATCATCTTTCTTATTACTTTATCCATCTATACAGTGAAAGTCATGGCAGGAAGGCAAGCGACAAATACTTTACATTTAGAGAGTTCAAAGTGCTTTGCATTGTTCAGGAGCTGTACAGTTCCTTATTCAGGGGTCCAGAAATTGTGGCAGGGCTTAACAACCAACGACTGTTTTTGACGAGTCAACTCCGTAATCCTATCTGACAACAATGACACAATATAATAGGTGTTATTGCAGGAAGGAAGGTGAAGCGAGTTTTACGTAAACACCAGAGGTGGTGTTCTCTTCCAAGTTACTTGTTTTTACAGTTTCATCTGTGAATTCATTCTGTGGCGTTTGAAGTTCCTCCACCCTTCTTGCAGTTTTTACCATCCCTTCTTCTCTTCCCCCATGCCTGCCAATTTTTGTAGAACATTCCCCTCTGAACAAGGAGCCCCATAGAAGGAGACAGATGCCCAGCCCAGCCCTGTGTGGTTCTCTCACACCTTCTTCCTATTTCGTATTCACAGCAGTTTGAAACTTAAGAACGGAAGGTGTTTGCTCAGTCTGTATTGTGGTGGGAAGCATTTCGAGCCACTTTACTGTCTTGGGGGGGGGAGTGTCTCCATCTTCTCCCCCCTCCCCCACCAGTTCCTGGGTTCTGCCTGGAATCCCCGTAAAGATGCCTACAGAACTCTCTTTTCTTAAGCAGATGCTTAACTATTGGAAATACTTGAAGGCCACCCTTTCTGTGGCACGTCCAAGGTGCATTCAAACATCACAGCTTCAACATATAATAGCAAAACCCAATGTAATCATCAGTGAGTGGCAAATAGAAGCAGCAAGTAAAAGCAGCAGATCCGAAAAAATTAAGCAATAAAATCAGCAGATGAATTATGAGCAGATTGACGAGGGAGGTGGAGGAGAAGAACTTCTGCAGATTGTGCAGGCAAATGTTTTATATGGAATGTTTTAAATGTTCTTAATGCTGTTATCCGCCTTGAGCCTGCTCGCGGGGAGGGTGGAATACAAATACTATTAAATAAAATAAATACAAATAATGGAAAGGTTTTGCACTGGATGCCTATAACTTAGCAAGCTGGGCTACAGGCCATCCAGTGAGGGGAGGGCATTTCACAATCAAGTCACCACCACAGAGAATTTCCTGTCTCTGCTTACCGAGCATATTTCCTCTGCAGGAAAAGATACACTAAATAAAACTTCTGATGTTGACCCTAGCTAATGGGCAGGTCTGTATAGATGCTTAATCAAAAGTATGTAGGTATGTTTACCTGTGTGTAATATGGAATGTGCAAGAGGTGTTCAATAGAGTGTACATTGGTTAAGAACTGTAGAGTTTTCTAACCTTTCTTTATGGATGATTTCCCCAGAGACCAGGCCATACCTCAACCGTTAGCAAAGTGCTGGAAACTGAAAGAGCTTCTTGGGACTGGAAATGTATTGGAAAAGTTAGTATGGTTTGCTTTTTATCATTTCTTTATCCTATTTAAAATATTTATGTGCTTGCCTTTCTCCAAATTGTGTCAGGACTGGTCACATATTCTTCAGTTAAGTTATTTGCCAGTTTGGTGTAGTGGTTAAGAGCACAGGACTCTAATCTGGAGAGCTGGGGTTGATTCTTCACTCCTCCACTTGAAGCCAGCTGGATGACCTTGGGTCAGTCACAGCTTCCAGGAGCTCTCTCAGCCCCACCCACCTCACAGGGTGTTTTGTTGTGGGGACAGGGCTGGATCAAGGGTTGTTGGCGCCCAGGGCAACCCAAGTCTGTCTGGCGCTGTGTGATGACGTCACTTCCTGGTGGCTGGAAGCTGTGCCCGGCGTCCCCTCTTTGGTGGTGCCGGGGGCAGACTACCCCCTGCCCCCCCGTCAATCTGGCCCTGTGTGGGGATAATAACAGCATACTTTGTAAACTGCTCTGAGTGGGTGTTAAGTCATCCTGAAAGGTGGCATATAAATCAATTTTGTTGTTGTTGTTGTTGTTGTTGCTCATGGCCCCCAGCTAATTGGTGCCAGTCACCTGAGTCAACCACAACTTTATTCCTTTATTAGGAATTAACTACAATAAAAAAAAATAAAAGGTCTAATTAGTACATAAGAGTGGGTAACTCTTTCAGAGCATGTTATAGTGTGGTTGTCCAACACTGATACACTTCACAGACCTGACAGAGTGCATTTTAAAAGAAACAGGACTGTGGTGTCATGCTGAGATGCACAAGAAAGGGACATCTAGGGACATGTAGCAGTTTTCTAAGTGTGAAGAACATAATTACATTTTAACACGATAGACATTTTGTCTAAATATCCCTGGAGTGGGATAGCCCAGGTGAGCCTGATCTCGTCAGATCTCAGAAACTAAGCAGGGCCAGCCTTGGTTAGTAATTGGATGGGAGACCTCCAACAAAGACCAGGGTTGCAGAGGCAGGCAATGGCAAACCACCTCTGTTAGTCTCTTGCCATGAAACCCTGCCAGGGGTTGCTATAAGTCAGCTGTGACTTGAGGACACTCGCCTCCACCACAGACATTTTGTCTAAATATCCCTGGGCTATGCTGCTGAAGACGAGGCAGGTAGAAGCTCAGCTGCAGCCTTGAAAACATTGTTCATTTGTGATGGAAGAAAACAAGGCAAGCTTAAGACTGATCATGGGAAAGAGTTTCTAAATAAGCTTGTAAACACTATGCTTAAGGCAGCGTGGGATTCATCACTTTGTCACCAATAATGGAGTTAAAAGCAGGAGTTGTCGAGAGTTTTAAAAGAACTTTGAAAACAAAATTGTGCTGGTATTTTGCAGCTAACAATGGATAAAAATATACTAGACTCTACAACTCAGAACCAATGCCTTGACAAAAGACTTTGGCAGGCCCTGTTTTGAGAACTATGCAAAGGAGGGGGGGACTGTGCTTTAGTGTTTCACAGGCAGCATCTTTGTTTATGCACATGGTGTATTTATACCACAGACAGACAGAGCCTAGGATACTCCCAACTTGGAAAAGTATAGTACAGGAAAAGGGGCCGGGGAGCGTGCAAAAGAGTATGGAGAAGGACGAGGAAAGAAGCTAAGAGCAGAAAACTCAAAAGCGCTCAGAAAAGCAAAAGGCTCTTTCACGTACAATGTGGCTCAGATGAAGAGGGCAACTCTTTGAATCTGTGCTAAATCTGGTTTAAAGAGAAAAAGCATTATAATAAAGTGAAGGTGGAGAAGACTGGGGATGTCTGTTAGTTTAAGTATGAAACATATGTGTTCTGCTCCTTCTACGAATGCCTTGAGTGAGGAGTTTTTCTCAGATAGACTGCTTTTGGATCAGGAGGCTCTGTTGCACTGTTGTTTCATATTTAACCACGTGACATAAAGTGTTCTGATAAATGGCCTAGGGATTTTGACATCTAAACCACGTGGTCCCTGATTTTGACAGTTAGTGGCTATCATACTTACTCATAAAAGCAAGTAATACAATATCAAGAATGACACGGATAAATGCTCCTAAACTTTACGAAGAAAAGGAAAAGGAAGTTACCCAGAATGATTCACAATCGACTCACAAAGCCTCACCGCAGCTAGGAAATACCTAGTGACTTGATTAGTAATATAAGGATTCTGGTCTGCTTGTCAGGGTGACCTTTAAACTTATGGCCAAGCTACAAATGACGAATGACACTTGAATGGCAAGTGAACAGACTCACGTGTATTCCTCCCACAGGAATACACGTGAGTCTGTTCACTTGCCGTTCAAGTGTCATTTCGTCACTTGTAGCTTGGCTCTGTGACTGTAACCTGAGGGCCAAACTACAAGTGACAAAAGGCACAGAATGGACACTTGTCAGCTTCCCTCAAGTTTTGATGGGAAATGTAGGCAGCTTGTCAGAATGTTGGACAAATAACAGTTGAAAAGTCCATTGGACAGCAGTTGGAGAGCCAAGCTGCAAGACTAGGATGCCTACATTTCCCATCAAAACTTGAGGGAAGCTGACAAGTGTACAACCTGTGTCATTCGTCACTTGTAGCTTGGCCCTATGTCTGTAGTGGAGAACTTCAGTCCAAAGAGTTAGTGGCTGACTCAGTTCAAAAGGTGAAATTCGGACTCCTCTGCCAGCATTCTGGATCTGTGAGAACAATATAAGAATCAAAGCACATCTTAGAGGCATTCTTAAACTAGAGAACCTGTTTGTGTGGGCCCAAATGATTTGAATCCAATCCTTGATTTTGCTGAGTATGTCTATATGGGTGACTGATAACATGAAAAGTAACAAAACCAAAAAAAGGAGGTGGCTGTGAGGAGCAGAAGGTTGTGTTTAAAGGACAGCTGAGATTTTGGGGATTCTGAGATTTGAATGAGAAAATTGATTCCATATGCAATTTCACTCAGATGCATCTGGATAGACTAGATCAATCCAACTGGATATTAACTGGGCAGCCTTTGTTTCTCTCTTTTTCTGCTAGTAGGAGTATTCTCAATCATATGTCGTCCAGTGATAAGGAGCTGGTTCATGCAGTTGAGAAATGGCCTCTAGAGGGAGAGGACAGAAAGATTTTGGCGCAGCTGCTGCTCACACAAGAGTGCCCTTCGCAGCCTAATGCCACAGCATTGGCCCAGTACAGGTAGGACCATTCATTGGTTCAGAGAGAGAACTGCAGAAGCAAACTGTAACCCCAGGAGCACATAAAGTCTCCAGTGGAGCTGCCTTGGTGTAGACGAGGGATGTATGAATCTGCTCTTTTTGTTTGTGTTTTCATATTTTGTTGTTACAGGCCTTTTAGTTTCACCCATTCTCCTTGCTGGTGTTCCCAATTCTTTTAAAAATGCCTTTTACATGCAGCTGTTGCAAATACAATGTTAATGGTATATATTTAAAGAGGAAAATATACCATAAGAAAACTGGAGATGAATGACATGGAAATTCCTGAAGGTTTAACTCATAGGAGCAAGAAGCAAAATCAAAATAGAGTTTTCTGTACTTGAAATGGTGGAAATGTGAAACTTTGGCATCATCTGTAGTGTGGATTATTGACAGAGTGTGTGTTATTCCCTACATCATCTCCCTTTTGATACCTTAGAAATTTTCTGTCAACCTGAGGGCAAATCATTGTGGGTTCTCTGCCTACCCTCCAACCTAAGCCTTAATTTTATTAAGTTTTAACTTCTGTAGTTCAATGTTATGCTCCTTTTCTTCCTTTATCAGGGCAAGTTTCAGTTCTTGTTCTCTTAGAGTAGCGTCCCTCTCCTTTTCTCTTTCTCGAAAGGCAGCCTCCCTCTCATTGTTTTCTTTCTAGGCTAATTTTGCCAATTCTATCCTTTTATTTTCAAGATTTCTAGCGGGTTTAGGTTAACATTCTCCTCAGCTGTAGCTCCATCCCCTTCTCCTACGGTTTCCACTGCTTCAGAAACATCCTGACAGAGTTTTACCTCACAAAGTGTATTAATTCCACTTAGAAAAGTGTTTGTCTTAAAGCTTTCTATCAGCAGGAACAATAGTGACACTAACAATAACTCCTGCAAACATGGGAAGCAGAACAGGTACTGAAATGCTTTAAAGCCCCAGTGAAAAAAGGACCCTAGGCTTGCCAGTGAGGGCAGGGAATTCTCTGCCACCAGGTCCCATTGCTCACCACCACTCCAAGTGGCAGTGGGAGAAATTTTTTAAGGTGACATCAGCTGCGTTGCTATGTCACTTCTAAGGAAAAAAACTGGAAGTGACGGAATATTGATGAGTAAGATTCAAGTCCAGTACTGCCTTAAAGACCAACTAGATTTCCAGGGTATGAGCTTTTGAGAGTCAAAGCTCCTTTCTTCAGATATATTTAGAAATGGATATGTTTAGAAGTGGAACACTTCTTAAGAAGCTCATGCCCTGGAAATCTAGTTGGTCTTTAAGGTGCTACTGGACTCAAATCTTGCTCTTCTACTATAGATCAGCACGGCTGCCCACCTGGAATACTGATGAACACAGCGAGGGTAGGGCTGATTACCAGCCTGCCTCTTCTCAGGATGGTGGTGGAAAGTGCCGTCAAGTCATCGCTGACTGGTGGAGACCCCTGTTGGGGTTTTCATGGCAAGAGACTAAGAGAGGTGGTTTGCCATTGCCTGCCTTTGCAACCCTGGTGTTCGTTGGCGGTCTCCCATCCAATTACTAACCAAGATCAGCCCTGCTTAGCTTCTGAATTCTGAAGAGGTTGGGCTTGCTTGGGCTATCAAGGTCAGGGTCTTCTCAAGATAAAGGGCGTTAAATTGGTCCATCTGCAGTATCCAAGCCTGATGAGCCCCCTCCCCATCACTGACCAGCTGGTTTCTTTCCAGGTATTCCTGACCTGCTTCCTTTCTCCTTGCAGGGCAGAATTAGGGCAATGCTGCAATGCTTCTTTCTGGCTTGCAGTCACCAAGGAAAACACGCCTCTGGGATCAGACATCCTCTTGGATGGGAACGCAGGAAAGAAAATTAAAGTGAAAACTGAGCTGATGGACCTGCTACCAAAGGTGGGGGGCATGATTGTGTAGGGCTGGTGGAAAGCAGGAAAAGATGGCACAGAGATTTTGCACAAAACAATGGATTTCTCAACTCTCCTACGAAGGCAGCACTAAATTGCACAATACATTTCTGACGTCTATCATTACAAAGGGTGGAAATACACATTACAAAGTACCTAGAGACACTCAAGTGAACCTCATTTTGTGTGTCCCGCCTCTAACTTTCCATGCACTCACTTGCACAGTCAATTTGCTCTATGTGAATACATTCACACATTCGATATCAGTTCCTCCTCAACTGCTAAAATTATCCCAGTTTCCCCCACATCAATTCATTGAAAAGCAGATCTTGACACTTTCTCACACCTTCCAGAAATGCAAATTGGCGAGTCAAAGGAGCCTATAGTACTTGTTCTCGCAGTGAAAACAGAGCTGAATTGGAGCTTTGCCCTCTGGACTCACTTGCAGATGCAGTCACACAATGGGAGCTCCTGTGAAAGCAGCAGTCACCTGCTGTGAGCAAGAACAGCCTGTACGTGAATTGAGGACTATACATAAAATTCTGTATCTGAGCATCCCCAGGTAATTTGCAAAATGTATTTCCACACAAAGTGAGCCTGTGCACCAATTAAAAATGGGATGAGATGACATTTGAATTTTTTAAAAAATTAAACAATCAAATTAGCCTTTTCACTTTTTTTTATCAACAAGGTGTAGCTTTGGGGAGGAAATGACCTTAAAAAGCAAGACAGTAAAAAATGAAAATAGGAATTGGTTGCATTTTCAAATGTGGGGAAAAGGCCTGAAGCTCCTTTGTGCATTCTGTGGTTGCAATCATAATGTACCCCCCTCCCCGTAAGCGACAAGTGTATTATGCAATCTAGTGCTGCCTTCATAGAGGAGTCAAGAAATCGGTAACGATACCCGATAGGGGAAGAAGGCAAAGGAACTGCTGGGGACGACTGGTTTGCAGAGGAAACAGCTGCCATATCTTTTTGGTAACTGCCGTATGCTCGAACTATCCCTATTTTCTCTTTTCCTGGTACTTGTTCACGGATATTTACAGTTCCTTATTCTCTTCAACGTTAACCAGACCCTGATTGCTCATTATCGCTGTCTGTTTCTCCTGTTTATTATTCTAAAAAAGATCTCATCTCGCCAACTGGATGCAGGACTGTGTATTTAAGCAATCGTATACTGGTTTGTTTTCCATCCAACAGGCTTTGCTCATCCTAAATACACCATTTAATAACATATAAAACAGAGTCATTTAATCATAAGATGCCTTATAAATGCCTTACAGAATGACTCAGCTCAACCCCACCCCTCCTGAGTAGATACAAATGACCTACATCTTTTCCACACTGTGACACTGAGAGATCTCTGTCTTTTGGTGCTACACCTCTGAAGATGCCAGCCACAGCTGCTGGCGAAACGTCAGGAACTACATTGCCAAGACCACGGCAATACAGCCCGGAAAACCCCCAACAACCATCGTTCTCCGGCCGTGAAAGCCTTCGACAATACATGCCTTATAAAATTTGACATAAGGGTAGAAGGGAGCTACTAAAATGAATAGCTATTGGAATCTCTTTCTTTCTTTCTTTCTTTCTTTCTTTCTTTCTTTCTTTCTTTCTTTCTTTCTTTCTTTCTTTCTTTCTTTCTTTCTTTTCTTTTGGAGAACAATAGGAATTGTTTGAATTTCCAAATGTGGGAAGAAGGCCTGAAGCCCCTTCTTCATACACTCTGTGGTTGTAATCGTAATACGGCCCCGTAAGCTACAAGTGATGCCAGACATGTTTTTTAATGTGTCAAGGTCACAATGTTACCTGGGATCTAAAATTGAAAACAGTGTTATGCCTCTAGCATGGAGAGGCAGGACAGAGGAGGAGTTATTCAAAGACAGTTTTCAAAGACAGAGGCATGCGGGATCACTGGGGGAGAGGAACTTTAAAATTATTTTCTTGCAATCTCAATGGAGAGAGGAATACAGATGTCATGAGGCAGGGGAGGGGAAGAGCTGGCAGTTCTTCTCCATTGAGATTGCAAGAAAACAATTGCTAAGTTCCTCTCCCCCAGCAATCTCGCACAGCTCTGTCTTTGAAAACTGTCTTTGAAAAGTTCTTCCCCTCTCCTGCCTTCCCACACTAGGGACATAACGCTGTTTTCAACTACAGTTCCCAGGTAAAATTTCATCCCCGACACGTTAAAAAACATGTGTCGGGCGTCACTTATAGCTTAGCTGTATGAGCCTGGGAGGCACAGCACTTCAGGTACTCGTAGGATATAAAGGCCTTGTGCTTGCCACGGAGGTCTTTGTATCATGTGACTGCCTTTAGTGGTAGAGGAATGGATTTGCATGCAGAAATTCACAGGTTCAGCCCCTGGCAACTAAAAAGTACCCTAGGATACAAATGTGGATCAAGGCCTTTCTCTGCTAGAGATCGTGAAAAACTGATGCTGATGAGAGTAAATGGACCTTGGAGATAGATGGAATGGCTCCCTTTGAGCCAGCCTGGTGACCGAAAGACCTCCCTCTGAAGCTGAGGGCTGTCCGTGGGGTGGGGTGGGTGGGAAGGTCCCTGTTTGGCAGGGGTGTGTGATCGTGGTCAACTACCTCCACTCTGAGCAAGTAAACATTTTAAAACCTTTTCCTCCCCTTCACTTTCTGAACCCTGCAGAGATCACCCTTCTCAGGCATTCAGTATGACCAGTGTGCTGTGGTGGGCAATGGTGGAATCCTCCAGAACAGCAGCTGCGGGCAAGAGATCGACCAGGCAGATTTAATAGTGAGGTAACTCTTTGGGGGATGGTTGGCAGCACTGAAGGTGGGTAGGACCTCCTGAGGATAGTCCCCTTGTCAAATTCACGATGGTGCATTGCACTCCCTAGAAGAGCCACAGAGGCAGGAAGCAACTACCCATATTGGCAGATCTACCCACTTCTTTGTGGTTCTCCGGAGGACCCAACAGAGGTAATGAGCATTCACAAAAGAACGAATACACACTTTCTCTTGTTTTTCCCCCAACCAGGTTCAACCTCCCTCTTATGAACTGCTCTGTAGATGTGGGGACCAAGACCGGCCTGGTTACCCTAAATCCCAGCATCCTTCAGGAGAAGTAAGGAGATGAATGACAGCAGACACCGATGTATTGGTTCTGTTCTGGCAGATAGTAAAAGGGCCTTCAGAATTGGCCCGTGTCACTTTTATCGAATGCTGGATTTTGCTGTGTTTTTTATTCTTTTCAAACTGAGACTTGCTGTATTGTGGATGAGCTCAAACTGAGAAATTGACCTAAATGTACACTGGCAACCATAACACTGGAAAGAGGCACATGTAGGGGTACCTACAAAACTTGCCGATCTCCAGGTGGGGCCTGGAGATCTCCTGGAATTGCAACTGATCCCCAGAGACAGAGATCAGTTCCCCTGGAGAAAATGGCTGATTTAGAGGGTGGAATCTATGTAGGGAATCCCACGTCCCTTGGTGGGGGCGGGGGATCCTCTGCTTTCATCCTCTGCCCCCACCACCACTCACCTGGCTGGCTGGGGGAAAGGCGGGGGAACAGGCTTCCCAGATGCATTTCCATGGCAGTGCAATGACATCGCTCCCGGGAGTGTTGTCATTGTGCCACCCCAGGAGTGCTCCTGCACACCTCAGTGGGCTGATTTGGGCTCCATACAAGCCGAATCTGGCCTGTTTGGGGCCCCAATTGCCCTGCTGTGAAGCGCAGGAGCACTTCTGGCCCCTGCAAGATGATGCTGCTTCCCAGAAGTAACAGCATCACGCCACTTGACATCGAAAAAGGTGAGTGCCAGATCCCCCTCCCACTGGGAGGGTAAGGTGACCTGGCAACCCTAAATCTATGGCATTATTTCATGCTGAGTTCCTCCCCCTCCCCCCTCCACTCTCCCCAGGTTCTGCTCCCAAATATCTAGGAATTTCCAAACCCAAACTTGGCAACCCTAATACCTACCCACATACAGCTGTCTCCATGTGTCCTACATTCACTCATGTGTGCACATAATGGAATTCCACTTTATCCTCACAACAACCTTGTGGGGTAGGCTAGGCGGAGAGGTAGATGATTGGCTTAAGGATCAACCAGTTTGCTTCATGACAAAATGGGGATTGAACCTGGGTCTTCTCAGTTTGACACTTTACAGCACACCATCTGGCACTGCTGTTTTGTGACTGACTTGATAAATTATCCTGCAGGACTCCTTGGCTTCTTTTTCAAATCTCCAAATTCCTATACTAGATTGGCTCAGTCTCCTCAGTTGGTGCCCAGAAGTATTCTTTGTCCCAAGCTTGGCCACTTCCAGGAGAAAACCTTCAGGGAGGAAGCATCTGCTTTGTATGTAGAAGGTCCCAAGTTCAATCCCTGGAATCTCCAGATTAGGTAGTAGGTGATATGAAAGACTTTCGTGAGATCCCAGAGAGCTGCTACTATACTGAGTAGACAAGACTGACCATGATGCACCAAGAGTCTGGCTCAGCAGACGGAAGCTTTAGGTCTTCAAAGTGTTTTGAACTCATGGAGTTGTGTAGGTCACTCCTGAATAACAATCGTCTGAAAACTTCTTAGCAGCACCCATCATCTCCCAACCAGGGCTCAGTTGCTGAGATCTACAGTAAGAGGGAAACAAGGCAAGCAAGGTGCAAATGGAAAGTTGTTTACTTATCCTCCTGGATCCCAGCGTGTTTCACAATTAGCTTCACCAGGGTATTTAATAAAACGGCATAATAGAAAATAAAAACTTTCACATTTCAGAAATTATTTAAAATCAAATTACAGGCAGTCATTTAAAATTCTTCCAAGTGGCATTCTGAGCATGATGTGTGTTATGTACTATCAAGTCGCCTCCGACCTATGGCGACCCTATGAATGAAAGACCTCCAAAACATCCTATCATTAATAGACTTGAGCAGATCTTGCAAAGTGGAGGACGTGGCTTCTTTTATTGAGTTAGGACATCTCATTTTAGGTCTTTCTCTTTTCTGACTGCCTTCCACTTTTCCTAGCATTATCGACTTTTCCAAAGAATCTTGTCTTCTCATGCTGTGACCAAAGTACGATAGCCTCAGATTTGTCATTTTAGCTTCTAGGGAGAATTCAGGCTTGATCTGATCTAGAACCCACTTATTGGTCTTTTTGGCTGTCCACGGTATCTGCAAAACTCTCCTCCAGCACCACATTTCAAATGAATCAATTTTCTTCTTCTCAGCTTTCTTCACCATCCAGCTTTCACATCCATACATAGTAATGGGGAATACCACGATATAGGGAACCTTATATACTGGCTAATATAATACCAAAGATGTTATAAAATAGAAGAGCAATTTATAAAAACAAAATATTGTACGTGTGTGTACGTATAATGAATTATAATGAATTCTTTATATACAGGGTAAAAAAGAACACTGGTTAAATACTTGTGACAAGTCCCTAAGGAGGTGCAGGGGGGGGGGCGGCGATGGCATTGTGCTGCCGCTGCCCTGTGGGTCTGATGATGGCAATTTTAAAACAATTATCCTCTAAAATGGCGTTGGTAATGCTTAGCTTGGCTTGCAGCCGTGCATCTCAGCTTGGCTCACCTTGAGTTCAAGCCTCCCCTGGTTGCAATGGGCTGTTTCCTGAATTCGCTTTGCTTACCTCTGATTCCTTCTCTCAACCTGCAGATTCAAGAACCTGCAGGCACGCAGGAAGCCTTTTGCGGATGCTCTGAGTCCTTACAGCAGCGCCTTGGTCTTCATTCCTGCTTTCTCTTTTGTGGGCCACAGTGACCTCTCTTACAGAGCTCTGTATACCATGGAGGACTTCGGCATGATGCAGCGGGCTTACTTCTTGAACCCGCACTACCTGAGCGCCCTGAAGAAACACTGGAAAGATCAGGGCTTCCACCCCCCGCGCCTTTCCTCTGGCTTTATGCTCATCAGCGTGGCCTTGGAACTCTGCAAGCACATCACGCTCTATGGCTTTTGGCCTTTCCCCCATGACCTGGCCGACCAGCCAATACCTCATCACTACTATGACAACGTTATGCCCAAGCGTGGTATGCATGCCATGCCCAGTGAGTTCTCACACTATCTAAGAATGTACGCCCAGGGTGTGCTACAGATACGGCTAGGCAAATGTTGGTGACGAAATGGGGAAATTACTTGACCATGGGCAAAGAGGGGTCAGTCTCCAATGACAGATTGCAAAGCCTGAAGGTCACAGCACAGAGGCTGGGGAAATAGCATGGGCGAGTGCTTCAAGAAGGCCCTGCGGGATGGATTGCTTTGCAAAACCTTCTGAGGTTGCTGTCACTCTAGCCACTGGAGCTGAAATCGCCACCCACCATTTGCGCAGTTATTTATGAAGAATCAGGACAATGTCACTGGCAAACCTTTGCAGCTCAGTGTTTTTCCTGTTGGCCTCCTGTATTTTTAATGACTTGGTTTGTGGCCATATTCTTGTATTTTAATGGAATTGCTGAGCTACATGTTATGATTTGAGGTACTGTTTGGACGGGGCTTCAGCACTGGAAGGGAAATCATTGTTACTCTCCCCATTCTGCCAATCAAAATTCGGCCCCTCAAAAATGCTGGGTAGGGGAAAAAGATGAGCGTGGGTGAGCCTCTCCTTTTGCACTAACAGGGGTATTAGCAGCTCAGCAAAGAAGAAACAATCATCCTCTATCCCGTTCCTCGTGACAGTATCGCAAAAGAAATTTTGCAGGCAACCAAGAACTATAGCCAAAGAGCAAACAGCAGCTCATGTTACAGGAAATGGCCAGTGCACGGGCTTATTTCTCTTTATTATTACAGCACTTAGCCAGTACGTTAACCATAAAATTTAAGTGCACATTTTACAACCATTTGAAACATGAAGCATATAAGTATATACAATTTAAAAACAATTTCCTAATATCTATCAACGGGCTTATTTTTTGTGTTTATGCAATCCTTTGAAAAGCCACAGACAATTTCCTGACAACTTTATAACCGATAACTTCCTTTTTCACAAGGTCTTTGACTGGAGAGCTCTTACTTTGTCCAATAAAAAGCTTGTAACTGAGGCCCAGAGAGAATGCTTGTGTTGAAATGATGCACTTGGTAGGACAAGCAGCAAGTTCGTTTATGAAAATATTTTTAAAATTCACTTTCTGAACAAATTATTTCGATGGCATACAACTGAAGAGTATGAATTAAGATCAGCATGTGTGTTTAGCCTGGAAATGAGACGACTGTGAGGTGATACGATAACCACCTTCGAGTACTTGAAGGGCTGCCGTGTAGAGGATGGTGCAGAGTTGTTTCTCACCCAGAAGGTTGAACCAGAACCAATGGGTTGAAATTAAATCAAAAGAGGTTTTGGGTAAACATTAGGAAGAACTTCCTGACAGAGTGGTTCCACAGTGGAACAGGCTTCCTCGGGAGGTGGTGGGCTCTCCTTTGGAGGTTTTTTAAGCAGAGGCTAGATGGCCATCTGACAGCAATGCGGATTATGTGAACCTGGTCAGATCATGAGAGGGAGGGCAGGAAGGGTTACGCCAGTGCTTAGTTCTTGTGGCTCTTTTTTACATGTCCAGGGCAATGCCGATTGCCACCTAGGTTCAGGTAGCTATTTATTTATTTATTTATGTTTCAATTTATATACCGCCCATCCCCAGGGGCTCTGGGCGGTGAACAGTTAAAATCGATAAAAACAAGAACTAAAAACAATATACAAACAATAAAACAAATTAATAAAGTGCAGTGGTGGGGAGAAATCTCCCCCACCCCAAAGGTGGGAGGCCGACATGGCACCGCCCCCTTCAATCACCGAATGCCTGGCGGAACAGCTCTGTCTTACAGGCCCGGCGGAACGATAATATGTCCCGCTGGGCCCGGGTTTCCATTGACAGAGCGTTCCACCAGGCTGGGGCCAGGACTGAAAAGGCCCTGGCCCTGGTTGAAGCGACGCGGGCTTCCTTAGGGCCAGGGACCACAAGTAAATATTTATTTGCTGATTGAAGTGATCTCCGGGGAACGTACAGGGAGAGGCGGTCCCGAAGATATGCCGGTCCCAACCCGCTCAGGGCTTTAAAGGTAAGAACCAACACTTTGAACCTGATTTGGAATTCAACCGGAAACCAGTGCAGCTGGCGCAGGACAGGTGTGATGTGTGACTGGTAAGGTATACCAGTCAGGACCCACGCTGCCGCATTCTGGACCAGTTGTAGTTTCTGGATCAGGCCCAGGGGTAGCCCAGCGTACAGTGAGTTACAGTAATCTAGCCTGGAGGTGACCGTTGCATGGATCACTGTAGCCAGATCCTGGGGCGTCAGGTAGGGGGCAAGTTGCCTGATCTGACGAAGATGGAAAAATGCAGACTTGGCAACCGCTGTGACCTGGGCCTCCATCGATAGGGAGGCATCCAGGAGCACACCCAGACTCTTTACCACTGGCAAAGTTGCCAGTGGTGTCCCATCCAGGGCAGGGAGCTGGATCCCAACATCTGGCAGCCCCCGTCCCAGCTGCAGGACCTCCGTCTTCACCGGGTTCAGTTTCAGCCTGCTCTCTTTCAACCATGCCGTCACAGCCTCCAAAGCTCTGGCCAGATTGTCTGGGGCCGTGTCTTCCCCCAGGCCAGTTTGGCTAGAGATCCTGATAGTGTTTTGCCATCTTCTGGGCATGGAACGGGTCACTGGGGGTGTGGGAGGGGAGGGGTTGTGAATTTCTTGCATGGTGCAGGGGGTTGGACAGGATGACCTTAGAGGTCCTTTCCAACTCTATGGTTCTGTGACTCTATGATTCTATGTCACCAAATATATACTATCTAACATAGGGCCAGTTTTGGGTTGTGGGGGGATCCTGGTCAGAGAATGCTTTACTACTACTAAGGTCCCCTTCTTGTCCTCCCACCCACATGACCCCATATGCCTCTGCGTCCTTCTTTTGCCCACTCGCGAGCTCTCCCACCACATGGAATCACAGCTGCCCCACACTGCCTGCACAGCCTTTCCTGGATGGTGGTGGGTGCAGCTAGGAGTGCCCCTGCCCTGGCCACCAGGACTGCTGATGCTTTTTGCACCACCCACATGCCCTCCAGCAGTGCTAGGCAGCACGTGCAACTGGGAACAGTGGTGACAGCACTCACAAGGAAGCAGAGGAAGGGTGTGAGTGCAGGCATCAGAAGAGATGTGTGAGTAGGGAGTCAGCAGCAGTGGGCCCCAGTGGGAATCACGGGTCCTGGCACCTGCCCCACCTCACCAAGTGCCAATGCCAGCCCTATTCCACAGCTTGCCTTATGGGGGAAGTTAGAGGATTAAAAGTGTGTCATCCAGCCAGAATCTGTTCCAACAGCTCACCCCTATGTTGGAAGAAATGCGGAGAACAATGTGCACATTCACACACTGCTTGTGGAAGCGCAAGTATATATCAGAATGAAGAATACATATACAGCTGGGAGCAGAGGTGACAAAGCACTCACAAGCAGGCAGTGGAAGAGTGTGAGTGCAGGCATCAGAGGAGATGTGTGAGTAGGGAGTCAAGCACAGTCGGCCCTACCGGAAGCCACAGGCTCTGGCAGCTGCCTCACTTCGCTGTGTGCTGGTGCCTGCCTGATTTAATAGCTCAACCAAAGAAACCAATATTAACTGCACACTGGACAAGAAACCAAGGTTATACAAATGTTTGTTGAATCCATGGTACTGATCACTGGAATCAGATGCACAGCTTAAACACTGGAAAAGAGCAAGAGTCCAGTAGCACCTATAAGACTACCAAAATTAGTGGTAGGGCATGAGCTTTTGTGAGTCACAGCTCGCTACTTCAGATCATGGTATCTGAAGAAGTGAGCTGTGACTCACAAAAGCTCATACCCTACCACTAATTTTGTTCGCTTAAACACTGTTCAGCTATGTGCTTAGGTTATTAACTTTTTAAGTTCTCTTCTTTTTTGCCTTCAGTGAACACTACGATTGTATTGAATTGTGGTTATACATTTGTACATTTATATATGTTTATTTTAAAAAGTTACGAAACCTTTGCCAGAATATAAATCAGAGGCTGAATACCCTCCAGAACCCAGCCTTTGGCAGCTAAGGCCACTAAGGAAGGTATGGTATGAACTACCTGAAGGAGGGAGTTCCAGAGAGTGAGTGGTGCCACTGCTGTGAAGGCCCCGTTTCTTACAGCAGCTCACCTTGGTCGCTGCCACCTGGACATTCAGCTGCGGTGCCAGATCCAAGAGCATCTCCAAAGTGTGAACGTTCAAGACCTCTGCTCAGCTGTGAAGGTCATGGGGACATTGCTTCTTTTCTCCCTGTACAGCCTCCAAAGGGTTGTGGAGACGGTAGGATGAGAACAGTCTTAGTCTTTTTTGCCCTTAAGCTGTGGAAATTTCAGGCCACGCTTTACAGAAGAGATTTGCAGGTAACTTTTCTTATTGCAGCAATAACATACAAGAAAGTTTGCACCATTTTAGGGCCAGTTCCCATAATATGTGTTGTGGACATGTGGAGGACTTTTGATCAGACATGGGACGTTTTCACATGCTCGTAACATCCGGAAAATCGTGCAAACGTCACAGCACGAAGCATCTTCCTAGCACGATTTCCCATCAGGGTCCCGTTTAATGGTGTGATTTCTGACGTTATCATGCTAGGAAGACGCTTCATGCCATGAGTTTTGCAGGATTTTCTGGAGCGTTAACGGAGGCGTGTGAAAATGGCCCTGCATTGTAATGATTTTAAGTGTGTGTGTGTGTGTATGTGTGTCTTTAAATGCTTAGTGTGGTACAGATGAAGAATGGAGGTGAAAGAGAGGGATGAGTGAGTAAGATGGATGGGTTGATGACAGAGGGCCAAGCTACACATGATGAATGACACTTGAATGGCAAGTGTATTTCTCCCTGTTCACTTGCCCTCCACTCAATCTACTTGCCAGGCAAGTGTCTTTCATCATGTGTAGCTTGGCCCTGAGAGTGTGGGCAGAGTGAATGCAGTTTTTAGCTACTGAGAAAGGAAACATTGTCTGGGAAAAGCAGGCGTGGAAACCTGAAAGGATTCTCATTCTTGTTCAGTCAGGAAATCTGTGTGAAGCCTGAACTGTGTGTTTCTGAGACAAATATTGTGTCTGGGGAAAAGCAGGCAAGCTGTGTGCAGCCTGAGAGTGTTTAAGCATTTTTGAGAGAAATATAACCTGTGTGGAAATTTGAACTCTGTGTGTCTGAATGGGAAACCCATTCATTCTATCTAAAGCAGGCAAACCGTGTGCGCACCTGAGAGAAACTCTGTGTATTTGAGTGAGAAATTGATATCTGAAGCAGGCAAACTGTGTGTGCAGCCTGAGAGAGAAAGCTTATGAAAATCTGAGTGATTGTGCCTAAGTAAAGAAACCTTAAGAACTGAGAACTATCTTTGAAACCATCAAGCTTAAGGACTATAGTAAAACCAATATGCTTCTTGTAAAAATAAAAAGGGTTTTTTTTGGTTCATCCCTGTCCTCAGGGCCACATAGTCCCATGAAGAAGCCTGACGGCTGGGCACGTTATTGAAGGGGAAATTTAAATTATTTTGGAATATATTACCTGGTGGCAGCAATCTACCCCGAGGGGGCAAGAAGAAAAGAGTTACAAGCAAAATCTAACTGAGAGAAAGAAAGGGGCTCATAGCATGCATGTTGAGTTTTGTGGCAGAAACTCAACTATCAGGTGCACAGGGGCACACTTGAGACTATGGCATGTGAGAAGAAAGGGCTTTGGTCTTTCCCTCCGTGCTGTTTTCCTGACCTGAAACAATCCTAGGCATTGCTATTGGCCTAACTAAGAAAGCTTATGTGCAGCCGTCAATATATGTAAGTTTTCCCTAAAGGGTCAATAGAGGCTCCTCAGCTAGGACTGCCAACTATAGGTTGGGAAATTTCTCAAGATTGGCAGGGCAGAGCCTGGGTAAGGTGGCATCGGAGGAGGGGGAGACCTCAGTGGGGTATAATGCCATACAGTCCACCCTCCGAAACAGCCATTTTCCTCCAGAATTTATCTCTGTAGTCTGGAGATCAGTTGTAATTCCAGGAGATCTCCAGGCCTCACCTGGAGGTTGGCAGTCCATTTAAGATTGGGAAATGGCTTGGGGGGGGCGGGTAGAGTGAGATGGGGGAGGCTGAACCTCTTCAGGTCATGGACTGCAGGTCCTGATCTGAACTGGAATTCCCAGTGGTGGAGAGTGTCATAGCTGACTTATTGAGGCGCTTGGTGAGGTTTTCATGGCAAGAGACGATCAGAGGTGGTTTGCCATTGCCTGCCTCTGCAGCCCTGGCCTTTGTTGGAGGTCTCCCATCCAATTACTAACCAAGGCCAACCCTGCTGAGCTTCTGAGATCTGTCGAGATCAGGCTCACAGAGCACTTCTAAAAGTTCCCCCCGGGGACATGTGGACTTTGTAGAATATTCAGCAGCCCCTCAAGACCTGGGGTTATTTGTGGCACAAGCTTTCATGGACTAGAGACGCTTTTTATCAGTTGTATGAGGAGGATTCTCCTGTGGCTACATATCTTTGCGTGTGGATGGGACAAAGGGATCAGTAGAGGGAATTGCAAGGCAGCAAAGGCCAAGAACTGCAGATCCCCAACCTCAGCTTGAGAGCCAGATGAAAAGCACCCATGGGTGTCTCCATTTCCACATGTCTGCAGTAGGATGAGTGGAGCACTGTTGAAGGTCCGGGAAAGAGGCTTTTAGCTCTACTTCCAACTGATTTCCAAATGTTCTCCCATCGTACCCTTTCATGAACTACGCAGGCCCCCTCCGTACTAGGAAAGCGGAACAAAAGTGACTTGATACAACAGAGGTCACAGCTGAAGTTTGCACTCCAGTACTGATGAGTCCGGTTTGTGGTGTTACCTGATCCTGAGCAGGATGACAACAAAGGATCCCTCCTTTTTGCTGTTGTGCTATACATTCATCTCTGGTTTGCATTTGAGCAGATAACAAACACAGCTGCTTTCCCCTGTATAAAAGCTTTGTCCACTGACAAGGCAGCCAGCCAGAGCAGAATCTTCTCAACAGGCAATAAGGTAAGCAAGGGGTAGCGTTGCCAACACCACCTTGGGAAATTCTTGGACATTTGGGAGGGTTTGTGTGAACTCCAGACCCACCTGGAAGTCGGTAACCTCTACTAAGCAGCAGGGATTCATTGGGCCCGTACTAGGAATGTAAGGTGACTTTGGTCGAATCCACATTACTCATTCTAAGTCGCATGTTCCCCGCATTCCCCACGCAATCCCGAGTGCCGGTCACATTACCTCATTAAACAGATGCATTTCATTCGCATTTCTCCTGAATATGTGGTCACAGGTTTTCAACGGGAGTTTCACGGTGGGTGAATGGGTGAATGTGGATTTGACCTTTATTTATTGGTGTGTTTCTCAAGTATGCATCTCTGTCTATTAAATCAATTAAAATCTTGGCCAGGAGCAGGAGAGAATTGCTTTGCTGGGATTCCCTTTGTTCTGATAAGCTGCCAGTTTGTTTAGGCCTTCCAAGGCCACTGTAATTTGAACTGCTGTATGAGAGGCAGAAACCCAATCAGGGTCAAATCCACATTCACCCATTACCCACATGTTTATCGGATATCTTCCGTTTGCCTCCAATCCGTGATTTTTTCCTCTTCGTTCACATTCCTGCTTCCAATCCGTCTTTCTCGTGCGTCCCTCCGGTCACACGGCCGCTCGAAAACCGCTTTTTTGGGTGGGACCTTTTTTCCCCGCCCATTTTTTAAAAAAATTTTTGAGCGCACTTTTCCGTTATTTCCATCTTGCCTTATAAAGAAACATCATTGAAGATAATGATGCCTCTCTTTCCCCCACTGACAGCACTGATGGCTCTCTCCCATTTCTTTTTTGGAAATTTGGAAGCATGTGGGAAGCTTTCGTGGGCATTTCCTATGCAGGACAGTTCAGTGCCTGAATCTTACTGAAGTTTCACTTCCCTGGAGTGTCATTATTTCGATATTTCGTAATTTCGATATTACAGTAATATAAAATAAAATTAAAAAAAACAGTTAAAAAGGAAGTTTCGCGAGTCCGTTCTGAGGATGGATTCACCCCAAAATGATTTTTCAAACTACCAGATTTGATTCAGAAACAGCATAATCAATAAATCCAATGCTATGAAGTCAAAAACAGTCTTTTGCAGACTACGGAGCACTTGCAAGTTGAATCAGCCAATAGGAACTCTCGGAACGGCTGGAGAGACAGGAAGGGGGGGGTGGTTTTTAAAAAAACCGCGTAAATTGTGCATTGGCCCATTCACGGCCACCGTGAAACTCCCGTTGAAAACCTGTCACCACATATTCAGGAGAAATGCGAATGAAATGCGTCTGTTTAATGAGGTAATGTGACCGGCACTCGGGATTGCGTGGGGAATGCGGGGAACATGCGACTTAGAATGAGTAATGTGGATTCGACCCAGGAAAGCTTTCTCTGGTCAAGAATATTACAGTGGTGAGGACAACGTTTAGCTTGTGTGTAGTGGTCAGAGGGTTAAACCAGGATCTGGGGGAGACAGGTTCAAATCCCCACTCTGCTATGGAAGCTCATTGGGTGACCTTGGGCCAGTCAGTGTCTATTCCCGTCTAACCTACTCCACAAGGTTGTTGTCGTGATGATAAAATAGAGGAGGGAAATACAGAGTTGTAAGCTGCTTTGCATTTCTCATGGGGGCGGGGGGAAGTGGGGTTAAAATATAACAATAAATAAATGACTACATGAAATAGATCCTTGTCCTGGTAGGGCTTCTGTACTTTTAACAGTGGTGCAGCAGGTAGAAATTCAGTGGGTAAAGATTCCTTAGGTGTGGGGAGGGGGGCCCCTGGACTGTTGCATATCTGCTTGGGATGTTTATGGCATTGCTAGATCTACTAGAACTAAGAAAAGGTGGCAAATATACCAAAGAATCCCACCCCCCATCAAAGGCTTGGGAATGTAAGAGGGAAGGGAGGGGAAAGGCTTGGCTGCTGGGAAGTCCCTCTGATAGGCAGGTCCAACCTAGGCAGAAATTTGGGATGGAAAGCAAATCTAATGAGTCCAAATCTTGATCTTTCTTTTCAGAAATGGCTACTCACCTGACTGGACTTCTGACCATTGCTCTTTTGATCAGAGGCAGTGTCATAGCAGGTAAGGGATGTCAGGAATTGGGTGAGCAAGGAAAAGGGGAGAATCCAGTAGCACCTTTAAGACTTACCAACTTTATTGTAGCATAAGCTTTCGAGAGCTACAGCTCTCTTTGTCAAATGCATCTGATGAAGAAAGCTGTGGCTCTCGAAAGCTTATGCTACAATAAAGTTGGTTTGTCTTAAAGGTGCTGCTGGACTCTTTACTATTTTGCTACTTCACTAACACGGCTAACTCCTCTGGATCTATGACCCAGGAAAAGGGGTTACTGCAGGTAGTGAGTTAATACTCTGTTCCTGGGAAAGGAGAGGATGCTCCACCCCCTCCTGGTCTGAGAAATGTCCTCTCCTAACTATCATATGCAGTTAAACTGGCAGCAGCTCTCCAGGGTAGAGGACAGGACTGCCCCGCTCCAGATGGGGTCTGGCATTACCTGGGAATTACTACTGATCTCCAGATTACAGAGATCAGTTCTCCGGGAGAATATGGCAGATTTAGCAGGAGGAACCTATGACATGACATCCCAGCTGCGCTCCCTCCCCTACCCCCACCCTCTCCAGGCTCCACCCCCCGAAATCTCCAGGAATCTCCCAAACTGGAGTTGGCATTCATATGGCATTCCTGCAGAATGGATTATTGTTGTTGTTGTTTGCAGGTTCTGAAGAGTCCCTGCAGAGGGTGAAGAGGGACGACGACAGTGATGAACGTTCGTCCTCAGGTGTGCTGCTGCCCATGTCACTTTGTATAGACATCTGGAATTTGTTTTCATGGGCTGAGATCCAAAAAGGAATATTCGGGCACTCTAAAGCTGTGGGCCCACGGGCCCACCCAGTGATTTTTAAAAATGGTTTCTGACCCGTCAGTGTGCAGACCGGGGAGGCTGTTTGTGTTCAATTACCACAAATTTGGGCGCTCAGTTTGTGCAGTTTTTAAAAAATACCTGGGGCTTGAGAACTGAAACAGAAATTTCCTGCCAAATTTGTTTTTGCTTTCATTAGAATTAAAGCAACGGACGAGTTATATTTTAGTATTAATATAGCCGTGTCACTGTACGTGGCACTTTACTAGGTCCTGGAAGGGAGGTCCTGGCCCCAAACAGATTACAATCTTTAAACCTAAGTTTTAACAGATGGATCCTAAGGAAGGCTGCAGGTTTTATGAAGCACATTACAATATGCTTGTAATATAGATCCCCCCTCCTGGGATTATTTCCTTTTCACCATTGCTCAGGAAGAATCCTACCTTACCCACAGGGTCCTGATCTCCTCTTCCAGGCTCCACATGTCCCTGCACTCAGGGGTGTTGTGACGAGGGCTGGATCCAATACAAAGATGCCTGTTACTTGCCTGAACTCCAGCAGAAAAGATCATGGAGCAATGCTGAGGTAATTTGGGGTGTGTATACACAAATCTTTAGAAGTCACTGGAAGGACGAGGGAAGTGTACCCCCAAATTCAACAGAATAGGGTTGTAACTTCCAGGTTGAACCTGGAGATTTACTGGAATTACAACTGATCATACAGAGATCACTTCCCCTGGATAAAATAGCTTATTTAGAGGGCAGCCGCTATGGCATTACACTCTGCCCTCCCCAGGTTCCATCCCCAAATCTCCAGAGGTTTGCCAACCTGGAGTTGGCAAGCCTGACAGCTGTTTCACGTTGGGACCCACTCCCCAGCCTCAAAATTGTTTACAGGCCCAACGAGATGGGGGAGCCCTGTTTCGGAATCTGTATTTTTATTTTGTAATTGTTGTAGTGAATTGGATTTAATGGCCCAAAATCACCTTAGATATTTAAAGGTGGAACGTGAATGTTTCAAAGAAACCCATGAAAACTAGCAAAAAGGGGAAGATTTTGATCAGGCCTGTCAAATCCTGATCAGCTGGAAACTTGAGTGCTGGGAAGAGCTGGGAAGAGTCCTGCCAACTCTGATTTCTGCATGGCTGTTTGCTTCAGGAATACTGTGTGGAACGGGAGGCCCACCTAGCTTCAGTTCATAGCCATGAGGAAGACAACTTTATCCTTCACCTGATGGGGAATGTCAAACTTAGGCCATACTGGCTTGGAGCAAAGAGAATCAGGCAGGTAAGAAGATGGTTTGGGCTCCAATACTTTATTATGATATTCTTTCTGTAGGGCCTTTAACGTTCACAGCGATTGAAAGAGATACAGAAGAGAGGCCCCAAGGGTGCTTACACTTTGAGACTTTGGATTGGGTGATGGGGAGAGATACGTGACAAGAAGACATGTGCATTCCAGTGAAATGGAGCGGGGGGGGGGGGGGCGGGACTAGAGGGTTGTTTCCAAAGCTTCATGGGAAAGTGGGGCTGCTAGCTCTGGGTTGGGAGATAACTGGAGATTTGGGGTGGAGCTTGGGGTGGGTGGGGTTTGGGCAGGGGATAGACCTTAGCTGGGCATAATGCCATAAAATCCAACTTCCAAGTAGGGATCCCATTCTCCTGGTGGGGACGGGGGATTCCCCACTTTCACCCTCCACCCTCCCGCCTCCACTTACCTGGCCAGTGGGGAAGAAAGGCATGGAACGGGTTTCCCAAGCATGCTCCTGGAGCAGTGCGATGATGTCACTGACGACATTGTGCTGCCCCGGGAGCACTCCTGTGCTTTGCTGCGGGCCAATTTGCAGGATGCAAATCCAATCGGTCTCTCTGTGCCATCTGGGTATTCATGGGACAAAACTGCCCCCACCCCATACTGGGAGGCATCGCAAGACAACACGATGGGTAATCTAGGGTCAAAATGTGTTAGAACTCTGGAGGATTGTAACAAAGTCTTTGACATTTGAAATGCTGTATCTTGACCCTTGCCCACTTCCATGGAACATTCTTCTTTAACAACTCATGCAACGTGGCTAATACTGTGGACAAGTTGGGCAAAAATCTATGATAATAGTTTAAAAGGCCCCCAAATGCTTTCAGCTCTGAAACAGACGTTGGTTTGGGGGCCTCTGCAATGGCCTGTACCTTATCACTGACTGGGTGGAGGCCTTCTGCTTGTAATAATTCCATTAGCACACCATGTCTAAAGGTTTGAAAGTTTTATTTAACAAAAGCAGGGCCTTCCCTGGCCTCTGCTTGGAAGAGAGCAAACAGCTTACAACATGAAGTGAGTCCCCTCCGGCTGAATTTCCTTACTGGGAAGTGAATTACTCAATCTTCGGTTGGGCCCTGGAGAATTGGCAACCCACCAAGGTCTAGCCTTATCAGTTTCTCCTGGGCTCCCTCCCTTCTTGTAGCGTGCCAAGTGGGGGAGGCTATGTAGTCAGAGCACCACAAGGTTCTTTATATTCAAAAAGTGTAATTTAATAACTATATACAGAGCACTATATACAAAGCAGGTAAAGGCACAACACATAGGGCTAGACCCCCCCTTTTCAGAACCCCTAGGGCAGAAAATTAAACTGAAGAGAACCGCCGTCTGCTTTCCCTACCACACTGTTCCCTACTCTACCTTAAGGGGGGGGTCTTAGGGAAGGTTCCCCCTTCCTTTCCTTTCTGCTGCCTCCCAGGCCCTCCACATCTAGGGCCTAGGCAACCTGGTTTCACCCAGCAGCAGGAGCCTCTCCTTCTTCAACCAAGAAGGCGACTGTCTTTCCCTCAGGATCGGCTGGGTATTTCTATTCAGGCTCCACCCCTTATTCCCCCCTCCCCCACGGACTTTCTTGTGCCAGTTTAGGCCAGTAGAAATTCAATCGCAACCTCTGCCTTGTCTTGTTGGCACCTAGGTGCCCGTCACAAGGGATATTACTTAGCTGGTATTACTAGCTGTTTCACCACCTGCTCGGGATTTGGATTCTCTCGTGGCCACCACGTTTGTGATCTTCACTTTTAAGCAGCTTGGTTGGGGGTGGGGGTAGAACACCCTTCCAGGCTGATTAGAAAAGATAGCAAGAAAATGAATGGAAGGTTTATCTAAATTTGGGGGAGGGAGGGGGGAGTCGTGGAGGTCAAGCCAGATATGACACTGGGAGTTCTTAAATAGCAGACTCAGATCAGTGTCAGGGAAGGGGGAGTTGAAACCTCTCCCTCCCGCTGCTGTTTTCCCAATCTGAAATGCCGCTTAGTTTGGGCAAAGCATCAATACAGGTGCATGTCTCCTTAATGAAGCGATTAGCTTCCCAGCTGGAAACGTTCACTTACAGAAATTAATTCAAGGCCCCCGTTTAGCCCTCCTGAGACTTCTCAAATGAGACTTTCTCTTGGCTTTAACATCTTATTTTGTTTTTTAATTGCTGGATCCTTAGGGTCAAGAACGACACTGGATGTGGGCTGATGAGTCGCCGTACCACTACGAGAGAGTGCCGAATTTTTTCCATCCTGGAGAAAATAAGAATAATTTAGTAGCTGGGAGATTGAACGATCAAGGTCTGGGCAAAGAAAATGGTGGCAGGGTGCCATCTCTTTCTCTTTGCATGCCAGTTTGGTATAGTGGTTAAGAACAGCAGGACTCTAATCTGGAGAGCCGGGATTGATTCCCCACTCCTCTGGGTGACCTTATTTGTTTGTTTGTTTGTTTGTTTGTTTGTTATTTCTATCCTGTCCTCCCCACGAATGGGCTCAGGGCGGCTCACATCATCCATATAATACAATAAATTAATCATCAGCTATAAAATCAATAACACTCTTAAAACGGTCACTAAAATACTCCAGATGCCTTATACATAGGCTACTTTAGATAATAATCAAAAACCTGCGTAGGCCACCTTGGGTCCAACCTTACAGGGTGATTGTTATGAGGATAATAACAACACACTTTGTAAATCGCGCTGAGTGTGGCGTTAAGTTGTCCTGAAGGGCCATGTATAATCGAATGTTGTTGTTGTTATTGTTATTATTATGCACGCTTGGGCTGTTTTAATCTTTTAACTGTTAATCTGCTTCCAGCACTAACAGGCCTACTCCTGCATTACAAAGTGCTTGTGATCCATGGGTTCCGTTAAGAGATGGGCTCTGGAAGTTCTGTGCTTGGAACTTAGCTCCTAACCATATGCAGGCCCAATGGGCAGCATTGGTTTTAAGCCTTTTCCCCAGTGCTTTTTTCCAAGCCGAAATAGCCCCTGGGAACCACTGGTTGCCCCATTGGGGAAAAGGGTTGCCAACTCCAGGATGAAAAATTCCTGGAGATTTGAGGGTGGAACCAGGGGAGGGTGGAATTTGAGAAGGGAACTCAGCAGGGTATAATGCCCCCCCAAAACCGAGTCCATCCTCCAAAGCAGTCATTTTCTCCAGGGGAACTGATCCCCGTAGTCTGGACTTCCAAGAGAACACCAGGTTGCACCTGGAGGTTGGCAACCCTATAAAACCATTTGTTCTGAGGGCCACATGCCTTCCTCTGGGCATTGAGTAGGAGGCTATGTGGGGGAGCTGTGAATTTCCTGCATGGTGTGGAGGTTGAACTAGATGACCTGTGGTGTTCCTTTCCAGCTCTATGTTTCTATGTAAGATTTCCCAACAAGGCAAATAGTGGCTCCCTAAAGCCCTTGCAGGTTGGGAAGAGAGTGCAGGCAGGGAAAGCTTAGGTATCCTTTTCCATATGCTGTAACAGTCCTAATCCAAATCAGATCTGCATTTGCTTGGGAATTCCCATTGCATGGCTGTATACAGGACCTATGTATGGCAGATCATATAAGGATTCTGAAACATGTGATTAGACCCCTGGCAGGTCAGTGGTAGACTTGCCACTGAAATGGATGCATGCCTAGATCCTTAACCTCCCACATCCAGTAACATCCTTGTTCGAGTTTGTGGGGGTGACTAATGGCCGATCTGCATCCCAGATGGTATAGCCAGTCTTTTGCCCTTCCCCTCCAGGTTAGCCCAGAGTTTATGCTCCCTTCCTAACTCCTCTCTCTTTGTTGTACTTGCCTGATCATGGGACAGAACTCTAGTGACTAAAAAAAGCCACAATGATGACAGCAAGGGTTGGATCCAAAGGAGGCATCCTTCCAGGAGTGGAGGAAGGGCAGGGCAACTCCAACCCAGCAGCTGTACAAATAAGGAGGTAGTTTGGCAAGCAGGGCCTCTTGCTCAGTTCCATTGTTTCCCTTTTCAGTGGCATCATCTTTCTTTCAGGTATCATCCTCTGGAATTACGAAGATGGCTCTGTTGCACACCTATTCATCTGCAAATATTCTCTGGCACCATAGTCAACGGGGGATTTCTGGAGCTTCAGAACTTGCTATGCCTCTTTGCTTGGTGATCCGGCCACTGAAACGGTTCTGGAGCCAATATGAGACCCAATGTACAATGATAGCCAATTGGGCAGAGTAGTGAATTTTTGAGTTGCACTAAATAAAGAAACGCTTTCATCTTGTAGGTTGATATGGGGGATGCTTAGAACTTGCAGCCAGCCAGCCACCCACCCACTCGCATTCTGAAATCATATTGCTCAGGTCTTGAATATTTGAATTAGTTTTGTGTATATCTGTTGGTGGAATAGGAGTGTAGCCAAGAGATCACAATAAAAATCATTGCAATATAATATATTTTCCTCTTCAGGAAGATGGACTGAAAATGTTGTATGTGGGTACTTCCTGAAATAATTTGAAGCAAAACTTTAAAAGGAATCAGCTAGGTGTTCTGCCAAGGGGCAGTGGTTCTTTTTGAGGATTTGGACACAATAAGCTCTCAGATGTTGAGGGAAGAATGTTTATTACACACGTCATAGAACAGTACAAAGAAAGTCAGTGCTCAGTGAGATAATATACAAAGTACAAGACAAACCACCCATATACTAGGAAGAATAACAAAAGAGAAGAAAAAGATATCACCCATGCTTCCACACTCTTGTACGATTGCTGGCAGCCCCCAGTCAGCAAAGAGCGAACTCTTGATGGCCCGGTACTGCATGGCGCTCTCTCCAGTGAAATCTGTGCCAAGGCTTGGATTCTTGCTGGCTCTGTCTCAGATTTATATACATGAACATGTCCATAGGCTCACCTGGTCCTGCCACCCTCCCTAACAAAGCCTGATTAAAGGGAGGGATGATTGATCAAAGGCCCAAGGCCCAGGAATGGGGCCAGTGTCAAGCTGGCCTTGGCAACGGATGAGGCCAAGCACCTGGCACTTATCCAAGGCCTGATTGCCCGGTCCTCCCCTAATCAAGACATACGTTTTTTGAGGTCAGAGCTTATCTCAGCAAGAATCAGCACCAGCTGGCAAGAGCCTGCATTAGCAGAAAGTGAAACAGAGCAACTAGACATAATGTAGTGTAAGGCACATACTCAAAGGCTTATGTGAGCCAAATATGGCTCTTTAGGCAAGATGGACGGACCTATGGCACCACTGACTCCTCGGAATACACCCTTCTTCTGCAATTCCCACTACACTAGGATTTGAAAAAGCTCTTTGTTTTATGGAGGCATAAACTCAAGTCATAACTAGAGATGGGCATGAACAGCAATATGAACAAAAAAAAGCCACAAACAGCCCAATCTGCTGTTTGCGAACAAGCTGTTTGTGAGGCCCCATTCTAAATGAACAGGTGGTCGTTGCAAGCTTCATTCATTGCTGTTCGTCAAGCCAGACAGACTGGCACCTACAATCAATTCCCTTGGCAATTTAGGCAGGGATTGTCTCAACTCTGTCTGAACTCCTGCTGTTGCCCTGGAAACTCCAATCTAAGCCCAATTTAGCTTGATAGGCAGGTCTTCCTTTCAAGTGTGGAGCTCCAAATTTGTTACAACAAGGGAGCAAAGAGCAGGGGGGAGGGGGGCTCCTAGCTCTGACTTCGCAGACAGTGGAGAGGGAGAGACAGTTGCTGTTGGCATTTTGATAGAGAGAGTGCATTAGAGCTTGAATTTTCTTTGTGTGCAGTGAGATAGGGATGCACCCCTTCAAGTTCCAGGGCTGCTGCCAGGCTCTGGGCCAAGCTATTATTTACTATTGGTACCTTTCCTGCTGCCTGTTCAGGTCAGGTTTCTGGGAGTGGTGCAGTAGGGATCTTGACCAAACTTGGATGATGGCTGGAGGAGAGCCTGCTGGCCCCCATGAACAGCCAACCATGAACATGTTCGTGAACAGGGCCATGTTCGTGGTTGTTCGTGAGTCCTTGTTCGTGAATGGCAACGAACAACGAACATCATGTTCGGGTTTTTTTTTTCTGTTCGTGTCCATCTCTAGTCATGACCCCTTTTTAAGCTTCCCCAAACTTGACCCCACCCTTACTGATAATGCATGCAGAATTCCAATAGAAAATTTAAGGTTTTGAGGCTGTACTACCAGTCACAAAAACTTTTAATATCCTATGCACTCCACAATTTTTACTATGCTCCCTCTCTCCCTGACACTACCAGTTAGATTGTTAATACTCCCATCTTCCAGACTGGGGAACTGAAGTGGAAAGAGAGTGATTTTACCCAGGGGCTTATCATGAAACTGTAGTAGAGATTAGACTTACTGCAATCCATATTCAAGATGGAATATCAATTTGCTACAGCAAAATAAAGAAATAATCTTGTGACACCTTAAAGACAAACAGATATATTATGAAGTGTTATTATGAAAGTTTGTCATTATAAAATCTGTAAGTCTTGTTTGGTTTACTGGAACCCAAGTTTCACAGAGCCATATTTATCACATTTATTTATTTGATTTAATTTATAGTCTACTCTCCCTGCAAAACGGGCTCAGAGCAGATTAACAAACTATAAATACATATAATAAAAACATATAATAAAACACTGGTAGCAATTAAATAAATACTGTACTAAAAACATCCTAAAGCAGCCCACATTGCATCCCACTTCTCAGACATCAGCAGGGTTTGTGGGACAGGGTGGCTAAGATTTAATAAATATAGAGGAATTGCACAATTTTAAAGCTGACAATGAGGAAATTGAAATTGTTCGATTTTCCATTCCTTGGCTCAATCATCAACCAAAAGGGAGACTGTAATGAAGAAATCAGAAGAAGATGTGAGACTTGGAAGAAAAGCTGTGAGGGAGCTAGAGAAGATCCTTAAAGATAAAGAGGTCTCTCTGGAAACCCAGATCAAGATAATCCAAACTATGGTATTCCCCATTCCCATGTATGGATGTGAAAGTTGGACAGTGAAGAAAGCTGACAGAAAGAAAATTGATTCGTTTCAAAGAAAATTGATTCATTTGAAATATGGTGCTGGAGGAGAGGTTTGCAGATACCATGGACGGCCAAAAAGACAAATAAGTGGGTATTAGATCAAATCAAGTCTGAATTCTCTTGAGAAGCTAAAATGACAAAACAGAGGCTATTGTACTTTGGTCACATCATGAGAAGATAAGATTCTCTGGAAAAGGCAATAATGCTAGGAAAAGTGGAAAGCAGTAGGAAAAGAGGAAGACCCAAAATTAAATGGCTTAATTCAATAAAGGAAGCCACGTCCTCCACTTTGCAGGATCTGAGCAAGTCTGTTAATGATAGGACGTTTTGGAGGTCTTTCATTCATAGGGTCACCATAGGTTGGAGGGGGCTTGATAGCACATAACACACATATCATGCTCAGAATGCCACTTGGAAGAATTTTAAATGACTGCTCGTGATTTGATTTTAAATAATTTCTGAAATGTGATTTTTTTTCCTCTGGAAAAGTGGAAGGCAGTAAGAAAAGAGGAAAATCCAAAACGAGATGGCTTGACTCAATAAAGGAAGCCATGTCCTCCAGTTTTCAGGATCTGAGCAAGTCTGTTAATGATAGGACATTTTGGAAGTCTTTCATTCATAGGGTCACCATAGGTTGGAGGCGACTTGATGTCACATAACACACACAGAGCACATATTCCCCCCCCCAATTGTCATTGTCAGCTACTCACAGGTAACTTTTTAGTAAATGTGAGGAATATCAGGAGAAAAACTCAAAGCTGGAAAATTCTTTTATCTGTCCCACACATCAATTTTTGCCGCAGTGAGGGTTAAATGGCAGAGCCCTTTCCTTTTCTCATGAAGTAGCCCTTGGTGTTCAATTCTGGGTGCAACAAAAGAATATAACACTTGGGAAAGAACATTCCACTAAGCAAGGCCGCACTGGAGCCTAGGATGGCAAAGGCTGCTGTGGCTGACTCATACCATCCTTTGGCCGTGAGGTAAACAGGAATAAATGCCAACCAGACGCCGAGGCACCCCAACAAACTGAAACAGATGAGCCAAGCCTCGTTGAAGGCATCAGGGAGGTTCCGCGCCAAGAAAGCACCAGCCAAGCTGAACCCTGCCAACAAGGCCAGGTATGCCAGCATGGCCCAGAAGGCGGCTTGTGAGCCTTTGTCACACAGAAGTGTTACAGCCTGGGGAATGGAGTATGTGTCTTTCTCAGGGGAGGGCGGGGAGACTGCTAACCACACCGAGCACAGGAGGAACTGAGGGAGGCAGCCCCAAAGGACCACAGCACGGGGCACACGGGAGTTGAGCCACTGCTTCATGTGGCTGCCGGGGTTGGTGGCCTTGAACGCCGTCACCACTAACAGAGTCTTGGCCAGGAGGCAGGAGAGACAGAGAGAAAAGTTCAGCCCGAAGACCACTGGACGCAGTAGGCAGGTGCTGCGTGTGGGTCGGCCCAGAAACAATAGGCAGCTGAGGAAACTGACGGTCAGCCCTGACAGCAGCAGGTAGCTGAGTTCCCGGCTGTTTGCCCGAACCAGTGGAGTGTCCCGGTGTGCAACGAAGAGGGCAAGAATTAAGACAGGCAGAAAAGAGCCGCAGACAGAGGTGCCAGCCAGGCTGGCTCCCAGGGGCTCATGGAAAGAGAGGAATAGTTCCCTTTTGGGTAGGCACCGTGTTTGCCCTTCATTTGGCCACTGGTCTTCTGGGCACCTGATGCAGATGGATGAGTCTAGAAGGAAAGGCAGGTACAGTGAACAACCTCGTAACTACCAGACTGATTAACTTCCTGTGGTTCTCTTATGCTAATTCCAGGTGGGTAGCCATGTTAGTCAATGGCAGGGAAAAAATGTAGTTTATTCCAGCTAGAATAAATCTTGTTGGTCTACAAGTTGACACTAGGCTCCTGTTTATTTTTCCTTGTCCATTCCATTGACAACCTAAGCTGATCTCTGCTCTGCAATCTGTTTCAAATGATTAAATGAGAGTGCCTCTGAACATGTGCAGAGCATATGCCCCAAAGCATCACTCTCAGAAGAACCTGGGTTTAATTTGAGCTGCTCGTGGGGGGTGGGGAGCTGTGGAACTATAGTTGACAACATCCGGTGGGGGTCTGGAGATCTGGAATTTTATCTGATCTCCAACTGATTCGAGATGGTTCCCCTGGAGGCAACTTTGGAGGGTGAACTCTATGGTATTATACCCTGCTGAGGTAGCTCTCCACTGCAAACCCTGCCCTTCTCAAAATCTATGCCCAAATCTCCAGGCATTTCCCAACCCAGAGTTGGCAACCATGTGTGGAACCGAATTGTAATGTTATGGCTTAACGCTGAAAGCATACTTTGAATAGGTGTGGAGTGTCATGCTTACTTGGCAGCAGAGGAAAAAGCAATTGATGTTTTTTAAGGAATTCAGAAAATTTCCTTTAGAGACTTAAACTGGGGTAAAAGATATTCCTTTGAAAGGAAATCTGGGACTGTAGTTCTGTGAAGGTAGTAGGGCCTGACACTATCACCGAACTACATTTCCCAGGATTCCCTGGGGGAAGCCAAGACTACTGGTGTAAAATCAGTAGAGGTTTGTAGAGTAGACATGCCCAGAGTCACTCACCAGTCTGGTTTGCCATTTCCCCATCAGCACACGGTATGCAGTCAAAGCAGCATGTTGCCCTATGTGAGAGGTGGGCTCTGTGATAGCCCCTGGGACAATTTGGTGTACACACAGACACAGGGGCCTAGGCACGGGAGAAAAATTATCTAATTACTCATATTGCTTGTTGAAATTCCATGATTACTTTTTAAAATGTAGATTAAAATATAGGAATGGGAAAGCATGCCATATCATTACAGTAACACGTATGCAGAACAGTTAGTTTCCTTTTATTGATCCAGAGGAGTTAGCCGAATTAGTCTGTAGTAGCAAAATAGCAAAGAGTCCAGTAGCACCTTAAAGACTAACCAACTTTATGGTAGCAGTAAAGTAAACTTATGCTACAGTAAAGTTGGTTAGTCTTTAAGGTGCTACTGGACTCTTTGCTATTTTGCTTCCTTTTATACCCCTGTGGTGCAGAGTAGCAAGCAGCAGTACTGCAGCCCAAGCTCTGCTCACAACCTGAGTTCGATCCTGGCAGAAGCTGGGTTCAGGTAGCCAGCTCAAGGTTGACTCAGCCTTCCATCCTTCTGAGGTCGGTAAAATGAGTACCCAGTTTCCTTGGGGTAAAATGTAGATGACTGGGGAAGGCAATGGCAAACCACCCCGTAAGAAAAGTCTGCCAAGCAAATGTCATGATGCGACGTTCCCCCATGGGTCAGTAATGACTCAGTGCTTGCACAGGGTCTACCTTTACCTGCCTATACCAATGGTAATTGTTGTGGCTGTCCACAAAGAACTGGGGAGTGAAGTTCGGCACAGGTGCTGAGAATTGTCTGATACTGATTTCCTTTGGCTTCCTCAAGAAATCTGTTCCCTGGAGCGTTGCCAACTCCAGGCTGAGAAATTCCTGGAGACTTTTGGGGGGGGGGGAACTGGGGCGGGTGGAACCTGGGGAGGGTGGAATTTGGAAGAGGAGGGACCTCATCAGGGTATAAAGCCATAGGGTCCACCTTCCAAAGCAGCCATTTTTCTCCAGGGGAACTGATCTCTGGTGTCTGGAGAGCAGTTGGAATTCTGGGAGATCCCCAGGCCCCACCTGGACATTGGCAACTCTAGTCCCCTGTACCAAGAGACTGAGTCTTAAACCAGTTTAGATATGTAGGCTTCTGTGCAATAAGCCCAAATGTGATGGATGCCAACCTTGTGACGGTTCTTCTCAGCGCCTCCGCCTGCTTCCTTCACTCCCCACTTGGACAAACAGCCCTCAGGTAACTGAATGAAACACAGCCCTGCTCAGATGCTGGGACAGAAGCTGTTCCTTTGCCCCTCGTTTTAGGCTTGCCCATCTCCAGGAGGTGTCTAGACATCTCCCGGAATTACAATGGATCGGCAGGCCGTGGAGACCAGTTTCCCTGGAGAAAATGGCCATTTTATAAGGTAGACTCTGCTGAGGTCCCTCTTCTTCCCAAACCCCACCCTCTCCAGGCTCCCCTCCCCAAATCTCCAGGAATTTTCCAACCTGGAGCTGGCAACCCTAGTCCCCATTAAGAGGAATCTTTCGGATATCCTACCATCACTTCTTGACTGACGCCCCCCCCACACCGTCCTTTCCTTGGTTGCTGCCAAGAGGTACAACAGCCAAGGGGACTGTTTTATAGCATGGGTGTGTAACCAAAAGCTGTCAAGGCAATGTATCTTCATTAAACATCTCTATTACTACAACACACAACTGAAGATTTTGGTCCTAGCATGTAACCGGCTGTTAAGGAAAAGGAAGTCTTCCTCACCTTTGTGCCCCCTCCAGCCCACAAGATGGCGCTCTCATTAATCTCCAGCTCCTTGTTTCGGGAGGGGCTGAATGCAATTCTTCCAACCGGCGCAATTCTGAAGTTCCCTTCAGGGAGGAAGCGTGTATTGAAGATGTCTAAAACGGCAGGAAGGTCACCGTGTTCATCAAAAGACACTTCCTCGCCCGCCTTGTTCTTGAAACTGACCTTCCTCAAATATTGGAGCAGCTGGGTAGAGGAAGAAGGGAAGGTATTATATTTGCCTATATGTACATTTGAAGGAGTAAATTAAATAATGAAATAATACTCTTCTCCTTGCCCTAATGCTAGGTATGACATAGGCTGACCTATTGGCCGACATAATCACCGATTCTTGTTGATCTCTTAACGTAAGAATATCTATCGCTTGCTGGATCAGACCAATGGTTCATCTAATGGTTCATCTACTCCAGCATCCTATTTCACACATGGCCCTTGAAAGCCAACAAGCTTCTCCCTGATTTGGGCTCCTGGTATTCTGAGGGTTCCTCTCTGAACGTTGAGGTTCCTGTCAATCATCATGGCTAATAGCCCTTGATGGACCTTTCCTCCATGAATCTGCTGTATCCAGTTTTAAAGCCATCCAGGCTCAAGGCCATCGCTACCTGCACGAGCAGTGAATACCACAATTTGAATACTCATCGAGTGAAGTATGTTCTTTTGTCCATCCTGAGTCTATCGCGGATCCCCTTCATCGGGTGCCCCTGATTTCTAGTATTATGGGGGAAAGAGTCACAAATTCTCTCTCTCTTTCTCTCTCCCTCTTACCCCACTCATGTTTTTATAAACCTCTGTCATGTCATCTCTGAACCAACTCTAGCACACATCTTCTGCCAGGCATCACCTTCCAAGGCTTGAACCCATGAGTTTCCACTCGGTTCTTGTTCCCAATCTTCTTTGGTCCTCTGAACTCTTTTTGTGCCATGGAATGCAAGGCGTGGGCAATGGCGTAGACTGCATTGTGGACGCTGAAGGCCAAGCCAAAGCCGGGCATGCTGAGAAAGGAGTTCATACCATTCTCTAAGCTCTCCTGCCCTGTGCAGCGGTGGGTGCTATCTGTCCCCTCACCAGAACTTGTGTTCCACTGGCAATTAAAGACGTTACTCCAGAACTCTTGGATAAAGACATCTTCTGGAGAACTAGAGGGATGGAGCCGGAGTATGAAGTCCTTCAGACCTGGAACTTTTTCTTTGTGGGACACGACGGCTAATGAGCCATCGAGCATCTGAAGGGCCTTCCGATTGCTGAAGATGATAATGTGGCTCATGGATTCAGAGTACAACCACACCCTCCCTTCTACTCCATGTTCATACAACTGATCCAGTACAGTTAACACCTCAATGCCACAGAAAGCGACAATAACACGGGCCTGGGATTCTGCGATGGTTTGGACGACTGTCAGGGTGTTCTCTGTGTTAGGTGATAGGGGGAGCATGTGCAAAAAAGCAACACAAGCACTGCTCTTGACAATCTGTTCTCGCACAACCTCAACGCCTTGTTTCCCATACTCTGAGTTTTCACCAAGCAGACCAATCCACGTCCAAGAGAAATGAAGCACCAGCCGAGCTAGGCCGAGGGCCTGGAATTTGTTGCTGGGCACAGTGCGGAAAAAAGACAGGAATTGGGATCCGTCACTTGTCACTGGGCCAGTGGGAAAGTAGCTGATCTAGGAACATGGGGAGAAAACATCCATCAGTTACACCGAGTAGCTCTACAAATTAGGGTTGCCAACTCTGGCTATGGAAATTCCTGGAGATTTGGGGGTGGAGCCTGGATGGCCAGTTCTCCCTTCTGTAAGAGCAAGTGAGATCTGGACCTCTCCTCATTAGTCCAGGAAAAGGCTGCTCATACAAATTAGGTAAGACCACTGGTACAAATTTGTAACTTTTTTTGTTGATGCCTGGGTGAGCAAACCCTGCCTCCTTCAGTACATGAACTGTTACACTTTGTTTCAGAAAGCTTTCGTCTCTGTCTTTTGGTTTTATGCTTGTTTTCAAATTTTCTGCTACCATACCCTATTGTATCTGTTCATTGACCATCTGTAGAGCATATTGTACTTTGCTCAGTGAATGTCCTAGCTGTTGATTATATTGTATTCACTTGCACTGTGTAATCTGTTTTGAGTCTCAGTGGGAAATTACTGTTGTTGTCGTTGTTGTTGTTGTTGATGATGATGATGATGATGATGTCTCCAGTGGAAACTTGTATCAGCTTAGCAAGGCCAATCAATAATAACATATGACCTCCGCTTATTGTTGATTGTGTTTTGGATAATTCGAATTAAGAATAAGAATGCTGTTGCTTATTGAGCAAGTCCTAGAGGCTGGATGGGATTCAACCAGCATTTCACTGGTAACAAAGGGAGGAGGAGTCTTCTTGGACCACCCAAACAGGCTGTGCAGGCTTATGGGACCTGCCTGCCATGTGGAATGAGGGCTGTACTAAGGAGGGAGAATTGGGTGAGACAGAGTGAAAGAGCTGGCTGGATCCAACCCACTACATTCTCAGTTGGCAGACAGATGTGGGATAGAGGAGGGTGGGAATGCAAACGTGGTTTCCAAAAGTCTATGGAATAAAAGAGGCACAGTGCAATGTTTTTGTGTAAACCATATTTGTCACAGTAAATATGTTTGCCTGGATGCTGCAAGATTCTTTTCTGCTGTGTTGCTCTAGAAATCTGAGACCAATTCATGTAACCACATCTCCCTCTCATGGCCCTTCTAGGCAATTACAACAGTTTGCTAGAGGCCAAATGCAGTCCCCCAAGGTGGGGGTGGGGGTATTGGAGCAGAGTGAAGCTTGGGTCAGGGAGGAGCTATTCTCATCATGTAGGCTGGCCCTCACAGCACAGTCATAGCTACAGATACCCACAATGGGTTGTAAGTCAGACAAACAGCAACCAGAGGGCCCCCAAATCTGTTACATACAGATACGGTAGGGCATTTTGGCAGCCTCTGCTTATCTGGAGTGAAAACCTTCACTTGCTGAAATGTCGACTTCTTCACGAATTTTTTTCCTGTAAATTTACTATTGCTTTCAGATCTGTTCGCTGCTGCTTTACAGTTTAGTGATCATCTGTTGTGTGTTATTTTATCATTTTAAATGAATTGTCTTAAAGAATAGAAGTCATCTTTTATTTATTTATTTATGTCATTTATAGTCTGCCTTTCTCACTGAGACTCAAGGCAGATTACATAGTGTAAGATGAGTACAATCAATGTCAAGGGCAATCCCATGAAGCGTGCCACAGGGTAAATGAATACAAGTTTACAAAGGCATAGCATTAGCACGAATCCAATACAGAGTTGAAGAAATGCTGCAACAGAGCAGAAGCAATTCTAGGGCTGACATTAGACAACATAGTAGGATCATACTGGAATTACAGTTTGAGAGTATTGAGACGGCAGGACATCAAGGATCTTTATCAATCACAAAAAAACTTAACACAACATCTCCTTCCTCTTTTGGGCTCAAACGGTGCAAAGGGAGCTAGGATCCCATAGAGGCTGTTGACAATTCTGACAGACCCTTCACAGATGTCTCCCCTCTTCCTTTTTTCCCTGTTCCAAAGAACAAGCACGGTTCTCACCTGAGGGTATCTGTTGAGATCCAGCAACCTAGCTATAGTTCTGGACTCCACGATGCCAGACTCCGCTATAATACCAGCTAGCAGCGGGTGCCGCTGGCAACGAAAGTTGGGAATGGCTTTTTGCTGTCCTGTGAGGAACCGCATGGTGCCCAAGAGGGCGCGGGAGACCGTCTGGCACGAATCGAAGATCTGGAAGCCGAGTGTGACGTTGGGCAAAATGGTGGGATCCTGGTTAAGTTCTTCAACGGCATAGACCATGGTTTGGATGAGTTTGTAAAACCAAAGGGACAAGCTATAGAGAAAGGGGGGAACAGAGGATTTGGGTTCTACACAGGAGATGGAAAGATGCTTTCTGGCTGGATCCAATCCACTGTAGGCTTATCTAGTATCGTCGCTGCACCTTCCTGCTTTTGAGTGTGGTGTAGAAATGCCAATGTGGCACAGGGGGTAAAGTTTTGGACTAGAATCTGGAAGGCCCGGGTTTGATTTCCCGCTCTGCTATGGAGGCTTGCTGGATGACCTTGGGCCAGTCACTCTCTCACAGCTTAACCTACCTTACAGGGTTGTTGTTGGGAGAATGTAGGCAGGGGAAATGAGGTTGTACACTGCTGTTGCTCCCCACTAGGGAGAAAAGCATGGTATAAATATCTAAAATAAATAAAGCCAGAATGTAACTCTTGCATTTGGTAGCCATTTTGGCCCCACTGTTTAAAAGTTCACCCATTTTCACTCCTTCCCCATTATATCTGGGTGTATGTACACATATATACGGGGATATAGAAAATTATATGCTGAGGCATTTCATGAAGTGGACTGTAATCCACAAAAGTAGATTCACCCACAGGGCTTTTTGCTGCCAGGATCTAACCTAGTTATACCTCTGGAAACGGGAAGATGCAGCTCACACAAACATAATTACAACATCAAGAGATCACACACACGTGCAAATGGGCCAGCCCAGGGAAAATCAACTCATATACCGAACTTTTCACACATTTGTACTATTCTGTGCTTTGCACTGCTCTGTGTAGGGGGAGCCTGGAGGTTGGTTTCCTTTGGAGGACAGAGCACCGGTGACTTACTTGATTTACAGGCATTTAAAAATATGTGCAGAGGCAGATCCACTACCCCACATCAGAGGTAAAGAAAAATTCCTAACCCCAACATGCTGCAGAAAACTCACAGCAGTGCCTTTCTGCCTCTTTTTCTCTGGCTTGACTCCAAGCAAGTGTTCCAGCAGATGCAAGAATTTGTCTACTGAATGCAACCTTCTCATCTGCTCCCTTCTACTGCAACCCAAATCTCCCCTGAAATGCTGTTCCTAGGGATTCTCTGTCCCCCAGGAGAACTAGGGAGGGGGTGGATTTCAGGCTGAAGCAAAAAGAGGGAGGCAGAAGTTAATATTCTATGGATGGAAATCCATCCTAAAATCTGCCTAAAATCTAGATTTGCACACAAAAACACAACAACTGGGGGAGGATGTCACCTCTTCCAAGCCCTGATAGGAACTTGGACAAAGTCATTTCCTACAATATCACTCTTTTGCTGTAGACTCAGGTTCCCCTGAGGCATACACTTTAGACAAAGTACATGGTGGTAGCAGCGAGTGCCAAGTCATAGCCGACTTATGGTAACCTCCGGCAAGGTTTTCGTGGCAGGAGGCTAACAGAGGTGGTTTGCCATTGCCTGCCTCTGCAACCCTGGTCTTCATTGGAGGTCTCCCATCCAATTACTAGCCAAGGCTGACCCTGCTTAGCTTCTGAGATCTGACAAGATGAAGCTTGTCTGGGCTTTCCAGGTCAGGACAGACCAAGTACATAGGACACACCTATTCCTTTTAAGCAGACTCCAGACTCCCAACAATATGAAGATGGAAAGGTCTTTCCCACAACTTTCTGTGGAAGATACTAGGGACTGAACTTGGTCCCTCTTGTTTACAATGCACCTTCTCTGCCACTAAGCCTAAGTGATATATGCATGTGTGAACACACCCTCAACCCTGAAACTGTAGTAGCCCAAACACCTGGGGATGCTGGGCTTACTTTGAGTTCTGGCCGACACGGACAAAGCTGTCTTTGGCAATTTCAGAAGATGAATTGTTAGGAAGAATCCGCTGGCGCTGAACTGACCTGTGACACGACGTGGGATTGGGGCGCTCGGTGAAGGCAATGCTTACCACGTCACTTGACTGGTGGGAATGCAGTGGGAATATCCCCCCAATGAGGATGTCTCCTTCTCTCTCAAAAGCCTCCATCCCAAAGGTGAGCAAGTGGCATTTATGCCCACCGATGCCAAGCACTGGGATGAAAAACGGGAGTCCGAGGACCAGGGGGGTCATAAATCTGTGAGAGAACGCTTCGGCTATTCTCTGACAATAGACGACCATAACCAAGGAAGGATCTTGAAGCACCTTCTGCTGTATCCTTGGCCTGGAGGATCTCATTCCTGAGGGGTTATCATAGAAATCTGGATTCAGACCAATAGGTGCCGAGACTGCAAGGCACGCTGAAAATGTAGGAGATCTTCCACGTCTTCGATGACGGTGGGGAAAATGGAAAAGGTGATGTCTTATATAACACTAGAGAAACTGGAGGACCACAGAGAGCACGCTAAGGAGCTCCCTCAACAAAGCCTGCTAAGGAACAAGCCAAAAGCAGCAAGATCCAAAAGGGTCCTTTTCAATGGTCTGGGAGAGGCGCAGGGAGTGCAATAAGCTGTCGTCAGTTCTTAAGTGTCTCTGGAGTATTTCTGCCAAAGGGGAAACTGTGGGAGGCAGAGGGGAGAAGGGAGAGGCACGTGCTACAAAATGCGCAATCTGAAAAGGTCTCTAGGGAGAGCTCGACAGGGAATCTGGTCAGCAGCTTCTGGCTTCTGCAATCACAGAGCGTTCCCTCTGAAACTTTGTTACCTGATAGGTTACATAACACTTACAAAGAATATAGGTAGCAAAAGACACGTTAATACTTTTTATTAAGATCAACTGATATAACACAAAGGAACTCGAAAGCTTGCACCCTGCACAGTGCTTTTGGTTGGGATTAACAACAATGGTTTTAGGAAACCAATGAATTATTTCACAAGGCTGGCTGGGGAATGCAGCAAAAGGGCACAGTGCGGCTGAGAAAGAAATGTCACATTGCGCATGAGTTGCACATCTGGATTGGTCCCCTCAGGCCAAACGTTCACTGAGATTTATTTATTTAGCTTCACACATTACTATTTATTTATTTATTTAGCTTCATTTATACTCAAAGTGGGTCCCAAAGTGGTGTACATCATTTTGGCTTCCATTTTATTCTCGTCCAATTCTATAACCAATGGGAAGCAGTAATGGGGGCAAACTGAAGATGACTTTCTATGTGTTCTGTACATATGTATGATTCTCACATACTAGTGAAACTGGGTGTGTGATTTCAAATTCAGCATTTTTTATTTGAATTGGGTGTGTGTGGGGGGGGGGAGGTGTTTCTAGAGCTCATGGTAGCTCAAGAAGGAAAACTTAAAAACACGTCAACAGTATGTCGCCAAACCCTGGGGCCAGTTCAGAAATAACATAGTTTCCTTCTTACAAAACAACTGGGGAGAAAAATGATACAGAACATAATTGATTCCATAAGTATAACATAAGCAAGAAACGGTTGAGGTCCAATTTCTGCCAAATATATTCAAAATCTACATGGATTTGTATTCCCATGAGGGAGCCATGTTTTTTAGGGGCAGAGACTATGCATTTAACTGCTGCATGACAAAAATTATATACGTGCCACTTTTTCCAAGAGAGGTAGTGGAGAAAGATTCACCTGTTGGACTTCAGTCTCTTGTTCAACAGCAATAGAATAGGATCTCTGCCAGGAAAGAAAATCAACATCCTTATTGGATGTGTGTTGAAGTCCTGAGAACCAACTTTGGGCCACAAACTTTGCAAGCCCCAAGCCTCATTGTCACTGCTGACATATCCATGCCAGCTGATGCACACGTTGTTGTACCAGTTCCTAGTTCCTGTCCTAATGCTCATTTTGCCTCATTAACCAAATAAGCAACACATCACTAGTATTTGCAGGCCCATCGCCATGCTCTGTTAAATACGTGTGACAGGGGAGTCCTTAGATTATTTTTACTCCAATTACTGCTGAGAAAATTGCAGATAACTGCACGAAATTGGGGACAGGTTCCAACATGAAGTGAAACACTTGCACTTTCCTGCACCAATTAGAAGGCTGTTTGCTTGTATCAGAAAATTGCACCTCAAGCAGTGAAGGAAATCTGTAGGGGATCCCCTGTTAACCCCCTCATGCACTGATCTGGAAAGCCTAAAAGGTGGAGGGGTTATTTTTGTCTTGAACTTTTGAGATTTTTTCAGGATGGAGGGAGACCTACCAGAAACACACAGAAAACTACCCCATGCATACATCTCCTTATGTATCGGAAAAAGCGGAATTGTCAGGCATAACAACAGAGAGAATCAACTTGGCTCTTTGTGCCCTAAAGTAGCTTATTTTTATTTATGTACTTCATCTGTAGTCCATTTTTCTAGCTGAAACTTAAGGCGGATTACCACTAAAAATGATGCAGTAAGAACAGTACTGTAAATAGAATTTAATTTAATCAAATAAATAAAATAAACAGAACCCCCCAAAACAGAGAGCAATGCACTCATATGATATAGCAGCTTTGCAGGACTGGAAAATGACGCAGTGAAGCGCTGTATTATGTACAGCAAAAAGAATAATAAAGCTGGGTTCATTGATTATTATTTTTATTTTCATTTACAGTCTGCCTTTCTCATTGGGACTCCAGGTGGATTATACGTATGATAAAAAGTATTCAATCAGCAAACAGATAGCAAAATATGATAACAATATTTGAATCTAACAGCAAAGATTCTTAGTAAAGCAAAATAATGCAGTTGGGCTGGAACTGAAGAATGAAAAAAAACAATGCAAGCAAATATACCTGTTTAAAGGTAACAAGACAAAGTACAGAAAGTTTATCTGTAATAAAAATCACCTCGTGAGCCAATCTGTTACCCCATTCCTCTGCTCCCTCTACAAGACCCTCCAGAAAAATTCCTTTTTGAAAATTTTGCAAATAGATAGAAGTGTGGGGGGATCTTCTTAATAGTCTTGGGCCGACCAGTCCATAAAGTGGGAGCCACCAGAGAGAATTTGTGCGGATGTTGTGGTACATTCACACAAACGATAACAAGTTGCCTCAAAGCCTCCACTATAGCTGGATCTAGCTGCAGCTGAAAATCTCCTCCCCAAAGGTCTTGTTCTGTTTGAACTGTCATTGATTTTGAACTTTGTTTTTATTGTATTTATTTACATTTATAGCCTTGCCTTTCTCATTGAGACTCAAGGCGGATCGCACAATTGAAGTCAATACAATCAATTGGATGAGACATCTAATAAGCAATGTGATAGGACCAGGACTGAAGAAATCTGAACAAAGCAGGAAGTATCAAGCATTTTGATTCTTGAGGCTCATTTTTGGGAGCCAATTTTGGGTAGGAAAAATGTGAGATTATATTTAAGCAGTGACAAAACCCATGGCTTAAAGTGCACTGGTTTGGCTGAGTGTCTCTTAGGCTGCACCCTTCTCCTCTGGGATAGGAAAAAGATTGCCATCCTCCAGGTGGTGGCTGGAGATCTCCTGGAATTACACCTGATCTCCAGGCTACGGAGATTATTTCCCCTGGAGAAAATGACTGCTTTGGAGGATGGACTCCATAGCATTAAAGCCAGCTGTGCCCTCTCTCCTTTCCCAGCCCCACCCTCTCTAGGCTCCATCCCCCAAATCTCCAGGAATTTCCAAAATTGCAGTTGGCAACCCAAGTACATTTATGTATTTATTACATTTTAACTCTACCCTTGCTCCAAAATGCTCAATGAGGTCCAAGTTTCTCCTCTCCAGCTTTTTATTCTCACAACAACCCTGCGAGGTCGGTTGTTGTGTGAGAGTGAGTGCCTGGTTCAAGGATACCCAAAGAGGTTTAGGGCAGAGTGCGGGGGGGAGAGGGAACCCACTCTAACCATTACACTTCACTGCCCGAATAGTCCATCTTTGAAAAGAAGTAGCTAAAGCTCTATCGCTCTCTACCCATCCCCATTGACTTACATAGGATGACAACCTTTGTATAAAAACCGTCTACAACGTCGCAACACGTACGCAATTTCCGGTCTGAAATTATCCCTCTCCGATTTGGCCTGCCATAGTTTTACCATAGAGATGGTGCGTTCTAGAGAGGCAGCAGCACGGCTTTTCCTTCTGACCGGAAGTTCCCAGGCTGAGCGCTCGATGGTTTCGCGCTCTGCGTTGCCATGGCAGCAGGGGGAAGGCGGTTTCCTTCAGAGGTCGGCTCCTTTGTGGCCTGAGGGGAAGGAAAGGAGGTCGCCCTCAATGGATGCGGAGGAAGAGGGGGCGGAGCAGCATGCGTGACGTAAGAGGAGTAGGCGTGGTGGAACGGAGGAAGGCGAAGCGGAGCGCCGAGGAACCATAGAGGCAGGCGCTATACCAGAGAGGACAGCTTCCTCGTCCCGGATCAAGCCCATTTCCGGTTCCGCTTCCGCGGTCGGGAGTGATGGAGTCGGTTCTGAGCGAGGTGGTGGCGTTGGAAGATCTGCAGGTGAGTGGGAGGCTCGCCTGGGGCTCTTTGGTCGGTAGTTGTGCGCTGGGCTAGCCAAATTCCACGGCTAAGGGCAGTCTATCTTCCAGGGAAGTTGCCAACCTCCAGGTGGGTCCGGAGCATCTCCCGGAATTGGAACTGATCTCCAGGCCAGAGATCAGTTCCCATGGAGAAAATGGCAGCTTCGGAGGGTGGACTACATAGCATTATACCCCACTGAGGTCACTCCCCTTCCCAGTCTCCACCCCCAAATTTTCAGGAATTTCCCAGCCTGGAGTTGGCAACCCTCTTTCACAGACGTATGTGGCTGGAAACTAAGGGGGAAGGAAGGAAGGAAGGGTGGCCCTTCTGGTCTGCATTCAAAGCAAAACAAGAAAAGCCAAAGTGTTTTCTGCCGCTTTTCAGCTTCATAATTTTCTTGTTTTTCAGAGCCAGTAGAAAAGAACGAGAATCCAATAGTACTGTAAGACTAACAAAAATCCTGGTTGGGTATGAGCTTCAGATGGTATCTGATGAAGTGAGCTGTGACTCATGAAAACCTCAAATTTTGTTAGTCTAATAGGTGCTTCTGGACTCTTGCTCTTTTCTACTGCTACAGGCAGACTAACACAGTTACCCATCTTGTTTTTCAGCGAGTAGTTTTAAATGGGAAAATAAATCACAAGTTAATTTCTCCTGTGCTTGAAGCATCTTATTCTACTGCATGTGCCTGATCTGGCAAAGGGTTGGGTTTACTTTGCATCTTTCATTACGTGCAATCCTAAGAAGAGTTATTCCAGTCTAAGCCAGTTGAAATTCATGGGCTTGGACTGCAGTAAGTCTGTTTAAGATTTCACTGTTAGTGGCTTATTGGAAACAGGATGCTGTATTAATGGACTTTGGTCCCAGTGCAGCATAGGAACTCTTCCTTTAGAATTGTATGCTGTCTTATAGGCCTGGGAGGCTCTTCAAGCTGTGCAACAACATCTTATGTTTAGCCTCTACAGCCCCTTTTTATTCATTTATTTCAAATTTCTGTTTCTCCCTCCCCACAATCCTGACATCCCTTCATGTCAGGACTGTGTTCTCAGAGCAAGAAATCCCACTCAACTCATAATGCTTTGCCCCCTCCCATGTGATTCTCTACCTTTCCCCTCATTGCTGCAGCTTCTTAAAAGTGTTTTTCTGGGGGGATTTTGGACTTAAAATACTTATATTTTAAGCCAGTTTGGTGTAGTGGTTAACAGCATGGGACTCAAATCTGGAGAATTGGGTTTGATTCCGCACTCCTCCACTTGAAGCCAGCTGGGTGACCTTGGGCTAGTCATGGCTTTCTGGAGTTCTCTCCACCCCACTACCTCACAGGGTGATTGTTGTTGTGGGGATAATAATGACATACTTTGTAAACTGCTTTGAGTGGGCATTAAGTTGTCCTGAAGGGCGGTATATAAATCAAATATCATAATAATAATATCCTGCTTTAGTCCCAAATATGGAACTCAAAGCAGACTTGACAGAAGATTGGCCTTATTTCCTTTATACAGTAGTATTTTTCAGAGTTTAATTGGTGCAGTGTGCCTAGACTTTTTTTAAAATGTCAAACTGGAAGTTAGGAAGTCTAATGTTGACATACAGAGATTTTTTTTTTATTTAATTTGATTTATATTCCGCCCTCCCCGCAATAGCAGACTCAGGGTGGATGCGACTGTCAGCTGCCTCTTCAAAGACTGTGATGCAGAGACTTGGCTGGAAAGAGGCCATCCAGAGCAGTGAATCATAGACATGTGCAGCAGAGGCCGTTCTTGAGCTGGGCGTGTGCTCTGGGCTCACGGGAGCCACTAATCAAATTACTTTGCATGTTACCAATCTCTTGTACCATACACCGTGGCAGTTCTTGTTGAAGAGACTCCTGTCTATCCTAATATACTTCTGTGTATTTCTCCTAGAGAGTCCTCTTTTTCTCTTTCTCTCTCTTTGAAAACCAAGCAACAGCCTTTTATTTTTCTTTGTCCTGGAGATTCATTTATAGGAATATGAGAAGATGATATATCCCTTCAACATGATCTTCTGGAGGAGCTCAGCTACCACCCTCTCCTCCTTGTACTTTCCTTTCCCTACCACCTTCTATGAGTTGGCTGTGGTGTAAGAGACACCTCATAGTGACTCCTGCGAAAGAGACTCTTGTCTCCACTTGGTAGATGTTACATTTCCTCTCTTCAGAAAATTCTGTCCATGTGGTCTGTGGAGAAAACCCTGCCTATCTGCCACACACAGGCAGATTTTGAAGAATTCTCAGAAATGTTATTGCTGTAACTTAATGATTAAGTGGTTGGGCTGTGAATTAGCACTCTGTTGATTTGAATCTCACTATTGCTAGGAGCTCAGCAGGTGGCTTTGGTTAAGTCACTCCTCTCAGCCCCAGCTGTATTGTAGAGACAATAATAGCACTGACTTTGTTTACGGCTCTGGGTGGAGCAGTAATCTGTCTAGAAGAGCAGTATATAAGTGCAGTTGTTATGTATTTATTTATTATGTGGGGTGCCTATGCCTTATTACGCTGTGCCCGGAGCATGTATGTGTTTCAGTCTTGTAGAGCTCGCAAGCCCTTTAAAAATTTTGAGAGGGGGTTGTGAGTGCCCCCATAAAAGGGCTGCCATTTTAAAATAAAGCTTCAATTAAAAGCAGTATTCAGGAGGCAAAATGGAAGTTTTTAGTGTTTTAAAGGAGGCTCAAAAATACTTTCAGGTAATAAGCTTACTAATATTGATTAAGTTGAGATGTATTGCGGCTGGGCTTAGTGTCGGCAAAGGGAATACTGAATAGTTAGTAAGCTGCATTCAATGGATTTTCTTCATGGAACCTGAAGTGGCAGGTGCTGGGCGTGTTTCTGTAACAGAGACTGGAGGACTCCTCTTTCCTCACCTCTTCTCATAACTCTTTCTTGCAGTGTAGTACTTCCATGTAGTAATGTTTCTCCTAGCATCTTTTGCTCCTTAAGGAAGCCAGCTGCTGCATGCCATTGGAAGCCATCCCCTGAAGGCTTGTAAATGACTTAGAAAGCAATGCCCACTAGGGGGCACCGAAGGATTGGTGGGAACATTTGTGCTCTGATAGCCGAGAATACCTGTCTGTCTTGGGCTTCTTTCCTGCTGAACATAAAGTTGAGGGTTGAGCATTTGACCATTGAGAAAGTTTTCAATTGAGTATTTTAAAGTACTTTTTCTGCAACCAAAAAACCCACCTGATTTTGTGTGTGTGTGTGTGTGTGTTTATTGTGCTACCAGATCTGCCCATAATTCCTGTGAAGTTAGGGGGCAAGCAGCCTCAAACTTGTCCTTGATAAATAATTTCCCTATAAAGAATTTAAAAAGTTAAAAACTCTCTAATCGTGGTACTCATGGCTGGGGACGTTTGACTAGCCAGTTAATGGGGTTTGCTACCTGTGCTTGGGACTGTAGACTTAGATAACCAGAAAAATGAATCATCAGAAGAAGGCTGAAGACCCAGTGTGGTGGTGGAGAGTTCCCTCAAGTCATAGCTGATCTATGGTGACTCTTGGCAGGGTTTTCATGGCCAGAGACTAACAGAGCTGGTTTGCTATTGCCTGCCTCTGCAACCCTGGTCTTCATTGGAGGTTTCCCATCCAAGTACTAATCAAGGCCAACCCTGTTTAGCTTCTGAGATCTGATGAGATCAGGCTCACCTGGGCTATCCAGGTCAGGGTTCCACCCAGGGTAGTGACTTGATACTAAGCCTTAGCTTTGCTTGAACACCGTGCATTGTCTGCACTTACTCTGTCCAATCTAAGAGGTGGGTGGACACTGTATTTATCAGTCAGTGGAGCTGGCCTTTATAATTGCAATGCTGGCATGAAATTGGGTGCCAAATTTAGGTTTCATTTCCGTTAACCTCTAACATATACATACACTTCCATTAGAAAGAGCCAGCATGGTTAGAGTGTCAGACTAGGATTTGAGAATCTCTCTACACAAGACATCTGATGTGCGAAGAACACGTGTCGGGAGATGCAATGTTAACCAGGAAGCGTAGTTCTAAAAGACAGAGCTGGTGGCAGGGCAGAGGCTTTGCTATACACTGGAGTTGTGTGAAGGGGCTGTGAAATGCCAGCCCCTTCACACTTCAGCCCATTATAATCTCTCCAGGTCCAAGCCCAGCTTTGGAAGGCAGCTCCATCCCATTTCCATTCCTTGCTGCCCTCTGATTGCAATCCCACACAGTTTTAGACTGGAGAGGTGAAATTGATAGAGTCTTCCGGAGGTGAAGATGAAACTAACAGACCCTCTGAGGAATGATCTCTGCCGGCTCTGTCTTTTAAAACTATGCTTCCCAGCTCACATTGCCTCTCCCTACATTTGATGAGCACGCGCTGAGGCATCTCGTATAGAGAGACTGAGAGACCCAAATTTGAATCTCCACTGAACCCTGGAAGCTTGCTTGGGCTGGTCAGACACTCTCAGCCTAACCTACCTCGCAGGGTGGTTGTGGGGATAAAATGGAAGAGAATTATGTAAGTCACCTTGGGTCCCCGTTGGGGAGAAATGAATAAAATGAAAAGCCGATATCTAGCCATTAAAGACATGCCGGTAGGTTTTGAAACATTCCTGACTAAAACAGGCAACCCCTGATGGAAAAACAGGCTTGGATCCTGAGTATTGCTGGTGAAGCTGGTGCTGCAAGAATGGCAGATCCCACCACCTCTACCACTCCACCTGAAATTCTGCCCCTGGGGACTCCCAGGGACATTATGGGAGTTGAACTGGAGGAGGTAAAGTGACAGTGGGGGACTGGCGAATATCCCCCTCCTCTCCTGTGAGAACACATTCCTGTCGCAGGAGGAAAGATCCAAGCCTCAGAAAGTTTAGCACAAATCTGCTCCACAAGTATCAGTTTCCTTCCTTGGCAACGTTTTGTTGTTTCCTTAGGCCCTAAATTTGACACTTTCTGTCTCCTACAGCAAGATTTTCATGGTACAATGTAGTTTTCTTCCTTTCCTAATGGCTTTGAGGGGGCTGTTCTGGGAAGAAATTAGGATCTTTCTGGCTAAAGAAAGCAATACCTGTCTATCGGGACCTGTTAATTGATCAGGCTAGTGAATAGTTAGTCCAGAACGGACTGTTGTACATTGATTTATACAGAGACATCGACCACTTGCATGACTGTTAAATGACCAAGCAGAGTGCCTTCATAGTAAACTCATTCCGGTCCAATGGGACGATAGGCAAAGTCCACTCATTGTTTTCGACGTGCAGTAGCTGTTCGTACACCCAAGCCATTGTTCCATGCTGTTGTCATTTAGCATTGAACATGCATGTTTGTATTCTTCCTTGCAGTTGTGAAGGCCTTGGTGGGGAGGAGGGGGGGAAATCGTAGGGAAAAAAGAACACTCCCCCCCCCCCCCAGATTTTTCTCATTGGAAAATTTTGAGGAGCACTGACAATATCTGGAATATTCTCTTTTTGGAGTGAGTGCAATGGTTTTCCTCGACCGAAACCTGTCATGTGAAGACTTGTATGCAAAACAATGTACAATGTTAGAGAAGGCTGATTTCAGTACACAGATCCGTGACATTTCTTCGTCAAATCGGGCGCTGTCATCAGTTGAATATACAGGGTCTCTTTCTTTTGTGGACTGCTGCTTGTCTTCCTCTGGTGACCTTTAAAACTTAGATGTACGTGTTTAGATAGCATAAGGTGCAGCACTTCACAGCCTCTCTCTTTAGTTTGAGGTATAGTCACGTCTCTGCCTGTAGACAAGTCAAGAGTTTATCGTTGAAATTTCCTAAATGTGTGTGTGATCAGTTAGGAAAGCTACATTTTATGTTAGAGCAGTACGTTTAGGTTTGATGAGAAAGCAAGCGCTACATATATTCTGATTTCCTGCGAAATGATCATTACTCCAAGAGGAGAGGGGTGGGTTTCCATGGCTTTTAAAACATTTGCAAATTTTACATGTTTGCCTTGGACAAGAATTTAAATTTAAATGTGAGGCTGATGTACTTAAGAGTCAGCTGTTGGAATTCTGATCAGCAAGTCTCACACTGAAGTCCTAAGCAGACTGATTCCAGTGGTCTTAAACTGGAGTAACTGCTTAAGATTTCACTGTTTACGGGGCCAGGCCTCTGCCCGAATATAACAGCAGACAAGTTCCTGTGCAACGTGCTGCTCCCACAGCGCACACATCCCTCTTGGGGAGGACTGATTCAGCCCCTGGTGCTGCTAGTGGCCGGTCCCTGTGATAGAGAATCTGGGCCCCGCAGAAGGCCAGCCTGAGGGACTCTTCTTGGCTTCCTGCTGGTGTTTCCAGGCACTTGAGAAAGGTGTGTTGCAACCATCCTGTTGTTCAAACAGATTTCTGTTTCCTTAAAACTGAAATGAAAGGGCTGCTTTATGGCAGATGACGTTTCCTCCTTGACTTGCTGTTTTTGGTAAGCGTGGGTTTTCGAGCTGGCTTGTGAGCAGTCACACCCACTTGGACAGATCTTTGGCTTGCCTCGGCCATCCTTGGAGCATTGAAGAGAGTTCACCCCGTTTGCTAAAGGTTAACTTGACTCTCACTGTTGTCTGGGAAACTCTCCCTCCCCTTCAATGTCTCTAAGTTCGCTTTAGAGTCCATTATTAAACAGGGTGCAATTAGCGTATTTCTTCCAATGTCAGGATAGGTGGTTTGCGTAGGTACCGAGCTGAGAATCCCTTTGACCCTCCAGGGTTCTACCAAACCCTGGAGGGTCTAATTGCCTTTGGGAGCAATTTGTGTCCCCTATTCAGATATTTCTGTTGGTGGGAGACAAAAAGATTAGTGTTTGGTTTCCAGCAGCCTGAATGCAGTCACAGAGGTGGCTGGTGCACGTTTTTTTAATAAAATAAATTCTCGTGGTTCTTGTGTAACGCTTCGTAAGAGATCCGGTTGGCAAGCTGGGTAGCGGTTCCTGTTGGAGCCATTCCTCCTATGGGAATGCTGTGCTCTTCACCAGGGAGTTGATGTCTAGAGCAAAGAAATTTAATTAAACTCCAGGCTCGAGCAAACAAGAGAAGGCTTTTGTGTTAGTTGTGCAATAGGGAGAATGTACAAAATTCTGCTTTTTAGTTGTTGAGAAAAAGTAAGAGTGTTTTTGGCTGTGCTCATTGTGGGGCAGCTAGTGCCTGGGCACTGGGTATACTTCCCACCCCTGCTGACCTTGTTTTATCCTCACAAGAACCTTATGGGATGAATCCAGAGTTAGAAAGTCTCTAAACAGGACTCTTCTCTGCTACAGTGGGAAGGGCAAAGAGCTGGATTGCATTTGAAGGATCTTCTCTGCTGAGGGTCCGCCGGCTTTTTAAACTATATAGTAGCCATAAAGCCAGGGACTTTTCCCTATCCCCAGCTCAATTCGTTATCTCAGGAGAACAGATGACAAAATACTGTTCTGCGCAGCTATTAGCTTATGACATTCACTGCTGCAGGAGAGGGTGACAGCCAATACAGCAGGCTTCGTGGTGGAGGGTTAGGCAAACTCTTGAAGGACAGGCCTTTTAACTAAATACGATCTCCAAGTTCAGATGCAGTTTAATTTTTAATAATTGGTGAGGGTGGCGCGCAGCGTAGGAGGCTTGCCGGTGCGGAAAAAGCTTCTGAACCATGCAGTCTTTACATTTGATCCAGCAGGGCTGCTCTTACATTCAACTTGCACGATTCTGATACACCAGAGAGGTAGTTGAGGTTCATCATAGGATATTCCACTTACACAGGGCCGGAGGAGACAAGGTGACTTGCTTGTGGCGGGCAGCAACGCTCTGCCCCACCCTAACACTGTTGCTGCTTGGCCCTGACCCACCTGCAGTCTTCCCCCTGCGGCAAACTGCATTCAGGATAGTGGTGGGTTGATCACATGGGCACGGGGTTTCAAAGCACTCTCAAATCACTTTGGCAAGTTGAGGAGTGCCCCTTCCTCTTTCGAGAGCAGTGCACTGGGGGCCCTTCTCTCGGGACTTGCTATAACCCCCAATCCCTTCCCTTTGCATGTCCTGCAGAGATTTGAGAAGAAGTACAATGCGGAGGCAAACACTGGCACCATCTCCAAAGGGACCAAGTTTGAGTACGCCTGGTGCCTTGTGCGCAGCAAATACAACGAAGACATCAAGAAGGGCATCGTGCTCCTGGAAGGTAAGCTGAGACCGGGGCAGCTGCTGGGCCAAGTCGCCACCCGGTTCCTGCTCATTCCACCCCATAGCAAAGCAGCTGACAAAACACCACCTCAGGAACAGAACCCATTCTCTTTTCTGACACTCAGTGAGGCACAGCCTCTCCCTGCTCCAGCCTTACCTCTGGGACAGGGTCATAGTTCAGTGGTAGGAGTCCTTGTTTGATGTGCAGGTGCCTTGTTCAGTCCTTGGTGTTCCCAGTTAAGGAAGCAGGACTTGAGAAAGACCTCCTGCCCGAGCGAGGCACTGGAGAGCGACTCCTTGTGGAAGTCTGCAGGAGTGGACTAGAGGCCCAGCTACTCCCCCCTGTTCCCTGCGGACACAGCAGAGAGCAAAGAGCTGGAGCCAGAAAGGCGCAATCATGGGAAGAGGAGCAGTGGACCCAGCCCAGGGTTCGACCATCACTCTTCCGAGGATAATCCTTCTAATAGTGGCGGGCGAGCTGAATCCCTAGCAGGTGGCAAGTACTGGACACCTAAAGGACAGCAGGATATGAGTCCAGTGGTACCTTAGAGACCAAGATTTTCAAGGTATAAGCTTTCAAGAGGCAAAGCTCCTTCAGATCTGAAGAAGAGAGCTTTGACTCTCAAAAGCTTATAGCTTGACAATTTTGTTGGCCTCCCAGGTGACACTGGACTCAAGTCCTGCCGTTCTCCTGCAGACCAGCATGGTTCCCTGCCTAAAGCTAGAGTACAGGATGGCTCCAAGGAGACATGGGGAAGCCAGTTCAGGTGTGAGCCTGTGGACGTGGTAGTGGCTGCATCTGGGAAGCCTCTGACCGGCTTAGGTATGGATACATCTGCCACTGCTTTCCACCATCGGTTCCACGGCTGTCTTTCTTCAGCCAGGAGCAACTGTTGTGCTTCCCAGATCTGGTCCTCTTTGTCTCGCCAAAGTCCCAGAAGTCCGAGGCCGCTCCTCGTCCGATTGTCAAGTGTCCTTGAGGGGCTGCTCTTCACATGTGAATTTGTTTGCTTTTGTGGGCGGGTGGCTCGTGAGTAGTCAGAAGCAGGTAGTGCAGAAATCCATACACCGCAATACTGTTTTTCTTTTTCTTTGAAGGTAGCTGCTAGGTATTAATATCCACTTCTCTTCACCCTTAGATTTGTTGCCAAAGGGAAACAAGGAAGAGCAGCGTGACTATGTCTTCTACCTCGCAGTAGCCAATTACCGGCTGAAGGTGAGTTTGCTGAGGTCCGACCGTTTCCCACTTTGGCTCTTGATTGGCAGCTAGCTTGGCCAGTGGGCCATCACTAAGAGGATGGCATGCGTAGGAAGGGAGGGATCAGAGCCATCTTTACCTTCTCCTTGCCTTTCTTGTTGACCTTTGGCAAATGCTTCAGCGTTCCTCTCTTGCTACTGTAATGTCCCCTCACCCCCGTGGCTCTGATTTGACCCAGGACTCCCAAGTGGCTGATCCCTTCCCTTATATCGCCCCCTATGGAGATAATTTCCGTAAATTGCCCACTTAGTTTTTTGCTTGGCCTCTTTGTGACTGTAAAGCAAAGAATTTCCCAAGTGTGCTGGATCCCTGATGGCTTCAGTATAGCAATGGCATTTGGCTTGGATCTGAAATAGCAAGAACGGGGCTTTGAGAGAGAAGTGGAATGCTCCCACCTGTCCTGTTCCGCTGCAGCACTCTGCACCCCCATTCTGTCCTACATCCGGCTGTCAGGGGAGCCCCCCCCCTCCAAGAAAAACACTGGGGGAGATGCAGTGTCCAGCAGCAAGACACGAGGAATTGGTGAACGTCAGCTTCACCTCTTCTGTTGTGGGAAATTTATTTATTTAAAACATTGGAGCTCTGCCTTTCCTCCCAAATAGGGCCTTCAAAGTGGCAAACAGCCATAGACACGTTAGAATCCACTTTAAATAACACATATATAAAAAAATCAATCATCCTGCCCTGGCAAGATTGGCTCGCAACTGAGGGTGCCTGGCCTTGTCTCTTTCCCCATGAAGATTCAAGAGTAGAATGGCAAGTTCTAGGTTTCGTCAAGCAGCAGATATGCTCTGTTGCAGCGATAGCGCAGGGAGAAATCAGGTACGTGTCTCTGTTCTTTCGGTGCGTGTGATCTAACCACATTCTCTCCCCCTACACACAAATGCTCAACCAAGTGAAAAGAGGTCAGCTCCTCTGGCAAGGCAGAGGTGAAAGTCTCTCCCTCCCACGTCCTCCCCCACCCCCGATTAGTTCAGCCCTCCTTATCTCTGCAGTTAATCCCAACTCCATAAACTTGGGTGGCGCCCGGACACAACTGTCTTGGCTTAGCCCGTTATCAGCGCTCTTTATGGACTGCGAGACCAGCACATCATAACTCTTCAATTGTCAGGTGTGGCGTTAGGGTAGATAAGAACTTGGATCATTCTGGCTCGCAAGGGAGGGGCAGTGCGGAGCGCAGCAGCGCTGAGTGGGTGGTGGTGCTAGGGATGGTGACCCCCTATGTGCCATGCTTGAATTCATTGTGGCAGAATAGATAGCGGTCATGTCTGGCTGTCTTGGGTCAAGCTCAAAGCTTCCGGTGTGACTTTGGCCAAGTTACTGTCCGTTATGAAGGAAAAAGCAGTTTTGTTGTGTAGGGATTTGATTGTCTGCAGATAACCACCCACAATGCTCCATGACCACAATGATAGAGCTGTATCGCATATTCTCTCTCCTAGTCTTGGGCTAGAAGGGAGAACACGAGCCTCATGCACAGCCAGAAAGCCAGTGTAGTGTAATGGTTAGAACATTGACCTAGGATCCAGAAGACCCAGGTTCGAATCCCCACTCTGCCGTTAAAGCTTGCTTAGCTGCATATTTGCTCCTTACCTGACCTCACAGTGTTGCTGTGAGCATGAGATAGAGGAGAGGAAGACAATGCCAGGTGCTTGGTGTCCCCATTTGAGGGAAAGGTGGAGTATAAATGAAGTAAATAAATAATAATAAAGACATAGCGAAAATAATCTCAATGAAATGCCCCTTGTTTCCTCAGCAAAGAGCTGCTAAGGTCACCTAGGCCAGCATTTGGTCCCTGGCAGTAAATTGGCCGGTGTGACCGTGAAGCTCTCAGAGTGTGGTGGTAACAACCCCAACATCTGGTGCATGGAGGTATATTTTCTTGAAATGCAGAGGTTCTATTTATCCATCATGCCATTGGTAGATCCATTTTTCTCATGAACTTAACTCCCTTGCACAGCCAAGGAAACCTGCACAAAGCATTTCTGTGTCCGTCCTGAATCTGCCACTGGTGGACTTTGAGTGACACATGGTGTGTTTGGGGGGAGGGGGGATCTTCTCCATTTTTGACTCTACAAATGTTCGTCATATCCCATTTCCTGCCTCTCTGCACCCCCCCCTCTCTCTCTCTCTCTCTCTCTCTCTTTCTTTCTTTCTTTCTTTCTTTCTTTCTTTCCTTCTTTCTTTCTTTCTTTCTGCCAGCAATCCCCCAGTTTCATGCACTTTCCATAAAAGGTGCCCTAAAACTACACAAGGAGCTGAAACACAAATGCTTATTCCCACTCTTCTCTGTGGCAGGAGTATGAGAAAGCTCTGAAGTACATCAGGGGGCTGCTGAAGACGGAGCCGACCAACACTCAGGCCTTGGAGCTGGAGAAACTCATCAACAAGGCCATGCAGAAAGGTTAGTGGGAGGACTGAATGAGAGAGACTCTGTGGGGGGGGGGGGTGGTTAGAAGGCATTGTGTTACCCCTCCCATCGTTTCCAAGCAAGACCAAATCCTTAGTTAAAATATCTCCAGTATTTTTTAGAAGAGCCGGGGAATTGTTTTGTTGATAAGGGGATGGTAGTTGGTCCTAAAGCATGCTCTCCTTCCGAGAGCAAGGGACAATTGTTGGATGATTTCAGTGATCTTTTTGGTCACCATGGCAATCTGGTGGCCCGGTGTTTCCAGCCCCTCTTTGCACCGTTAGAGTAAAAAAGACTCTTTAACTCACCTCGCAGTCCTTAACTGGCACTTAGGAAGCTGCCTTTGTTCTTTCTACAGATGGCCTGGTCGGCATGGCGATTGTTGGCGGCATGGCGTTGGGTGTGGCCGGGCTGGCCGGCCTCATTGGCTTGGCTGTTGCCAAATCGAAATCCTAACTGGCGTAAGGCCTTGTGTCCCCCTTACCTCTCGGCTGGAGCGGCTGGACATGGCAACCGATAGTCTAACCCTGCAGAGAAGTCAAGAGACATTAAAAACGCTCACCTGATGGCGACTAACCTGACCATGATTCCTGGCTTCCCCTTGTCCCGATGGGCTGGAGTGCTTTGGCGGGAGGGCAAGTGGATATTCAGCTTTAGTAGCATGATAGAAGATGGGCCGGAGGTGGGGGGAGGCCTTCAGCTCTGATAACCTGACTCTCCTGCCATGTAACCCAAATTTTGGTTCTTTGCCACAGCCTCTTTCTCTTCCAGATCTGGGTATATTAGTATCTCCCTTTGCTTTCCTTCTCCGCAATTTGCTGGAGGCCTCAGAAGTTCCCTTTCTGCCGGGCAAAAGCTGCTGAATACCTGGGAGGTAAATGAATGCCTTTGATTGTCTGGGAAAGATTGGTGGTATCTCTTCTGAGAAGCTGAGGTCCACCTTGGCTTTTAGCAATGGGCTTGGCTGTTGTACGCAATGGCCAGTTGCCTGGGAGAAGTTGGGAAGAAGTTGGGTTTTTTAAACCCCCTTTGCTGACCGCTTTTGTTCTGCATGTGCGGTCATGCCTCACGTGTCCCCCCGTCCTGGGCATCTGCAGCCCTCTGTCACGTAGGTTCTTTAGAGCCATCCTCTACTGGGTCAGTTGTGTAGGCTCTGTTTGTTTAAATTTATCTGCCCTTTTCATTTAAGGGAGACTATGGGAATGTGGTGGCTGCAACATGAGAATTAGTTGTACCTGCCTTTTAATGGATTGAGGGGAGCCCACTTGGAAAAGTAGAATACCTGCTACACGGGAGGAAGACCTCAGCCACATTTTTAGTGTAGCGCATCTGTTTTTGCAACGGTGGAAAAGAGAAAGATGGAGGTTCACATTAGGAAACTGATCAGCCAAGATCCTTTAACACTAAGGTGAAGTGGCAGCTGGTCTTCAGAGATAATCCCCATTTCGCACCTACTACTTCCCTTCACTTTTGGTAATTCACCTCCTTGCTCTTCTAACGGGTGCTCTTATATTCTTCTCTAGCCTCTGAGTTGAGCGAGGCAGAAATGTGAATTAAAAAGTTACAATAAGACGCAACAGGCTTTGTCTCGCTTTCTGTGCCTTGGAAGATCGAGCGTTGCAGGCTCCTCCGGATCCTTCAGCCAGGGATCCAGCATCGGAATCGTCTGTTGGCAGCAGATCGTTCTCCGCATTCCTGGCCATTCGCCAGGGCTGCCTCCAGCAGTAAGACACCTCGCATTTTGCCTTGGACTCTGGAACCTTGGCAACAGTTGGGTTCTTAATTGCTGACAAAGAGCCTGCCGCAAAGGAGCCCCAATTGTGTCTTCAAGTTCGAGCAGATGATTAGTTTTTACATGCAAAGGGGGAGGGGGAATTGGGTGGTTGGTACTTGAACCTGGCAGTGCTAAGACACTTAGAATCATAGAATCACAGGGTTAGAAGGGACCTGTAGGGTCATCTAGTCCAGCCCCCTGCAAAATGCAGACAGTTCCCAAATACCGCCCCCCTCTCACACAGTGACCCTTACTCCATGCCCAGATGATTGCAAAACTCAGTCAGGATCCCTAGCCACACTGGCCAAACTTGTGTAGGGAATATATGTGGAGGAATTCAAGATGTTTCTTCCTGGCCTGGGCAATGCTCAGTAGCTCTTAGGCCAGAAAATCAGTAGTTCACTTCTCCCGCACCCACCTACCCCTTAAATTTTGCTCAGTGAACCACAAGAACAGTGATTTTTGGATCTGATGTCGTTTTCCTTTTTTTTCTCATTCAAATGGGCCTAGAAGAAAGTGCAAACCTCTCCTCTTACTGTGGGGCTTGCTAAACCCATTTTCCTATTTCCCTCACCTTGAAGTACCGTTGCAGGGGCCAGCTTGCTAACTATTAGGTAAGAATGATTCAACAGGAAAATGAATATATTCCACTTACCGTCTTAACTGGCCAAATGATATCAGCAATTCTTATGACAGTGTGTTTCTTTGATTTGTTCCATAACTCTTGTGGGTTCTGACCTTACAAATTAGCATCCTAATTCCCTTTTCATTTGAGTCCTGAAGCCTTTGGGTTAGATCCAAAAACTTCCTTCTACTAAAGTGAAAAGAATCTAACCCTTAAATGCACATATTCCATAGCATGACCACATGGGTCTTATCAGAGTAGTTTGGTAAAGTGGTGGATTTCCTTGCGCTTGCGGAACCGCTTTTATGATCTTCTGCTTTGCTTTGCTTTTTAAAAATTCTGGGCTGGTTTTAATCAGCTCGACTATTTACAGGGTCACTAATGCTCCGCTTACGTTGTTCGAAACGGTTGGAGGCAACTCTTTCCTCTTTGGGACCTACTGGCCAACCTGGTTGGTGGAGCAGATGGATGGCTAAAATAGGTTCAAATTTAAGAAACCCGGGGACAGATCCTGCAGCTACTTAGATTCCATCCTGCCTCCCTTATCTGCTCAGGTAACATTATTACAGGACGTAATGATGCTAGCCAAAGTGTCTTGGACTTTTCCTTCAGTGTAAAACGTTATCATGTCTCAGCAGTGCCCAGCTTCTCACTAAATAGTGTAAAAGGAGTGAAAGACACAAATCTGACATTAAAATGGGCAACACCCAGCAACCAATGGGCGAACATTTCTATCTCCTAGGCTTGGTTATGAAAGGTCCCTGTGCTTTTCTGCATTTCCTTTGAATGTTACATAATTACATCTCAACCTGTGCTTCCTGCATGCGGTGGCCCTTTAATCCTGCTGTTTGTAACTTCTTCATAACCTCGTTAAGCGTGTGAGTGTGTTTTGCAAAGTGAGACCCCGACCTATTGCATTTATGGAAGGGGACTCTTGTCCCTAAAAGCTTAGTCTGAGAATAAAATTTGTTCAGTCCTTCTAAGGTTCTGCAAGGTTCCTGTTCGTTTGCTTGCAGCAACTGTCTTAAAAGAGGCTTCTTATCTGGAAAGATTTGCTTGAAAGGAACCACTTTCAATGTAAAATGCTGTGTAAGAAGAACGGGAATGGATCGTTCTCTCCCCTGAGATTATGTCACAGGAGATAATCGGATTAAATATAAGGAGAAAAGATTGGGGTTGAGTATCAGGAAGAATGTTCTGTTGGTGAAAAAGGCAGGCAGGGGAGCAATTTGCAATGGCTAGTCACTTCTCTCTGTGTTTTTTCCTTAAAGCTGTGATGCTAATATGTTAAGTAGAAGGTGTTGCCATCATAGATAGGAAAGATTTTAAGATCAGGGGCTAATAGCATTTAAGCCTCGTTTAGAACACTCCTGTTGGCTCTTCTCTACATAAAGCACAACTGGAGCCGAATGATTCTTCCTGGAAGCTGTTTTAGATCCTTGTAGTGCTATATCCCATGCATCTGACGAAGAGAGCTGTGGTTCTCAAAAGCTTATGCTACAGTAAAGTTGGTTAGTCTTAAAAGTGCTACTGGACTCTTTCCTATCCTTGAACTGTAGGTCATCTTCTTGGTCTGTGCGGGAGCATAAAATTAGTAGTAGTAGGAGACTACCTACAAGCCCCTTCTGCTAAAATGAATCTTACATCTCCTTTCCACCAGGTCTTCCAAAGGAGAAGGATTTCTCTTACCATTAGAGAAGGGCTTTGAAAGCAGAGGATCATACGATCCAGTCTAGCGGAAGGGAGACATAAGCTCCATCCTTATCTCTTTAAAGTAATCTCAACGCTTGACTGAGATGTCAGAATTACATGCAAAATAAAGACCTGATTGTGGCTTCCCTGTATCAAAATATTTACCTGGGGCCGCAGGCGCCACGATGGTGGAAGTTGGTTTGTAGAAACATCACATTGTCGCTAGTTCCTGATCGGTGTCAGACTGTGAGCTTGTGAGCACTCTCCAGACAACAACTGTTTCCCCATGGACCTCTCATTCAGCTGTTGCCCGATCAGAGCTTTCTCTGGTATCAGCCATCTTATCTGTTGAAGTCTAGGGTTTGCAAGGCAAGAGATAAACAGAGATGGCTTGCCATTGCCTGCCTCTGCATACTGACCCTACTTACTTGGTGGTCTGCCATCCGAGTTCTAACCAGTTCTAAGTAGACCAACCCTGCTTAGCTTCTGAGATTTTACAAGACCAGGCTTGCCTAGGCTAACACGCTATGCTTAGTTGGATTTCGGTAGTATTAGTCCAAGAACATTGCCCATTCGATATGTCGAATTATCGACCGATGTGCTTATTAGATATTTTTTCATATGGGCTGTAATTGACATATGTAGTGTAATCTGCTTTGAGAAAAGCAGACTATAAACACAGTAAATAAACCATGGCTCTGGACTTCCAGCGCGAAGTCTGTCCCTGATGCCAGCACTGCCCGTCGTGTTTCATGGTGTCTTAACACAAAACTTGATTTCCGTCTTGCATTTTCGCAAGGGATTTTGCCACAATACCGCAGGCCTCTCAAGTCTGGTTTGCAAAGGTAATACCTCCTCCAAAACTACCCTTTCCTGTGTTTCTTCAGTATGAAATTACAAGGCTTTTCACATTCGAAGGGGAAAAGCAGCCAAATGAGATTGCTTAATGTGGGGAAATTGAGCACAATGGACATGCTGAAAACTGAAGATTTGGGGGGGGGGAGCAGTAAAATTGGTTGGGTGCCTTGAGGGTATGTTGGGTGTTGGCTGAGTAGCTGGCATTTCCCTCTTGAACACCCTAGGGGTGTGTATTGGCTGGGCTCTCTTGACTGGTACATCTTGGAGTTTCCAAGTATTTCCTTATCTATATGTTTAAAAAAAAAAACGGAACTTATTTACAAGTCTGTACACCCTTCCAAGAGTGCTTGGCTAGCTATTCTCCCCCCTCCCCCCTTAGCATGACCTAAGCTTGCCGATGGTTGAGATTGCCGATTTATTTTTTATGGGTTGAATAACACAGGCAATAGATAGCAAGCATTGCTCTTCTATCCGTGCAACTCAGTATCTGTAAAAGGTGTTGCTATACCTTGCTTGACTTCCACATAAACATTGAATCAAATCAATATTTTGGTCCATCAGTGGCTATTAGCCACAAGGTATAGATGGAACTCTCTGTCTAGGGCAGTGATGTTCTGTATTCTTGGTGTTTGGCGGGGGGGGGCAATCAGTGGGAGGACTTCTAGTGTCCCTTCCCCACTGGCAGACCTCCTGAGGACACCTGGATTTTGGCCACTGTGTGACACAGAGTGTTGGACTGGATGGGCCATTGGCCTGATCCAACATGGCATCTCTTACGTTCTTAATAAAGGATGGAAAGGGATGCAGAAGCAGGGCTGGATCTCCGGCCATGCTGCACAAGTGACTACTTTGGCCGAGGTGGGGGGAACAATCATGCTAAGGCTGCCTGCTTAAGTTCATGATGCATCATCAAAAATCTGCTGAGTGACGGGACTGGGAAATAGCAGAGTCCAGTAGCACCTTTAAGACTAACCAATTTTATTGTAGCATAAGCTTTTGAGAACCACAGCTCTCTTCATCAGATGCATCCGACGAAGGGAGTTGTGGTTCTCGAAACCTTATGCTACAATAAAGTTGGTTAGACTTAAAGGTGCTACTGGACTCTTTACTATTTTGCAACTACAGACTAACATGGCTAACTCCTGTGGGATTGGGAGAGGTGAAGCTCCCATAGTACAAGTAATTAAACTGTGGGATTCACTGCCAGTGGTGGACATAAGCATAGATGGCTTTAAAAGTGGGGTAGACAGATTCATGGAGGAGAGATCCGTTCGTGACCTACTAGCCATGTTGAGTAAAGGGAGCCTCCATATCCGGAGGCAGTAAACCTCTGAAACCCAGTGCTCAAAGGCAACCTCAGGGATGACCTTGCCCTCTAGCCTTTGTTTGTTTGCCCTCTGGGGCAACTAGTTGGTCACCATGCAGAACAGAATACTGGATTAGATGGACCACCGGTCTGATCCAGCAGAGATCTCCTGATGTTCTTACGAACCTGTCTGTATCTCAGGCAAGCTCTTGCGGTTGATGTTCTCCCGCCAGCCTTAGATAACCTTCCCGTCAGCCCTTGGCTTGGGCCATCTGTTCAGGAATGTGATTGATGGCTAAAACGCCCAGAAACCCACCTGCAACGGGAGAAGGTAGGTACCGGGAGGACCAGGCTCCTGTTTCCAGCCGCGTGGGAGCCGTGGCCTCCCGCCAAGAATCCTGCTTTCGTCTGCTATAGCTGGTTAAGCTGTCTTGGCTGCCAAGAAGAGGAATTAGGGAATCTTCACAATGTCACATCGGTCTTACAGTAAGTCACGGTGACTGTAAACTCCATCACCTCTTGCTTATAAACCTCTCAATCCTCTGATTTTAAAATGAGGGACAACCCAGCCACCCTGATGCTGTGCACATTTTATGACTGCACTGCAGACATGTAGGAATTGGGGTCGAGCGCAGAATTCTGTATACTGATATTCTTACCTTTCATGCAAAATAAGTCACTAGCCCTTATGTAAGGGAAGATTGGTTTGACGTGAGCAGCCCCAAACTGGTATAATCTCAAAACTGCCAGTATGGTCACCTGGTTTTTAAAAATCCCCTCATTATGGCTAGCACCCTGACCTGGCTAGCTCAGGTGAGCCTGATCTCATCAGATCTCAGAAGCTAAGCAGGGTCAGCCTTGGTTAGTAATTGGATGGGAGGCCTCCACCAAAGACCAGGTTTGCAGGCAATGGTGAACCACCGCTGTTAGTCTCTTGCCATGAAAACCCCACCAGGGGTTGCCCTAAGTCAGCTATGACTTGAGGGCACTGTCCACCACCGTTATGGCTAGCAGGAGGAGGGCAGAGAATACCAAATTAGCAAATGTATGCAAGAGTGATTTATCTGCCTCATGAAATGGCAGTGGCAGAGTTGGGGTGACTGCAGTGGAAAGATTTATTATACAGGGTGTACACAAAAGCCGCCTGGAGAAGGACCGTCTGGGAGTCAGGGCAAAAGATACTCCAATCCAGGAGTATCTGAAGAAGTGAGCTATGGCTCACGAAAGCTCATACTCTACCCCAAATTTTGTTAGTCTTATAGGTGCTACTGGACTCTTGCTCTTTTATACTGGGACTCCAGCGTCCTTTAAAAGGTGGTGATGTTTCCATAACATTCAGGAATTAAGCGCTACATCTAGCCCCCCCAGGAGCAGATGAAGGTTTTTACATAACTCTAATCCCACCTCCCTGAATTAAAGGATTGTAGGACTGGCTCCATTTCTGTTCAATGGCAAGCCAATGGCTAGTTTGGGCTTGTTCTGTCAAAGGCTGCCAGCTGCCTGTACACTCCCGATCCCTTCCAGCTACCTCCCCAGCAAGGTGTCCGTTAAACTCCATGCAATATCGGGTGTCGGAATTTCCTCTTCACCCCTGCCATCCCTGTCGCTTCCTTCCTAGATCGAGATGGCCCTTAGGTGTTTGCCTCATTGCTGGCAGTTCTGGCAAAGCTGGTTCAGGTGATAACAATGGACTAATTGTCAGGGGATGGGGAGGTCAGTGGCGGTCAGCCACACACCTGTTGTTATTGTCCTCCTGCCACGGCTCTCCAGATATCTGCCCTGGGTTGAGTTCGTTCCTGGTAGACTGATGACTCACTCTCTCCAACTGTCAGTATGGCAGAACAGCAGTACTCAGTAAGTAGTACCCCAGCAGTAGCAGCAGTTACTACTAGCAGTAGTAACTACGAGTAGTAGTAGCAACAATAGTAACTAAAGCAGCAGTAGTTATGACAACAGTAGTGACCACAGCAGTAGCTGCTACTTGTAGTTAAAGCGGCAACAGTAATTAGTAAAACAGTAGTAACAGCAGCTAGCAATTCTTTCTGCAGCAGTAGCAGAGCCAATAGTTACTACTATTACTACTACTAGCAGCAATTAATAGTACTAGTTACTATTACTATTAACAACTACTAGTTAAGACAGCAACACATTGCACTGCTTACCCTACTGGAGAAGATCTCCCCTGAAGGGGATCCTCATTTATCTGGTCTTTTTCTTGGGGCCTTTCTGAGCATATGAAAGACCGTGATCTACTCCAAAGTTGGTAAGGGTGTAGTTGTTGTGGCTTTGTAGTAGACTAGATGCCCAATGGCCTACGAGATCCAGCATCCTGTTTCAGGCAGTAGCCAATCAGATGCTCAGGGAACGTCCCAAGCAGGGCATAGAAGCCAGGATTTCTTACTACTCAGATACTGCATCTGAGCATGGAAGTTCCACTTAGGCATCATGGCTGAAGGGCCTCTCATCCACAAATCTTTCTAATCCCCCTTTAGAATCATCCAAGTGGGTGGCTGGAACTCCATGTGGCAGTGGGTCCCACAGGTTAATCACTTGTTGAGTGAAGAAGTACTTCCTTTGCTCATTGGGTGCCCATGAATTCTAGTATTACAAGTGAGGGTGGAAAATGTTCTCTCCTTCCACTTTCTCCACCCCATGTATAATTTTATAAACTTCCGTCATGGCCCTCCCCACCCCCCACTTCAGTCCTCTCTTCTCTGAACTAAGAAGGTCCAAACTCCTTAGCTTCTCCTTGTAGGGAAGGGGCTCTACCCCCTTTGATTGCTTTATTTGCCCTTTTCTGCATCTCTTCCACCTTTGGAGTCTGGCCTTGCCTGTCAGATGCTGCTCTTAAGGCACACGGTGTGGTTATGAAGTCCAAACCAAGACTCAGCTTGCTTAGTGACTAGACTGCTCTATGTAAGAACCCTGTGAAAGCTGGTGCCAGCTTTGAGCAAGTTGAAAAGGATCTGAGCAAGAATTACTCATTAATTTCAAACACCCTCCCCCAATGTGTTGGTCTTATTACGGGCGACCAAACCCTGACTGTAGAGTTGTTAGCTCCAGGTTGGGAAATTCCTGGAGATTTGGGGGGTGGAGCCTGGAGAGGGACCTTGACGGGATATACTGCCATACAATCTACTCTCCACAGCTGCCATTTTAACTAATCTCCGAAATCTGAAGATCAGCTGCAATTCCAGGAGATCTCCTGGCCCCACTGGAGGATGGCAACCCTAACTGAGCATTTGCAAGCTGATGATGATGAACATTTAATGATTTCCACAGCTAAATTGCCTCCTGGTTGTCTTTCCTTGGGCTGGAAGTACAGGGGAAGTTCTGTACCCCGCTGCTGAACAGCAATTTATGGCACTCCAGAGGGAGATCAGCTTTATGGGGGAGAAGGGGGCCATTGTCCAGCCAAACAGGAGCAGGCTTCGGCCTTGATCTGAGGAAATCGAGATACCAAAGTGGTACACAACTAGGCTGGAAAACAGGAAGGGAGAGGCACGGCAGAGGTGGGGTGGGCATCCGTATGGACTGGGGTGGGAAGAGGGGGGAGACGAGACAGGGAAGCTGGCTGGCTGTGTTCAAAAAGGAGACTCCCAGCCAGGGCCTGAGAGAAGAGGTAGGGTCTGAATCCGAAAAGGGGTTGCTGGTGCAGTGGAAAAAAACAGGCATTGCCCTTTTTTTTTGCTTGTAGCGAAAGCCGGTTGTTAAATGGCCCTCTGCGGATGGGAAACCTGTCCCCAGATAGAAGCCTTATTGTATAGCTTTGATCGGAGACAGCTCGTCAGTTCTCTGCCAAGTGGAAATATCCCATCACTCCTAAATAGGAACGAAAGAGCAAACAGAAGAAATTGAATAAACTGACAGGCCCAGTTTTGTTTTTTTAAACTCTGTCCTTGATTGGGGAGGGGTGAGAAGTGATGGGCACGTAACTCTGTCTCAACAGGTAGAGATGTACAGGGCCTGGGCCAGGCAAGCCAATGAATAGGGTTGTCAACTCCAGGTTGGGAAATTCCTGGAGATTTGGGGGTGGAACCTGGTGAGGGTAGGATTTGGGGAGGGATCTCAGCTGGGTATAATGCTATATAGCCCCCCCTCCAAAACAGGTATTTTCTCCAGGGGAACTGATCTTGGTAGTCTGGAGATCACTTGTAATTCCAGGAGAACTCCAGACCCCCCCCCCGAGGTTGGCAACCACATGTGCAGGGCCAATTTGGATTGGGACCATAACACAGAGGGAGAAGGAGTTAAATTCCTTCCCCGTGTCATTTTGCTGATCTGAACTGGCTGCAAGGAGCAGCTGTTTACCCAGATGGGGAAGCTCACGTGTATGGAGGGACTTAATGATGCAAGTTGACTTCCTCAAGCCACCCAGCACCTGTGTTCCCACCCAAATCAGGCCTGTGTGCATAAATTCTAAACACAGGACTCTCAGTGTGTGTCTGATCAACAGGACCTTGGTTTGATACATTTAAGTACACAAGATGTTTGTAATGTGTGAATTTCTCCCTAAGAACTATCTTTTTAAAACCTCTGGAAGGTGCAGGACAAAACTGATGTAATTAAATAACAAAATGCTAACCTTATTCTAGTTCTGCGCTTATGATGCCCTGGCTCCCTCGATAAAATCAACCAGAGTTTACTGGCTGAAAGCTAAGCATATATTGTTGGATCGCAGTGCTGATAAACAGCTATACTGTGCTGCGTGAAGCATTTTGCCTTAAAGCACACTACTGAAAAATGGCGTAATGAATGAAGAGAACTGAACTTTTGCTTCCGGGGTGGGGATGGCCAGGCATCTACTTTTTTTGTGGGACCTCTTTATTTTATGTTTGGGGAGTAGATTTGAGCATACCACAGCATCTGAAATTTCTAAGGCTTTTTAGATCTGTGTCAAAGGCTCGGCTCAGGCCGATGTATTATGCTGAATAAAAATAGTCTGCCCCACAATCATTTAAAGACAGTTTTTTGCAACCTGCATGAATTACACAATAATTAAGACAATTTTCATATTACTGTTATGAGTTCTGCTGTTGTAATTGGCAGAGGAAGGGGGGAAAGCAAAGCGTAGCGCTGAGGCACCATGCTACTTGGCCCCTGGAAATTGTGCAGTGGCTCAGATCATGATGGGACATCCAATGTTGGCTTGGTTGCTCCTGCCAGGAGCAAACAGTCTCAGGGGCAATGATTTCTATGGGCAGGGGAGTCAAGAGATATAGCAATCCTGGACAGTTGCACTTCAGGCTGTAGATAACGAATTGCATCTTGGAAGAGTCCTTGCATGTAGAAAGTTAATCTCTCAGCAGGAAGTAGTGTGTACAGTTTGGGTTGCTACATCTTGACAACATGGTCTAGTGCAATGGGCAGCTAAGAGCACTCCATGATCAAGGGGCTAACAGTGATGGAGTCAGCTCCTACCTTCATGGAGGAAGTCTGGGGTCTTGGCTCACTCATTGCCTCGCAAAGGAGAGAAGGGTGGAACGCAGGCTGTCAGGGCCAAACAATTTCCAGGCATCCCACTGCACCTCTGACTAAATGTGGGCTCAGATCCCTCACTGGGTGATGGGGCGCTAATCATGTTCTCTCAGCCTGCCCAACCTTGCAGAATTGTTGTGATGATCAGGGAAGGAGAACTGGCAGGAGAACAAAATTAATAAATAAAGATATTTACTTCTCAGTAGACCTAAGCAGGTCTTGGCTGAGGACAGATTTAAACTTGATTCACATTTGGCAGTGATATCCTAAACAAAGTTAAGCTTTTAATCCCATTGACTTCAATAGGTTTAGATTAGGGTGTTTAGGATTGCCCTGTAAATCTCTCAGCGTTGTGCTAGGCCAGCTCTCTAATCTGACTACACTATCCCATTCTCCCCCCCCTTCCCCACCACCCTTCTTTAACATAGGCATTCTGTCATTGATCCAACCTTTAAAAAAATCTAATGCATCAGAGATCTAGTGCAAAACCAGTTTCTTATGACATTCTCCAACACTTTAACCACTATACTGTCCTGGGTCTGGAGTTTAGCCAGATCTGCTGAGTGTAGCTAGCATTCAGGGATGGCCTTCCCCGCTTTTTGTGTTTTGTTTCCCTATCTTTTTATCAGCAAAGGCTCAGCTTTCTTGATTCAGTATAATCTTCTGCACATGCTTTCTTTGGATCAAACCCCTTGAATGCGGTGGGACTTACTTCTGAGTTAAATAGACGTAGGATCAGGTTACTCCCTTTTGCTCATCTGCGGAGACGGTGGCATGCGATGAGACAAGCCGGCCGAATTCTTTGCTTTTCCTTTGCAGCAAGCGAAACATCACTGTTTGCACTCGGAGTATCAAGATAGGAACCCTGGTCTGGGTGTGACAGTTTCTTTTCAGATTTCTTCTATACTGCCCTAGTAGAGTGCCAAATTACATGTGACACCCGCATTCGGGGATTGGAAGGCCTGATAGGAAATTTGACACTGAAAAGCAACTGCAGGAGTGGAACAGGATCAGGGCCATGACAGAGAGAAAAGTGGTTTTTAAAATTTCCCTGGATATTTCCATGATTGAAAATTTTCCTCTACCTCTCGGTGGTTTAAGTCCTGGTGGTTTCAGGCACGTAGCTGTGTTGGTCTGTAGCAGAAGAGCAAGATTCGGGTCTAGTAACACCTTAAACACCAACTAGAGTTACAGGGCATGAGCTTCTTCAGAAGTGTTCCACTTCTAAATATATCACATCTAAATATATCTGAAGCAAGGAGCTTTGACTCTCAAGCCCTGGAAATCAAGTTAGGCTTTAAAGTGCTACTTGCCCCGAATCTTGCTTCCTTCCTGGGATTTAAAGCATCCTGGTTGGAATGGGAAGAACATTTTTTAAGAGGGAGAAATGGTGTAAATGGAAGAGTGAACCCCCATCCTCTCCAGCAGTGTAGTCCTGATAGGGATACCAGCCTCCAGGTGGTGGCTGGAGATCTCCCAGAATTACAACCGACCTCCAGGCCGAAAAGATCAGTTCCCCTGGAGAAAATGGCTGCTTTGGAATTATGCCTCGCTGCAGTCCCTCTTGTCCTCAAACCCTGTTCTCTCTTAGGCTTCTTCCCCTCAAATCTCCAGGAATTTCCTAACATGGAGCTGGCAACCCTAAGCCCCACCATGCTTCCTTTTTAGTGCCAAAGTACACCTCAGGAGTTGCAACCAAGCATCAGGTTCATCTTCATGTGGCCAAAGGCCTACGGTCTTTGCTTTGGGTTAAAAGAACAACCAACCACTTTGTCGGGTGTGTTTCTTAAGTCTGCGGTAAGCCACAGACTGGGCCTTGCCTTCTCCGTCTCCTCCTGGGTTTTGCACTGATGTGTGGAAGTGTGTGCACTTGCTGTGCAGTTGCACCGTGGGGTGAACTTACTGGACGTGGCACAAGCTTTCCGTCACTGTGCCGTGTAAATCCTGTTCTTTGATGACTGTTTGGATTCTTCCTTCCCCCCCCCATTTAATATAATATATTTTATTTTGAAAAACAAAATAATAATAAAAGGGGATACGGAAAGAAAAAAAAGGGATTCTGTAACATATAAATCGGAGCTATAACATATATAACCGAATATATGAACCACAAAGTATTTCTTCCCACCATCCCCGTACTTACTTATATTAAAATACATTTATATTCAACATTTTAAATTACTAATTTGATAATTAATCCCCTTGACTGATAATTGTTCTTAGTTTTTCGTAATTTTCAGCTACATAATTGAAAATGTTTGGATTCTTCCTTGATGCTTCCTTCTCAGAGAGCAAAATCGAAGCTATAACATATATAACAGAATATATGAACCACAAAGTATTTCTTCCCACCATCCCCTTACTTACTTATATTAAAATACATTTATATTCAACATTTTAAATTACTAATTTGATAACTAATCCCCTTGACTGATAATTGTTCTTAGTTTTTCGTAATTTTCAGCTACATAATTGAAAATGTTTGGCTTCTTCCTTGATGCTTCCTTCTCAGAGAGCATTTATAGAGCCTTTGATTTGTCCTTGGTGGGAGCAGCTAATTATTAACTCGCTCGGTTTTGAGTAATGGGGACCTCCTTCCTCAACCGTTGGGCTTTCCAGAAGTCTCACCACACCCTAGCAAATGCATGGCGTGGGGAAACAAAAGACCTGTCCTTGTGGGCTGTGTGCATCTTGGGGGGGGGGGGAGAATGGGTGGTGTTGTGGTTTAATCATTGTGACTAAGCATGTTGGCGGCCTTGGAGTTGGTAAGACAATAGCTGCGCCAAGGTTGGAGTTCTTTCTGGCGCTGGAGACATATCGTTACTTCTGCATAATCGAGAATTCCTCTAGGTAGCCTTCTGCTCCCTAGACATGCTTGGACATGCTTGTTCTAGGATTGCAACTGAGTTCTGATTCAGGCAGCGCTATGTAGCTGGAAACAGATGCTGGGCAGAAGGGGCTGGGACAGGCTGGATAAGAACATAAGAAAAGCCCTGCTGGGTCAGACCAGTGGCCCATTTAGTCCAGCATCCTGTTGCACTAGGGTCACCAGTCTCCCAGTGGTAGCGGGAGATCACCCGCTTTCACCCTCTGCCCCCCACCACTACTTACCTGGCTGGTGGTGGAGGGGAAGGCGCAGGAATGGGCCACCCAGGCGCACTCCAGGGCAGTGCTCCTGCGCTTGTGTAAGGCCATCACCTGAAAGTGATGTCATCAGACGCAATGTCATCGCGCAGGCACGGGGCACAAGGAACACAGAGAGAAGATGAGTGCCTCCTGCCGGGAGAGTAAGGGGACCTGGTAACTCTGCGTGGCATACTGTGCCCAGCCCTACTCTGGAGCAGGACATAAAGAGATCAAGGCCCTCCCCTGATATTGCTTTCTGGCACTGCTATTTGGAGGTTTAGTACCTGTGAATGTGGATATTCCATTTAGGACCCTCAGATAGACATATCTTCCATGAGTCTGTCTAGTCTCATATGCCTCTGGCCATCACTACAGCAAATTCAACATGTTAATTGTTCATTATGCAAACAATTATTTCCTTTTGTTTGTCTACTGCCCATCTACTTTCATGTTCCTCCCTTAGCCGTCTCTTTTCTAAACTGAAAAGTCCCAGACTCTGTAGCCTTTAGTCATAGGAAAGGTATTCTAGGCCCCTAAATGGTTGGATGGATCCTGAGGGAGGATGGAGAAGCCAGCAGAGCAGCTGTTTCAAAGAGAGGCAGTTCGAGGAAGATAGAACTTGTGAGCTCTGTCAAGGCTGTTTTGGCATCAGGGCAGCAGAACCAATGGCACCTAAAACCTGGCCTGGCCTCTGTGACATCACAGCAGCTGGACCAATGGCAACTGAAGGGGCTGAACCTCTGAAACCTGCCCTGGGCACTGTACTGTGACATCACAACAGCAACAACAACAAGGTGCTTATATATCTCCCTGCTGGACAGATTAGTGCCACACTCAGAGCAATAAACAAAATCAGTGTTATTATTACCTCCACAATATAGCTGGGGAGCTGGGGCTGAGAGGAGTGGCTTACCCCAAGGCCACCTGCAGCAGTGGGAGCTGAACTAGTACAGTGCTGATTCACAACAAGTGAGCCACTTAATCACTATGCAACAGTAGCTGGACTAATGGCAACTAAAAGGGCTGGGCTCTGAAACCTGCCTGGTTTAGTGTTCTGTGACTTCGTAGCAGTTGGTCCAATGGCAACTAAAGAGAATGAGACTTTGAAACTTGGCTTGGCTGCTGTGTCATCGGAGCAGGTGAAGGCTGCCAGTCTCCAGGTTTGGCAGGGAGTTCTTCCAAAATTACAGCTGATCTCCAGACTACGGAGGTCAGTTCCCCTGGAGGAAATGGCAACTTTGGAGGGCAGATTCTATGGTAAGTGTTCATAAATCCACTAAGCTTCCTCCCCAAACTCCGCCCTCCCCAGGCACTGCTCTCAAATTTTGAGGAATTTCCCAAGCTGGATATGGCAACCCTGGAGTATGTAGACCAACGGCATACACAGGAACTGCCTTAAACCAAATGAGATCATTGGTCTATCAAGGTCAGCACTGTGACTGGCAGGGGTTCACCAGCAACTCAGATTGAGGTCTTTCATGTCACCTCCAAATTGATGAAGACACCAAGGACTGAACCTTTTGCACGTAAAACAGGGTGGTCTGCTACTAAGCCACACCCTCTTTCCAAATAAACAGTAACTAAAGGTGGTGGAACTTCAAAACCTAGACGGCCTCTGTGACATCAGAGCAAGTGAGCCAATGACAGCTAAAGAGGATGGAACTCTGAAGCCTGGCCTGGCTGCTGTGACATCAGAGTAGATCAGCCTACGAGGGTAAGGTATGGGGCTAGAACCATCAAAAATCCCAGTGTGGAAAAGACCGTAGAGGACCCAAGAACTATCAACAGTATTCAGTTATGTAACTGAGAAACAGCAGCTTAAATCAACAACAGCAAAGGTTCTCTTAAAAGTAAAAATCTCCCTTAAATTTGGCACAAGACACACAGGGATGGAAGCATTCCATTTCACCCCACCTGTGCTACTTAGAAATTTGACACTTTTTGGGTTTTAGAAGCTCAATCCAGTGCTGAGAGATGGAAGGCCTTTCCCTCCAGTTGCAGCCCTCCCTCCCACCTGTATTGAACAGGAAAGCTTAGAAACTGACAAGGTCACTTCTTTTCTTTGCACAGGAGGATTTCCTTGTTGTTTTAAGCTGTTTGAAGTGGGCAGAAGTTTTAAGCTTCTGGCTGGTAGCACTTGAATGTATGATTCAAGAGAAAAGGCATCATCAGGTTTCTCACTGTAGATAAAATTGAGCACATTTAGGAGGCGAGTTCTAGTCCAGCCCCTCACATGCCGAGTCAGCTTTCCATTCCCCAGAAATGATTCTGGTAGGGGGCTTTGAAAAATGAAACCCTTCCTTTGTAGCCTGAAGGAATGCAGCCCCTTTGATCAACTCTGCATTTGGCTACCTCCTTACTACCTCATTCTGTTGCATGTTGAGATCTGTTGCATAGAGGCTAAGTGGTTGGGCTGTGCAGCAGCACTCGGCTGGTTTGTCTCCCAAGATTGCCATGAGCTCAGCAGGTGGCCTTGAGTAAGCTACTCCTCTCAGACCGGCTCCTCAGCTGTATTGTGGGGATAACAATAACACTGACTTTGTTTACCACTTTCAGAGTCTCTCTACACGAAACATCTTACATGAGAACACTCAAGTGTAGGGAGACGCAATGTTAGCCAGGGAGCGTAGTTTAATTAAGCGTAGTTAAACTGGAAAGCGTAGTCAATTTCACCTTACTACACAGAGCTGGCAGAGTGGGGCACTAATCTATCTAGAAGGATGGTTATATAAGAACGGTTATTATTTATTATTATTTATTATCATCAAGCTTCAGTTAGTGGCCCTCCCCCCCCATCTTGTGGCAGAGAGTTCCACCCATGAATAATGCATTGCATAAAGAAACATTTTTGCTTGTCTGTCCTGAAACTCAGACTAGATAAGTCGCTGAAGGTCCATGACTGGATCCTCCTGACTTGTAGTTTATCCTTAGAAAGCAGCCACGGGGAGGGGGGCTATGCTTTGGATTGGGGTCATGGTTGTCTGGGGTGTGTGTTCATTCAGTGGTGTTAACAATATGATCTTTGGGGTAATGACAATCCAGTTCCCAAGCTCATCAACCCCCGCCCCGCCCATGCAGTCTGTAGCAAGAAAGCCCTACGCATCACACCCAGTGTTGACCTGCTAGCTGAAGAAGTGAGCTGTGACTCAGGAAAGCTCCAACCCTACCACAAATTGTGTCCGTCTTATAGGTGCTACTGGGCTCTTGCTCTTTTCTACTGCTACAGACAGACCAACACAGCTAGCCATCTTGATCTATCACCAAGTGGGCTTGTTTGTGGAGACGGTGCTATGGGTGAGACGAAGCTTGTTGCTTGTCTATTCTATGCTTCACACATGAATACATGAAGCTGCCTTATCCTAAGTCAGGCCCTTGGTCTGTCAGTATTGTCTGCTCAGACTGACAGCTGCCCTCCAGGGTCTCAGGCAGAGCTCTTTCACATCACCTATTTATTGATCCTTTGAACTGGCAATGTCAGGAACTGAACCCAGGACTTTTGGTATGCCGAGCAGAGGCTTTACCAATCCTCCACAGCTGCTCCCTTTAGCATTTCAGGTATATATTAAAGGTGGATAATGATATAACTGGGGGCTTAATTTAGTAAATACTAAAAGGAGGGACCCCATAAGATCATTTAATCTAAAGTTAACTAAAAGCACAGCTTCACAACAACCCTGTATGGTATGTTAGGATGAAAGAGCATCTGGCCTGAAGTTCCCTCAAGGGAACTAAACCCAATCCTCCCCCCCCCCACCCCACCCCCGGTACTGCACAGCAGCACCTGTCCATTAGGGGAGAAGCAGGGCAGTTTCTGTATTTATTTTCTCCTAATGCGTTCACTTCGTTCTTACAATATTTATTATTAATTTGGAACGTTCCCTGCCTGTCGGTTTTCTCAAAGAGGCTCAAAGCATCTCACCATAAACAATGGCAATAAAATGGTTTGGCAGCACATGAACGCTCTGAAACGCCACACAGTGACCCACTGATGCTCCGTTTGTCTTCTTTATTTGTCCTCTTTGCAGGTTTCTTCCTCCAGGCTATTGCTAACAGCAGCTTCCTTGGCTGCCTGTCGAGCGCTTTCAAAGAAGGTCTTTCAGTCAGCTGGGAATGGTGTTTGCTGTGGGCTATGATTCACGTTCCTCGGGGATGTTGTGGAATGGGGTAAACTCTGATTGTCCGCTGAATCTATGAAAATGGCTTCCCTTCCTCTGATCAGTAGCGTTGCCGACCTCCAAATGGGGCCAGGAGATCTCCCAGAACTACCACTCAAATCAGTTCCCTTGGAGAAAACGGCTGCTTTGAAGGGGGCATTATACCCCACTGAGCTCCATCCTCTCCCGGAGCTCCACCCCAAATCTCCAGAAATATCCCAAGCTGGAGTCGGCCATTGTTATCAACCGGAAGGGATTGGAATGGCTGCTGTAGGTCTCCTCTGCCACTGATGGTGCTTTTGTATGGGACCAGAAACCTTCCCCTGACACACGCTTAGAAGAAGCATGGTTGCCAACTTATGCTTGGGAAATACCTGGAGATTTGGGGGTGGAGCCTGGAGAGGACAGGGTTTGGAGGGAGGGGCCTCAGTGGGGTATAATGCCATAGAGTCCACTCTACAAATCAGCCATTTTCTCCAGGGAGAGAAATTGTCATTCCGGGAGATCTCGAACCCCCACCTAGAGACTGGCAACCCACACCCAGCGTCCAACGCAGGATGCTTATAACCAGGCCTCCCTCAATCCCAGTTTCCAGCCCCCAAGGAAATGAGAAGCGAGAGAGAAAATAGCCTCCACATAGCAACGCTCTAGGAATTTCCCCTAGTTTCTATGGTACAGACCAAAGAGATTGGGGGAAGCAGCCTAGAACAGCAGTGACATCAAACTCTGTCTTCCTCAAGCACTGCTCCCCAACTCTCCTGGCATTTTGCTGAGGCAGTGTAGGGACTCTTTTGTTCAATGATCAGAGAAGTGAGCAGCTCCATGTTGGCATCCACCCTTCCTTCAGCCACGGGAGGTTGGATCCCATAGTTCTGTTCTGCCAATAGAAGACGCAAGTGCAGTGGAAGGCTCCTTGTGTGAAAGAAAATACCACTGTTAGGGGAACAGATCCATAGGCGTGATAGCAGAATGGCTGGGGAGGGAGCCCTCCAGCATTCTACCTCAGTTTTTTCCTTGGCCTGGCCGGATTAAACAGAGAACGGCCTCTGATTCCCTGGTTGGCAGAGGCAATGAGGCAAAACGTTGCTTCCTGTTCATAAGAGATGGTTGAAGGCGGGATGCCACTTTAGGATTACTCGTGTGTTTTCCTTTTCCTCGGGAGCTGCTGGGTGAAGGATAGGTGCTGATACCCGCCTCTGCAGACATCCGCTCCCTGTAGGATGGGATTGGAAGGTTGGAGGCCCATTGCATAAACACCAAATTATTACCAGTGTTTATATAAGGAAAGGGGAAGGAAGAAGGACTTGGTGAAGAAGGTGAGGTGATATGATAACCATCTTCAAGAACTTGAAAGGTTGTCATGTACAGGATGGTGTGGAGTTGTTTTCAGCTGCCCCAGAAGGTTGGACCAGAACCAACAGGTTGAAATTAAAAGAGTTTTTGGATAAACATTAGGAAGAACTTTCTAACAGTTAGAGCGGTCCTTCAGTGGAACAGGTTTCCTCAGAAGGTGGTGGGCTCTCCTCCTTTGGAGGTTTTTAAGCAGAGGTTAGATGGTCATCTGACAGCAATGCTGATTCTGTGAACTGAGGCAGATCATGAGGAGGAGGGCAGGAAGGGTTGCATCAGTGCTTAGTTCTCGTGGCCCTTCTTACATGCCCAGGGTAATGCTGATCGCCGCCTGGGGTCAGGTAGCAATTTTCTACAGGCCAGTTTGGCTAGGGATCCTGGAGGTGTTTTGCCATCTTCTGGGCATGGAGCAGGGGTCACTGAGGCAGTCGGGGGGGTGGGGTAGTTGAAAATTTCCTGCATTGTGCTGGGGTTGGACTAGATGACCCTAGAGGTACCTTCCAACTCTATGATTCTATACAGAAAGAAAATCTCAAACAATAGGGAGTTTGTTCCAACACACTCGGAATGTCTGCGCACGTGTGTGTGCAGACACAAATGTATACACAGTTGTTGTATCTGGCCTTACGACAGGAAACAAGCGTACAAAAATCATTGTGGGACTTTAGTTTCAGATGTTGGTCTCTAGTAGAAGAGCAAGATTCGGGTCCAGGAGTACCTTAAAGACCCACTAGATTTCCAGAGTATGAGCTTTTGAGAGTCAGAGCTCCCTTTGTCTGACTCTCAGAATCTCATGCCCTGGAAATCTAGTTGGTCTTTAAGGGGCTTCTGGATGTGAATCTTGCTCTTGTGGTACTTTAGAAGCTGTTAGGGAATTTGGGGCAGCCCCCTGTATACCAGTTAAAACCCATCAATCTAGATTACCTGTGAATGAATCCTTTCTGCGCCCTTTCTGTTTAACATTCTTGTTCCTACAATTAATGACAGTGTAAAGGCCTCGAGAAAGCACAGCATTTTCATTGCACACCAAAGGTTATAATTGTTTATGTCCACAACTTTTGGCCCTGACTTTGGGCATATGCGTTCCTATGTCATATTATGAAACTGTTGGTGCCGTGCAGAATGTTTTTATTACGGCGACATTTCTAAATGCTAGTCATGACCTGTCAATCCATCACATTGAGGAAATTACATAACTTTGATTTGATTATTTGAAGAACTATTTCTTTATAGAAATAGTATGAGATCCTCTGGACTGTAAACAATATTGTCTTGTATTGCTGGAAAGGTATAAAGGCAGGTGCTGACAACCTATTGTTATGCACTCAGCTTTAAGCATGCGTGCATCAAGTTTATTTCTCCTTTTATAGTTACCACGGTTTGTTGCCTTGGAAAGTTTCTCAGACCTGAAAAGGGGGAAATCTAAACTGGCTGCTCAGTTTCCCCCCAACAAAAGCCAAGGCTCGGATCCCACCATTATGCTAAAAGTCAGAGCCCTTCTCCATTGCCATCCTGTGGTGGAAGAGGAATGTCCTGCCCAGGGCTTTATTCCTGGTAAAAGAGGTGGTGGAACCCTAGGAGAAAATGGTCACATGGCTGGTGGCCCTGCCCCCTGATCTCCAGACAGAGGGGAGTTTAGATTGGAGCGGCGCGGAGGGCAATCTAAACTCCCCTCTGTCTAGAGGTCAGGGGGCGGGGCCACCAGCCATGTGACCATTTTCAAGAGGTTCTGGAACTCTGTTCCACCGTATTCCAGCTGAAAAAAAGCCCTAGTCCTGCCAGAGGAAGGCACCTTGCATTGGAGAAAGTTTCTGTTGGTGGAAGGGAACCTTTGGATCAGCCTGGTCTCCCTAAGTGTGCAGGCCGGTGCATGGGGAAAAGGACCTATTTCCTGAACCACATCTCCAGACACCAGCAAAAAGAGAGCATGTGTTACCAGGAAAAGGAGTATTTTAAGTACTTTGTATGCAAGCCAGCAAGACAGACTGACACAAGCTGCAAGCTGCACATGTGCAGCCATGACCTGTGAGTTTCCAAATAGTCTGCCAAGTAATAACTGTTTAGCATTTATATTGTAGCACTTTCTGTGCTCCGAGTACATTGTAATCGTTATAACAACCCTGAACGGTAGGCCAGTTTTATTACCACTCCCATATTACAGGGGCTGTGGGTGAAAGAGAGAGAGAGAGACAGATCAAATGTCTAAGATCACCTAGTGAGTTCTTAGCAAAGGCAAGATTTGAACCCGGGTCTTTGCAGAGCACAGCTCAGCTGCTATGCTAACCAGCATTACCAATTGCATCAAGCCCTGGATTGTAATGCATGATGAAATTAAAGTTAGCTTCTTTGCTGCATCAAAGAATCATGGAATGTGGTTTTGTGGCTATGATACCTGTATATGAATAACTAAATATTATTGATTATGAATGGCACGGGGACAGGGACTTTTCCTCGCTCTCATACTAATGGACCGTCATGCGTGGGTGAGTTGGGTTTTCCAATGAAATTATCAGGAAGTTCAGGCGAAAGGAAGCACAATACATAATTAATTAATGGATGAGATTTATTGCCAAATGCTGTAGCAATGGCTATTAGCTTGGAGCATTAAAAATATCAGTAAGACAGATTTATTAAGGATATTGGCTATGATGGGTAAGTTGAGACTGCATGTACAGAGATAGTATACCCCTGAATACCAGATGCTAGGGGCAATTAACCAGGTCCTAAGTGACAGCCTTCCAGAAATATTTAGCTGTCCACTGATGGAAACTGGATACTGAACTAGATTGACTTTTTGGTCTAATCCTTCAAGGAAATATTTACAATCTTGATTGATTTGTACCCAGCATATGTTGTGCAAATTATTTTGGAGACAAGCTAAGGAGAAAACCAATATGCTTTTGTTTTCTCAAGCTGAAAAACATCCAGAGAATTCTGTTCAGTGGTTAGCTACTAGATAGGCAGCGATTTTTAAAGAGATGACAAATGATTGTGACAACTGCCAAAGGTCTCCTTTTACATTGCTTCTGTATGTTAAAAAAGAAGAGTGCTCAAGTGGATACTGGCAATTTTAAACGTGCATTTGATTTGCAGAATCATCCTGTCGAAACTAAACAGGGCATATTTCCAAGGAATTGTATTTAAGGAAGATTCAACTTCATAAAGTAGATTTAACGTACCACTGGCCCACTCTCGGCTCCTGTTCCACCAATTCAGAATGGAAAACAGGGTAGGGATATTTCCAGGGAATAGAGGTTCCATGTTTAACTTAAAAGCATGCATTATACAGCAGGAAAGCTCGGAAAACTCTCTGGGCACAGAGTGAGATTTTTATCTACCCTGGGGAAATAATCTGTTTTCTGTTGGCGCAACATGAATTTGGCACATCTGAGACAAAAGGCACTTAAACATCCTGTGTTTGTGTGTGTCTAACCTTTAGGGGAGAAAAAAGGTTTCTTCCAAACTCACCAGGTATGCCGCTAAGTATCATTCTGTAAATTTAAAAACAAATCCTCCTGCAATATCCTGATGTGGACCAAGCAGGTTCATTGCTTTTAGAATGCTTTAAAAAAACTGGGAGTCAGTTGTGTGTGTGTGTGGTGAGGGGGGCAGAGGCAAATGCGAAAATCAACCTGCTCAAGCCGATGACAGTTGATAGAATCCGGGAAAGGAAGATTTGTGTTGATGTGGAATTTTCAGTCATTTATTCCCTCTCCTCCCCCGCACACATAGCAGCAATTATACCACCTTTGCCAGGAATCCTGAAGAAATATGTCGGGGGCACACAGTTAAAATGAATGTGGAAAGGGCAATGCCAATATAAAAATGTGTTCTTGATCTAAAGCAATGCGAAGTTGTGTGTCAAAGAATTGCAGAAATCTGTGCTTTAAAATGCAAACCCTCTCAGTGTGTTTTTTGGCATAGAACCCAGGTGCCGTTCACAAACTTTGGTGAGAGAAAAACTGAGGGTCACCCCCTCCCAATTCTAAATTTCACAGCATTGGGAGTAATGTCTTCAGTTGATCCCAGCATTATTACCGCCAAAATGTTTTTGCCACATCATCTATCTGATTTCAAGTCTCACTTTTTGCATTTGAATGGGATACTTGAAAGTATTTGGAATTCATCTTTCCAGGCGTGAACTGAAACTATTTTATTTATACCCCACATTTCTCCCCGATGGGGAATCAAAGTGGCCTTGTGTTCTTTCCCATTTTTAATCCTCACAACAACTCTGAGAGGTAGGTTAGGTTGAGAGTGAGAGGTCACCCAGAAAGCTTCCGTGGCAGAGTGGGGGTTCAAACCTGGAGTCTCCTGCATCCCAGGCTGAAGCTCTAACCACTATACCACACTGACTGTTAGCTTGTTCCAGTGAAAACAGACAGGAGTCTTGTAGTATCTTCAAGTCTAACAGACAGTGGCTTCAACTCTCATGGATTAAGGTGATGGGTGTTCCCTCCTGACCTCATGGCACAGTGGTTTGACTCAGACCCAACTCTGGTAGTGCGGGAAGAGGCAATGGGTACCCCTTGTCTGGGCTGACAAAATAATTTGAACCTGCTCTTCTCAAATCCACTTTGTCTGCTACAGGGACGTGGTTTTGAAAGCAACATTGGTGGCAGGGCTTTTTTTCAGCAGGAATGCGGGGGAACGGAGTTCCGGAACCTCTTGAAAATGGTCACATGGCTGGTGGCCCCGCCCCCTGATCTCCAGACAGAGGGGAGTTTAGATTGCCCTCCACGCCACTTGGCGGCGTGGAGGGCAATCTAAACTCCCCTCTGTTTGGAAATCAGGGGGCCTGGGCCACCGGCCATGTGACCATTTTCTCCGAGGGCAAACCACTGAGTTCCACCACCTCTTTTCCCAGAAAAAAGCCCTGATTGGAGGTGAAATTGTTTTTTGGGGGGGAAGGGGTTAGATCCTACCCGCTTTCCTGGTGTGCAAAGAGGGAGGATAAGTCTCTTTAGACCACTGCAAAGGCTATGGGAGGGATTGTGAACCCATGTAGACAAAAGTCACCTGAATGGGGGTTGCACCGAGGAGGGGAACTGGATAAGATTGAGTGGACATGCTGGTTGGATCCAACCCTGAAATTTCAGTGTTATGAGACCCCTCCAAATGGTTCCAGATACATTGGTGCCAACTTGGTGGAACGCACCGCCGGTGGAGATCTGGGTCCTGTGGGATCTGTTGCGGTTCAGCCGGGCCTGTAAAACAGAGATGTTCAGCCAGGCCTATGGCTGCAGCTGAGGCGATGGCGAATTGCCCTACTGGCCCCTCTGGTTCCGGTTCTGTTCTGCCTTCTGCTGCTTTAGATCTTGGCAGATCTCTGCCTACTCATCTGACCCACAGTGCTTCGAGAGCTTTATTTGATCTGTATGCCAGACGCCATACTTCGGACTAGTATTGTTTAACTTGTATTTTATTTTGCATATGTATTGATTTATTTATTTATTGTTGTTGTTGTAACCCGCCCTGAGCCTGCTTGCGGGGACAGCAGGCTAAAATTGAATAAACTAAACTAACTTAACATAGAACAAAGGCTGGGGGTTCTTGGAAGCGAATCCGAACAAAAGGGGTTAAGGCCAGGGAAATGGGAAATGTCCCAATGTCTGGTTAATTTTTCTAACAGGAATATGGCCTTTTAGGAATGAGCAAAGGAAAGCCCTGCTTCTTAACTGTGGCTGTGGCACTTGCTTCTTAACTGGCTGTAGTGAGTCAGTGAGCTCCAGAAAGCATTCTGCCCATGCTCAGAGGTGCCAGTTTAGATGCAGATCATAAAAGAGAGTTTAACCTATTCATAACCAAGGTCATGCTAATTGTCGCTTTGGAGTCAAGAAGCAATCTTCCTCAGGCCCGTTTGGCTAGGGATCCTGATGGTGTTTTGCCATCTTCTGGACATGGAGCAAGGGTCACCGGGAGTGTGTGTGTGTGGGGGGGGGAGTAGTTGTGAATGTCCTGCATTGTGCAGGGGGTGGACTAGATGACCCTGGAGGTACCTTCCAACCCTGTAATTCTAAGGGATAATCAATCATCATTATAAAAATAGGAGATAACCTGTAGCAAATGGCTTGTGACATTCACAGTGTAATAGAATCTTGGCATTGAAAACAGGTTCAGGGGCACCACCCTGGCTCAAAACAGTTTAACTTTGGAAACTGATTTCATTTTGGGAGAAAAAAAAGCTATGCAAGAAAGAAATCACATGGCTAGCAGTGAAATCCACTCAGGATCAAAAGCAAACATGGTGCCGTTGCCAGGATGAAGCACACCCCCTTAGGAAACAGATGGACTCCTATCTGCGTGAACCTATGTATGCAATAGACACAAAATGTACATTCTTGGCTCCAGGTCACCCCGCACATGATGCTGAGCTCTATGACCAAGCATCCCAACACTTCCACCCACCCAACAAAAAGAGGAGAGAACAAAAATTCCAAAACAGTTACTTTGGGGCATGATCTGGTCACAGCTATGCACTTCTAGTGACTTCATGGGAAGAAGTTTAAGCACCTGTTGAAGACTCGCATTGACAACAGTTCCAGAGGAGTTAGCTGTGTTAGTCTGTAGTAGCAAAATAGTAAAGAGTCCAGTAACACCTTTAAGACTAACCAACTTTACTGTAGCATACGTTTTCGAGAACCACAGCTCTCTTCGTCAGATGTAGCTTATGCTACAGTAAAGCTGATTATTCTTAAAGGTGCTACTGGACTCTTTACTATATTGACAACAGTGGGAATGAAAAGTGCTTAAAACTGAGAACGATCCTAAGTGGGACTACTCAGAAACCTATGATGCTCATGGATCAAACACTCCAGCATTTCATAGATGAAAACGTCTTTCTTTCTTTCTTTCTTTCTTTCTTTCTTTCTTTCTTTCTTTCTTTCTTTCTTTCTTTCTTTCTTTCTTTCTTTCTTTCTTTCTTTTCCCTCTCTTCCTTCCTTCCTTCTGCTGGAGAAATAACATGCTATCTATCTATCTATCTATCTATCTATCTATCTATCTATCTATCTATCTATCTATCTATCTATCTATCTATCTATCTATCTATCTATCTATCTATCCATCCATCCATCCATCCATCCATCCATCCATCCATCCATCCATCCATCCATCCATCCTAATGATTACCTGTACTTGGCACACCTCCATTCTCACAACACAGACGTCACTGCTGAGTGCTCCCCCTCCCTCAGACCAGAGCCTGACAACATCTGGGGGGAATGAAGAGCTCCCCGGTGGTTGGCGTGTGGGTGGGTTGCCAAGCTCCAGGCGGTGGCTGGAGATCTCCCGGAATTCCAACTGATCTCCAGGCCACAGAGATCAGTTCCCTTGGAGAAAATGATTGCTTTGATGTGTGGACTGTATAGCATTATACCCTGCTGGGGGGGGGGCTGCCCTGCCCAAACCCCGCCCTCTGCAGGCTCCCCCTCCCAATCCCCAGGTATTTCCCAACCTGGAGCTGGCAACCCTCCTTCCCTCCGGGCCCCTCCTTCTCCCCGTTCCGTTAGACGGAGGGTGGACTTCGGCCCCTCCTGACGTCACCGGGGGGGGGCCCGCCTCCGCCTTCACCTGCGCTGCCCAAAGGCAAGAAGAGCTTAGACGGCTCGGCTGGCGGCTGGGGCGGCTGCTGCTGGGTCTAGTGGCTGCCGCGCTCGCTCTCTCGCTCGCCCCTCGCCATGTCCCTCCTGCTGGAGGCGGTGGGCTTCTTCTTGGCCGTCGTGGGGTGGGCGCTGCTGGCCGTGACCCTCTTCAACAGCTACTGGCGGGTCTCCACCATCTCGGGCAACGTCATCACCACCTCCACCCTCTTCGAGAACCTGTGGCAAAGCTGCGCCACCGACTCCACCGGCGTCTACAACTGCTGGGAGTTCCAGTCTTTGCTGGAGTTGCCAGGTAAGGGGGGGGGGGACGACCCCCAGCAGCACCTGTGCCCTTGGATCCCTCCACCTAAGGCAACCCCCCTGCAAAGTGTCCGATGGGAGGGAGACCCCTAAAACGAATGACATCCAACGAAAAAAAGAATGACACCAGACGAATGGGAATGATGCCAAAGGGGAAAGGAATGCCGCCGCCGGTCGCCGGAGGTGCGTTCTGAATGCTCCTAGGAACACAGGGCAGTGCCGAATGGCTAAGTTTGCCAGCCCTGGCTTGCGAAATTTCTGCAGCTTTGGGGGGTGGATCCCGGGGAGAGTGGAATTTGGGGAGGCGAGAGACCTCAGCGGTGTATAATGTCATCGAGTCCACCTTCCAAAACCGCCGTCCCATTTTCTCCTGGGGAACTGATCTCTGTGGCTTGGAGATCAGTTCTAATCCCGGGAGATCTCCAGCCACCACCTGGAGGCTGACAACCGGATTGTCCTGTCAAGTCGCAACGAAAAAAAGACACCAAACGAAGAAGACATGCCGCCGGCGGTGCGTTTGTTGAATGCTCCTAGGAACGCACGGCTGTGCGGAACGGCACCCTACCTATGTGCTTTCAAGTCAACCGACTGAGGGCGACCCCCCCAGCACGGCAGAGAGGCAGGGTGGCTTGCCATCGCCTTCCTCTGTAAAAGGTTTACTCGGTGCCCTCCATCCAAGTACGGAACCCGCTTAGCTTCCGAGATCGCGCTATAGCGTGCCATTCCACCAATTGCCCTAGCAAAGCAATATGCCAGGCGAGGAAAGACAGCGCTGGTGGGTGGGTGGGCGAGCCATGTCCCCGCGCAAGCTTCCTTACTGGTTCTTTAGCGTTTGTAGAGTTGCCAACTCCAGGTTGGGAAATACATGGAGATTTGGGGGTGGAGCCTGGAGAGGGCAAGATATGTGGAGGGGCAAGAGCTCAGCAAGGTATAATTTCTACAGGCTACCCACTGATACAGACATTTTCTGATGGCTGTCATCAGTTGTAGTTCCAGGAGTCTCCAAGCCCCATCTGGAAGTTGGCAACTCTAGCAACTTGGAAGGGTACTTGGGTGTGGTCCGTAGGAAGGGCACCTGTCATACCTCTGGGCATCCAGGAATAGTCCCCCCACAAAAAAAATCTCCCTCGCTGCTCTCCTCTCCCTAGGTGTCCACCTCTCCAATGTCCTTTCCTCTTTGGGGTAAAAAAAAGAATATGATTCGGACCGCTATGCTGAGCACTTGTGCAAAGTGCAGACGCTGTGCATCAGTTTCAAACCATACGTAGCTCCTCCATCTCTTTCTTATTCCTGGCCCCATTCTCTTGCCCTGCTCCTGTCTCGTCCAGACTGGTTCATGGGCTGGAGAGATGCGCCACTTTGCGTCCTCAAGATCTGAGTCCGGTGGCACCTTTGAGACCAGCAAGAGTTTCAAGGTGTCAGCTTTCTAGAGTCAAAGCTCTCTTTGTCAGATACCTGAATTGGAAAAAAGTATCTGAAGAAGGGAGCTCTGAGAACCTTGTTGGTCTCTAAGGTGCCGCTGGACTTAAATCCTGCTGTTCTACTGCAGATCAACCCGGCTACCCACCTAAAACCATCTGCACTCCCAGTATTCAGAGGAACACCAAACAGCCACAGGGACTGCAGTCTCCAGGGCAGCAGAAGCGACCTGTGGGCGCCTCTTTTGGCACTTCCCATGCCTGCTAGCCTAGAAATTTCCATACAACCTGCCTTAGAAGCCCTAAATCCCAATGGCGTATTGGTGGCTGGTTATTCTAACAAAGAGGTTAAGCCCCTTTGCACATGTTCAAAGGCTCTCTTTCTTTGTTCAGATACGCTAGGATGACCTCAGGCTGTCCAAGAAACTGTCATGCACCATTAGCTGGTGCAGAAATGGAGTTTTGTAACTGGGGGCAGTGTCAAGGCAATGATCCATGTGACTGATTGAAGGGTGTGTGTGTGTGGGGATTGTGCCAGACTGTATAATTTATTCTCAGAGTTCCTCTGAGCATGTGCAAAGTTAATCTTTTTAAATAGCCACAGCTAGCTCCTCTCTGTCTGGGAAAAAGTGTAATTGACAAGATTTGTCAATTACACAGGCTTGAGTAAGCAACATCTTTCAGCTGCTATCCCCCTCTTTTAATAACTGCTGGACAGGCAAACATTCAGCAGATGAAGTTGCACCCCAGCATTACCCTACCATTATTAGGACAGCTGTACCTGTTGACTTTCTGTCACTATTAAAGATGCAGCTAGGAAATCCTATGGAGTAGCACTGTTTCGATGCTGGCGTGAAGCTGGCACAAAGGTGCTTAGGGCTTCATCGAAGACAGGATTAAACCATGGGATCTGTTTGATTGATTGGTCCAGGAATCTGTTTCCGAAACCTGGATTCAGTCCTGGGCCTTGTGAAATGATGTCATAGCGTTCTGAAGCCTGTGCACAGAATAGAGTCTCACCCACCTATTTGTGAGTGGTTGATCAGAGCCCCTATATCTTAATCAATGGCTTGATTTTACAATTTTTAAAAAATTAAAGGTATCATCCACCGGATGCTGTCTTTTTCTTGATAAGATCAGAACTTTACCCTATTACATTCCACGCTATACTTCCAGCATTTCATGGCCCGTTGCCCCTGCAGTTGATTTCTTTCCTGCATAGGCGAGGATCCCTTCATTGCATCTGAAGAAGTAGACTGTAGTCCACAGACACTGATGCTAGAATGACATTCTGGTTCATCTTTAAGATCCTCCAAGCCACCTCCCCCCACCCCCAGTATCTCAACTGTGCACATTTCTCATAGCACACCCTTGCGTGGCGCTGAAGTCAGTACTTCTCTGACTGAAAATGGTTAAAAATTACAGCAAGCAGGTTTCTGGATGAGATTCCAGCCCTCGAAGGTCAAAGGGTTTATGGTGCCAGTCAGGATCCTGGTATTTTGTTTGCAGAACATTACGGTGGGATGCAAAGGAACAAAACACGTGCATACCTCCAGGTAGACAGAGAAGGGAAGGATGGGATCTGGAAATTCCTCTCCGTTCTTCGGGAGAGGTGATTATACACCATTGAATTGCCAGGGGAGAAGTGAACTTTCACACAGGAGAGACACAAGTCACTGGGCTGGATTCAGCCAGCTATTCTACTCAGTCTTAACCAGTTCTCCTCCTTACTACCCACCCCCCCTTGGCTTTTGTCCATGCAGGTCCCATGAACCTGCATAGCCTCTTTGGGTGGTCCAAGACTCCTCCCCTTCCTCCCCCTTTTTCCAGTGGAACAGCTGGTTGGATCCCACCCAAGAAGTGAGAGCGTGTGGCTAATCATGAACTGAAGGGCCTTGACAAGGTGAAGGGGCAGCTGCAAAAAGGGAGAAGATACGCAGCCATTCCTTGGGTTTTTAAGCCCTCCTGCGGCTAGCAGACATACAGTTGCCAACCTCTACATGGGGCCTGGAGAACTCTTGGAATTACAACAGAGCCCCAGACCACACAGCTCAGTTCCCTGTAGGCTCGCCAGCTCCAGGTTGAGAAATTCCTGGAAACTTTGGGGGTGGGGCCTGGGGAGGGTAGTGTTTGAGGAGGGGAGGGATCTCAGCAGGATAGAATGTCTTAGAGTCCACCCTCCAAAGCAGCCATTTTCTCTAGGGAAACTGATCTCTGTTGGCTGGAGATCAGTTGTAATTCTGCGAGCTCTCCAGCCACCACCTGGAAGTTGGCAGCCCTAGTTTCCCTGGAGCAAATGGCAGCTGTAGAGGGTGGACTCTATGGTGAGGTCTATCCCTTCCCCCAATCCCATGTTCCCCAAGCTAAACCCCCAGATCTCCAGGAATTTCCCAAGCCAGAGATGGAAACTGTACAGCAGAGGCTGTCATGAAGGTGCCTTACAAGAAGAAAGTGTGCTGGGGTGGCGGGCGGGGGGGGGGGGGAGTCAGAGTTTGTCTAGGGTACCAAAAATCCTTGGGCCAGCCCTGCTAATTGCATTGAGACTGGGAATTTAAACCTCTGCCACTGTGCCGTTTTCATATAACCTGCAAGATTTGCCCTATTGGGAAGCTTTATATATAGCCCATCAATACACGAAAATCTAACCTACGAGTCTGGCTACGAACTTCCTTGGCCCCCCACAGAGTAGTTCAAAGGTGCTCTCTTTAAATATTTGAAAGGCTGTCATTTGGAGGAGGGCAACGAGCTGTTCCAGTTGGCAGCAGAGGATAGGACCTGAAGCAACGGGCTTAAATTACATGTGAAAAGGTACCGGCTGGATATTAGGAAAAACTTTTTCACGGCCAGAGTAGTTCAAAGGTGCCTAGGGAGGTGGTGAGCTGCCCTTCACTGGCAGTTTTCAAGAAGAGGCTGGATGAATATTTGTCAGGGATGCCTTAGGCTCATCCTGAATTGGGCAGGAGCTTGGACTAGAAGGCCTGTATGGCCCCTTCCAACTCTGTGATTCTGTGAAATCCTTGCAAATCCTTGTGGCTATTTTAGGTTGGGGAAAAGCTTATGCCCCCTTTCACTGCATGCCATGGTCCCAGGATCAATTAGGGCCAGGTGTTTGAGAATTAAATTTCGGCACAGGATTCCCAGAGCACATCTGGTAGACAGGATTCAGAAGGGACCCAATGTATCCCGTAGCTAAGAAATTCATGATTTAAGTCACATACTTGCAGGGCTTTTTTCTGGGAAAAGAGGTGGTGGAACTCAGTGGGTTGCCCTTGGAGAAAATGGTCACATGGCTGGTGGTCCCACCCCCTGATCTCCAGACAGAGGGGAGTTTAGATTGCCCTCCGCGCCACTTGCATGCTTGCCATTTTCAAGAGGTTCTGGAACCGTGTTCCAGCTGAAAAAAAGCCCTGCATACTTGCATGCTTTATCCTGTCAAAGAACCATCTCTGGGCTGGGAGGCAACACGTAGAACAAAAATTGTGTTGGGGAGGGGTGACAATTGTTGACTGCCTCTCAGGGCCCCTATCCAAACTGTTTTTCCTGGGCATGTCTTTTTTAAAAAATGGGAGATCTTGGTCCCAGATTTCCTATGTCATGTATTTTTACTTAAATCTCACTTTTGACAGTTGGTTTTTCCCCCTGAAATGGGCACATTCTTACAAATAACACCCAATGGCCCTTAATGCTGCTAGGAAGAAAGGCATGGTATAAATAAATAAACATTTTGTTAAACATTTCAGTACTTGACTGGTCATTTCGATGAGGAAGATTGTCTGAAAGGAAGAACTGTGTTCTTTGGTTAGGGAAATGGTGGAGAGAGATTTTTGAAATGAAGGGAAATCACAACGGTTTTAAATGCTACCTGTGTATTTGTTAGCAAAGCATATACTACACAAGCATCACTTTGAAGCAACTGCTTCCTGTGGGTTCATGGCAAACCTGGTGCTGGTCGAGTCTTTGTTTGGCCTGCATTGATGCTGATAATCTGGGATTATAGCTCCGCTTTCTCCCCTCCAGCCTACCTGCAGGCTTCTCGGGCCCTCATGATTACGGCATTGGTGCTGGGCTTCTTTGGGATCCTCTGTGGCTTGGTGGGCATGCAATGCACCAAAGTGGCGGAGGAGAACCCCAACGTGAAGGCAAAGATAGCTGCGGTTGGAGGTTGCCTGTTCGTCTTGGCCGGTAAGTGGGGCAAAGAGAGAGTCTCAGGTAGAGCTGCCATGTTCCAGCTCCCCACAAAACTAGGCATTGCCGTTTATTTCCTTTTTGCTTTGGCTAGGGCTCCTTTCTCTTTGATCGAGTCTGTTATGAACTTGTGCCTCCATAGTGAGGCCTAGTGGCTCTAGGGAAGCCTGTACTAGAGTGACTAGAGGGCCTACATTTCCTAGGTTCCTTTTGGGACCCTGTGATTGGTTAACAGGATTTGGAGAGAAAAATTGCACCAATAGAGAAGTAGGGGGTGGTGCCTGAGAGAAGGGATATAAGGCCTCCACAGGGGGAAGTCATTCACTGGTAGGGAGCAGAACTGAGGAGAGGCTGTAGTAGATGGAGGGGGTCCCTCATCCAGAAGGGGTGAGACAGTTTGAAGCCAGTCACCAGGAGACAGCTAGGAACAGTCTAGTTAGATGTGTTAGGGTGTTTTTGTTCACCAACCTTTATTTTCTCCTTAATCTACAAAGTTTTGAACACCAGTTATTACCAAACCTTTGAAATAAAGTTGTTTATTATTCTGCCTGGGTCCTTCGGCCTCACACATAAAGTAAAACCTACTGGGAAAGAGTAAACAAAAAGGGTTGGTTGGGTGCTTTGGGCCCTTCCGAGGAAACCTGTTCCAAAGTGGTGGCAACCTACAGAGAACTTCCCTGGTCCCCGGCCTGCTATGACAAGAGCAATCCCAGCAATTATGAGGCATCTCAGGAAAGTGATGGAGGCAGGGCTGGATCAAATCTGGCTCCATATTGATGCCGCTGAGGGTAGAGGAAGCTCATTGAGAGTGAAGGTCATGCTTCCTGGACCACTCACCCTCTGGTCCGGATCCTGGTCACATCTTGATCCTATCTAGAGTGGTATAGAGGTTAGAGTGTTGGATTAGGATTTGGGAGATCCATATTCGAATTCTTGTCCTGTCATGGGTGACCGTGAGCCAGCCACACACATTCAGCCTAGGTGAAATGGAGAAGAGAAAAATGATGTAAGCAACTTTGTGTCCACTTTGAGGGGAATGGCAATGCATAAATAAATAAATAGAAAAATCAGGGACATCACTGAGGGCCCACAAAAACCTATTCTGGGCAGTTCTTCCGGACTAGGTAACTGTGTTTGTTCTCTTTTGCAGCGATCCCCAGAAAATTGGCAAAAGAGGGAAAGCCACATTTCACTGCGGCTGAAAATGTTCATGAAATTTGCTCCACCACTTTCAATTCAGCCCTAATTCATAACCTTATAAATAAATGAGACTGCATAAGCACTTCCAGTAGGAAATAGAGAAGCAAAATTATATGGTTTAAAGCAACTTCCATAAAATTATTTCAAGGGACAAAATTTCCTTGTTGGGGTATAAATGGCTGGGCTGCCCCATGGTTTTTTGACGATGCAACATGTTGGTTGTTTCCCAAGAGGGCTGTGTCTCCCTCTAGTGGCCATGGCTGGGTTCTGTAGCCGCTTGGTTTAGCTAGCCAACGCAATTCTTTCAAGCTCTCGGTGCACGCTGCATCCCTGGCACGACTTTGACTCTCGAAAGCTCGTACCCTGGAAATCTAGTTGGTCTTTAAAAGGCCCAAATCTTACTCCTCTACTACAGACCAACATGGCTACCCACCTGAAACTTCCTATACTGAATCACCCCTCTTCTTCCCTCACCTTCTTAGGTATCTGCGGGATGGTGACGCTCTCTTGGTATGCCTTCAACATTACCCGAGACTTCTTTAATCCTCTCTTTGCTGGCACAAAGTAAGTCTGTGTTGGGGTGGTGTGTGCGTGTGCGTGTGTGCGTGTGCTGACTTATGGCGACCTTGTAGGGTTTTCAAGGCAAGAGACATTCAGAGGTGGTTTGCCATTACTTTCCTCTGCATAGCGACTCTGGCCTTCCTTGGTGGTCTCCCATCCAAATTCTGACCAGGACAAACCCTGCTTAGTTTCCAAGATCCAGCAAGATCAGGCTTACCTGGAGGTGGGTGGGAGAGACAAAGGATAATGTTGAAAACGAGGGAGAGAGGAATAATACCTTCAGTGGTATGTGCTATCCATCCATCTATCCATCCAATTTATTGAGCATCCTGAATCGTGCTTGACAGCGAATTCTTATCTCACTCTCTGGTATCTTAAAAGAATGCACTCCTGGTCTCTTTTACATAGCACAAACAAAGGCAAAAATAATGGGCTTTCAATGGGTTAATTATCCCCTGTACGTTCAGAAGGCTGTTGTGACCTGACACTCTGGTTCTGATGGCTTGAAAAGTTCATGTAGCCCATTGCAGTGATCAAAGGTGGTGATCTTAAATGTCTCTCCCTGCCCCAGCTCAGATTGTTCTTCCACCCATCTGCAGACATTTATGATTCGCTTCAACCAGTCTCCAAATATCGGGTGGAAGGGAGCTAAGCCCTTGTCAGATGTGTTTGGGTCGGGTTCTGACATCTCTTCTTTGATGACGCAGGTATGAAATTGGGCCTGCGCTCTACCTCGGCTGGAGTGCATCGCTGCTGGCGATCATCGGAGGAGGGTTCCTGTTCAGCTCGTGTAAGACTCACTCTTCGCCGGAGAAGAGGTGAGGCAGGATCTGGCATAAATGGGGTTGGAATGGATGAGGCCTGCTGGCGCAGAAGGGAACATTAGGCAATGGAGACAGATAGCAGAGTAGGAGGCTACCTTACCTTGAAAAATTATCTGTCTAGCCATTTTTGATCCTACCCCTTGTCCAAGGAGCTTGATGTAGGGCTGCCAGCCTCCAGGTGGTGGCTGGAGATCTCCTGGCCGTAGAGATCTCTCCAAGCCATAGAGATTAGTTCCCCGGGAGAAAATGGCTGCTTTGGAGGGTGACCTCTATGGCGCTATACCCTAATCAGGTCCCTCTCCAAGCCTTGCCCTCTCTAGGGTTCTAGAGAGGATTTCCCAACATGGAGCTGGCAGCCCTAGCTTGATGGCATATATGGTTCTCCCTCCCGAATTTTAATTTCAAAACAACACTCTAAGACAGATATGGCTGAGGAGGAACGGCTGGCTCGGGGGGGGGGCACTCAGGGAATTTCTTGCCTGAATGGGAACTGGATCGTGGATCTCTCAGATCCCAGTCCAGCATTTTAGCCGCTGCTCCACAGAGGCTCTTTTCCTCTCATGCTGAAAATGGTGTTGGAGGAAAGGGAACGGCAGGCTTACAGGCTTACATATTTCATCGGGCTTAGCTGACACCACAGGCAAAATGGAGAGGGCACCCCAGAATCCTGTCCCTGTTGTAAGAGGCTATGATGAAGCATCCTGATTGCTGCTGCCTGCATGCACCACAACAAGAATGTTTGCTGTGGAAGGCATCTTAAGGAAAAAAAAATATATATATATAACCCAGTACAGGTGTATTTATTTAGTTAGAAACATTTCTGTTGTCTCTTTGAGAACCTGCTTGAGGCAGCTTATAAAATAAAACAAAAGCAGAACTTTAAAAGATATTAATTAAAATCTAGCATTAAAAACTCAACCCAGCATAGAAACCGGGTCCAGGTTGGGAAATTCCTGGAGATTTGGGGGGTGGGGCCCGGAGTAGGTGGGGTTTGGGAAGGGGAGGGGCCTCAGAATGGTATAATGCCATGCAGCCCACCCTTTAAAGCAGCCATTTTTTCCAGGAGAACTGATCTCTGTCACCTGGAGATCAGTTGTAATTCCGGGAGATCTCCAGCTACCACCTGGAGGCTGGCAACTTTACCTGTGAGTTCCCACATTGCCAGAGGGATGGGTTGCGCTGGAGGCCGATTCTCTCAAAATCGGCCCCAGATATAGAATTGGCTGCCGGTGCGACCCTTTACATTGCATCAGAAATTGTCATTTTCCAGTGATGCAGGTGACCATGTGTGCACATGTCTCAGGGCTGCCCCCCATTTCCTGGTGCCTCCCCACACTGGCAAGGTAGGCAGCAGTGAGGGGCAGCAGCTGGCGGGGGCTGGGGGATCTGGCAGCCCTGATAGAAACCAAGGTCACCAAACAGACCAATGACAGCTTAAAATAACAGTTTCTGGACTAAAACCAAACTACAATAATGTAAAAAGATGAACCCCTCAATTAAAGGAAACATTTTGGACTGACACCTAAAAGAAAGCAACAGAGGTACCAGGTGAGACTCGTGTTCCATAAACGAGGAGCCACTACTGAAAAATTCCTGCCTTTTGTTGCCGTCCACTTCACCTCTGAAGATGGAGGTACAGAGAGCAGGGTTTCTCGAGCGCCGTTAGGTTGGACAATAAGGGAGGAGGCAGTATGTTGTTCATACAGGATCTCTGCCTGCAATCTCAGCGGGTATGAGCGAGCAGAGTTACGTGTGGGTTAAATTATGACAGGAGGGGTAGAGGCTGTTCTATTGTGGCTCTGGCTCTTGATTGAGAAGTGCTCTATAGCTTGTCCGTTGATGGCCTGTATCCATCACCTCTGATTCTTGAGAATTTTATAATTGATATTGAAACAGACCAAAGAGTAACCACGGCTCCTCCTCCCTCCACTTTTGTGTCTTGACAGTTACAGCTATCCGTACAAGGCCACGAAGAGTGCTATGTCAGCCCCTAACGTGACGCCTGCTCGTCCCCGTATAGACTCTAATGCCAGCAGTGTTGGAAAGTATGGCAAAAATGCTTATGTTTAAGGCTGTGCAGTGGGGTGGTCCCCAAAGGACATCAGATACTTTTCTGGTTGCCCAGAACCTGAAAGAGACGGCAACTCACAAGGGGACTTTCTTCTCTCAACCCCGCCTTTGGACATTTTGCAAATCCCTGGTGATTGTAGGAATTGGATGGATCCATTGAAGCCACATGTCTGCGTAGAAATGTGTTCTGGAAGATGCTGCATTGCACCAGATTATTTATTGCTGAGGAGAGCTGTCTCCCCGTGTCTACCTTTCACTCTGTTCTCCCCTACACGGACCATCAGGTGTCGCCATGCCATCTGGCCATCCTAAAAGAAGAGGGGCAGAGGTTCAAGCCAACCTTCTGATTTAGAAGGCTTTCTTCTTAATTCCAAATGTTTGCAGAGGCTATAGCATCAGACCAGTAGGGTTGCCAGCTTTTGGAAGGCACAAATCTGGCAAGGGAGAGGCACCACCCTGGAGCAGGGCTCAGCTCAAGGACCACCCATCCAGCAGCAGGACTAATGGGGTAAAGGGGGTGCGGCCCCGGGCTGTCAAAGGGTGGAGTCCATGTTCCCAGGAACAGAGCTGAGGAATCAAAGGTTGGAGTAAAAATGTCAAGTGACAGAGTCTACAAAAATTGCTAATTCATCTAAGGTGTGCAGCTCTCTCCACTTCTCTTTTGTTGGCTGAGGAAATATCAGGCATGGCCTGGCAAGCGATGGAAGATGTGGGTGGTGGGGATGATTGGCAGCTTTGATGCAATTGCATCCCTTCCAGTGTGACCTGGAAGTGCCATTATTGTGCTAGGGGTGACACTCTAGCATTCACCTCAAATACTATGGTTTAACTTGGTTATAGAGTTTTGGGTGAATGTTAGGGCGTCACCTGATACAATGCCAGCATTTCCAGGTTGTGCTGAAAGTGATGGCATTACACAGGGTGTGCTGGTTAAGCCCCCCCCCTTTTGCTGGGGAATTTCCTCCTGCCACCCTCCTACGCACTGCCAGGGAGCAGCAGCAGAGAGGGATGAGGCAGGGAGGTCTCTTGCTAGACTGGGAGATCGGGCAACTCTTGAACAAGGGAAGCAGAAAAGGTAACCAAAGACCATTGCAGCGTTTAGAGAAGCTGCTTTTGAGGCACAAGTTAAGTCTGGGTTGAGAATGAACTTTAAAATTGGCAAGTCTAGTGCAGCAAAGGTTGTAAAGGTGCAGCAGAGCAAATTTCTTTGCACTAAACAGCTAACTGACCTCATGCCTGTTCCATTATATGTTTTTTTAAAAAAAAATCATCTGAAAACTGGCTCAGAGTGGGGAAAAAGCAGTCAGCCAGCAACCCTGTAGACCAGGGGTCCATTTATTCCATCACCCTGTTTCACGCAGTGGCCAAACAGAAGCCACTGGAAGCTTTGGTTGATATAGTCCAATGATATCTAGTGCTGGGCCCTGTTGATTTGAGAGGAGTGGAATCATTTTTATATCATTTTGGGTTAAGTATTCTGAGTCCCCACCCCCCCGCCTTTAGTGGCTCATTCTCCTTGCCCCCACCTACTTGTTACTTTGTAAACTGCTCTGAGTGAGTGGTTAATAACATCAAATGTTATTATTATATTATTACTCCCCGTCCCCCAGGCCCAATCCCTGCAGCGGAGAGGACAGACAAAATGGACAGTGGTAGGTGCTCCGTCGCTCGGCTCTTATTATCGCTTACTTATTGAGAACCTATAAGTAGGGTTGTAGTCCACAGCTTTGGACATTTGGGGGCTGTGCTGAGGCGGGGAAGGGAGCTCCGTGGGGTATGTGATGCTGCAAAGCCCACTCCCTGAAGCTGCCACTTCCTTCAGGACATTAGCTGAGTGCAAAAACGGAGCAGAAGTTACGCTGTGCCGATTAAAGAGGCAAAAAGTTTATTTGAGGAAATACATGCTTGATAGTGAAGTTGAGAGACAGAGAGAGGTTCCTTGCTATCTGACTACATCTTGCAGAGAGAGTGAAAAAAAACAGGAGAGAGAAGAAGCAGGATATTGCCCTGTTTAGCCCAACAGGAGACAAGACAAGGAAATGACCCCCAGGAAACAAGAGAGATGCTGCCCTCACCGTCCTAACTAAGTGATCCTTGCTGCCCCCCTGCATGGAAGGCTCTTCTTCCTTCTTGCGCACAGCGTAACTTCACTGCTCTGTGTTTGCACTCAGCTAACACAGGAGTGGTGATCCCTGTAGTTCGGAAAGGAGTCATCCTTCCAGGTGATCCGCAAGCCCCGCCCGAAGATGGGCAACCTTACCTGTAAAGAGCCAGCCACTAATGAAAGAAGAAACGGAAGGGCTGGTGGGCCCCCTGCTGGGGTGTAGGCTACATCTGTGTCCTAGGCTGCTACCCGCCCCCCCCCCCATGCCAGTTCTGATGGTATGACATGGGGCATGCCTGAACCCACTGATGTGTGTGCATTTAATTCTGGGGCTCGTTCCATCAGGGCCAAAGATGAGAGAGTGCAACCACCCGGCGTCATAGAATGCATGCCTCGCAGATCAGATGCTTGTGCGGCTGTTCTGCCCTTGCCTGTCTTGCAGGATTACTGGCTTGGGCAAATGTTTAAGGGCTCTTGGCCAGACTTTGCTGCTAGAAGCTGAAAATCCAATGTAGCCCATGGACGATACACAAAGTTCTCATTCTGAGATCTGTCACCTACTCTTGAACCCCCTTCAAGGGCTCGGCTCTAGAGTACTTGGGTTGAAAGGGAATTCAACTTCTGACAATTACTCACAAGGAGGCTTAATTTAGCACTTCATCTTGGGCTTGTACAGAAAGTTAAACAGCACCTTTTTTTTAGCAGGGGTAAGTATTATTGAAAGATACTCAGCTTGAGGACATGGCAGGTTTTGGCTTCTGCCCAGCGCCTCCTGAGCAGGAGCAAGAACAACCAGACAGCGCAACGAAAGAGAATTTTGAACTGTGCAGTCACTGAGCTAAGAGTCCTTGGGGGCTGGTTTGCTGAGGGGCAGAGGACAATGCAGAGGTGAACCCCTGACCAAGAAGCACTTTCTGACATTTTCAAATGTTTTGTATTAAAAAAAAAAAGAAATGTTTCGGCACTGAATCGTCGTCTTTGAATTTCAATGCGTAACGGAAAAAGTAACGGAAAAAGGAATCTTTGCAGGTGGTGTGGGAGTTTCTAAAAAGAACAGAATTGTCCCACTCTGGAGTCAGTTCACCTAGCCAACAGCCCTTGCGACAAACCACTTTGTATCTGTCACACTTGGTACAGGCTGGGAGCGGAGCTTTTTGTGGAGTAAAGCATGCGTTGCTTAGACCCTCCAACTTTTAGCATGCCCTATGCTCATGTTCAGAACAGAGTAGTAATTCTCAGCAGTTGTTAGGAACCCATCACTGGCCTATTTAAAGATTTGGGGGGGGGCATAGGAGCAATTTAAAACCTCCTCTTCAAGGAAGCACCCGATCTTAGTAGATTTCAAACCTTTTAGAGATTTCAGCAGGATCTGAGTCCAGTGGCACCTTAGAGACCAACCTTATTTTCAAGGTATGAAGTCTCTGAACATCTTGTTGGGTGTCTAAGGTGCCATTGGACTCAAATCTTGTTCTACTGCTGACCAACATGGCTTGGCTACCCACCTAAAATGATTTTATCCAGTCAAGATTCTGTAGCAAAGAATCCCAAATTCATGTTGCATCCAAGAGAAAATTAGATGTATAAGAAAATGTTGTATAATCTTATGTAGTAGTACTGTTCCCCCCTCTGCAACTACTCCAACGCATTCAGGATGGTACATATACATGATTCTCCCTCCCCTTATTTTATTCTCACAACCATACCGTGAAGCTGAGCAAAAGAAAGTTCCATGGTTAATAGAGTTGCCAACTCCAGGTTGGGTAATTGCTGGAGATTTTGGGGATGGAGCCTGAAGAGGGAGGGGTTTGGGGAAAGGGAAGGTATAATGCCATAGAGTCCACCATCCAGACATTTCCTGCAGGGGCATCGATCTCTGTACCCTGGAGATCAGTTGTAATTCCAGGATCTCCACCCAGCACCTGGAGGTTGGCAAGCCTAGACTCAGCACAGTGGGGGGCCTGAACCTGGGTCCCTGCCATCCTAGCCTAACACTCTTTAACACCTACAGCTTGGAAACAGTGTAGAAACCATTTGTGATCAGATGAAAGAACTGGGAATTTGGGTCATGTGTTTATTTGAGCATTATCCATTTATATGAGTATTTCTACTCCCCCTTTTCTCCCCAGTGAGCAGCTTACCAAATACAAAATGCAATGCAAACAAACAGGAAAAAATAATAGTGCAATGCTCCAATATCCTGGGCAAGTCCCGAAGCCACAGGCTGGCTCACAGGCTACAAGCCAAGGGGCAACAGCTCTTAGGCGCTCCCCTCTGGTAATATCCAGGTTTCAAAGGCTGCAAAGGAGAGAAGCTCAGAGGATCCCAACCTCTCTTCCCTTGCTTCAAGAGAAGTACATATTGGCATTCCCCTCCACCTTTGCAGCCACTGAAGAAGAGCACAGGCCTCCTGTCTGATCCTGCCCCAAGCCAGGCTAATATCCCTGCAGCGACTCTGATGCGATGCATGTAATAAGCACAGCCTCAGCTTGGTTGCAAGCGGTGCCGTGGCCGCCTCGTAGTGTTTGCCACTCTCTTCCATTTGGACTTGCGGGGAGTCACTAGTTCAGACAGCAACATCCTTTCGACATGACATCACAGGCATGACCGGAAGAGAGGGAATCATGGCAATGACCTCACTGGGACCAAGGCCAGCCCTGTGGACAGGAAATGCAAGCCAAGCTTCAAGCCTGTGACCGTGGCGAGAAACGAGCTAAGAGTGTGAGCCGCGGAAGGCTCTTCTCCACCGCAAGCCACATGGCTTTGTGATTCTGTTGCTCCTCTCCAGGGCTTTTTTTCTGGGGAAAGAGGTGGTGGATCTCAGTGGGTTGCCCTCGGAGAAAATGGTCACATGGCTGGTGGCCCCGCCCCCTGATCTCCAGACAGAGGGGAGTTGAGATTGCCCTCTGCACCAAGCGGCGTGGAGGGCAATCTCAACTCCCCTCTGTCTGGAGATCAGGGGGCGGGGCCACCAGCCATGTGACCATTTTCAAGAGGTTCTGGAACTCCGTTCCACCGCGTTCCCCCTGAAAAAAAGCCCTGCTCCTCTCAATGGATGTGCCAACGGAAAGAGCTGTGAGTAGCTGGGACCCCGAGACTCACTTGAAGGTCCCATTCCCGCGAGGTGAAGACTTGAGGGCACTCGAGTGTCCTCCCATGGTGAATGGCCAGCTGGGCTGCCAACGACCTTGTTACTTAGGTCACTACTGGGATGTCCCCGTGGCAGACGGCAGCTGGAAAGGGAGCGTATGGCTGAGATTTGAACCACGGTCCTCATGCTGCACACAGCTCAGTCTCCATGCCGTGTTAACATTCTCAAGGCTGGAAAGCAAACGTTTACCTGTGGTTCACCTCAATCCTACCTCGGCTCATTGCTTAGTAGTTGCCAACTACAGCTTGCAGACTCTCTATAGATTACAGAGTTACAACACAGCCAGGTACCAAAAAGGGGGAAGAAAAAAAAAAACCTCCGACAAACTGTTTTGCAATACAAATGTTTAATCTTGACACTTTCGGTAAAGGTGGAGGTAATGCTCCTCTGTAACGTTTCTTCTCCATTGCTGGGTGGCGATTAGAACACACCAGGTTTTTAACTACTGTACTGGGGGTGGGGTGGGGTAGGGGTAAAGAACAGGCAGTGCCTCCCCTCTTTCCCAGAGGGAGAGGAAAGAAAGTCGTAACTAACTCGAAAGAAAACAACACAGGAATTCCCACTCCGCTGCACAGTATCACCCTTGCAAGTCATACATGAAGTGGTCATAGTGGAAACAAATCAGGCAGCGATGGAAAGGGGGGGGAATTAAGCCCCTGAAGTCCAACTGATAGCCCTACCATTTTGAAGGAAGCATAATCAGTATGTAATACCAGAGTCTGTCCTGTTGTGATAACCATTTTACCACTGGACACGGTGTGCTAACAAAACCAAGGGCAGTCGCCTCCAGGCCCTGTCCTTGTGAAAAGGCTGCTTCTTCCAGCCAAAGAACGTGGTCATAGAACAGCCACCAAACTCCCCCACCCCAGAGCAACGTAAAAGACACGGTAGTAGAAGAGGACGCTTGTTGGGCTCTGCTTTCTCACCTCATTCACTGCAGAGGTTTTCTTACCTGTCGCATCACCCTTCATGGAGTGACTTTTTCCCATGGGTATGCGAGAGGAAGAACTGGACAGGAGGATAGATGGCACACTTTTTCTGGTATTTTGAAAAAGGGGTATCTTCAAACCAAGACTGTGTAGACAGGAGCTACAAAGCTCAGCGACCGACAGATGTTTTTGGGATATATATGACTGGTGGGAGAATGGGCTTGCTTCCCTGCCTTGAAAATACATGTATACTAACCCAGCCCTTGCAAAGTTATACCCCCACCAGGTCAAGTCAATCTACCTTTCTGAGGTTCACCATGAATGACAGGACCCCAGGGAGCTGCAGTGGGTTTGCATGCACGGTACATCCCACAGGCAGACGGCTATAAAACAAAGTCACCATCCTTTCTTCAGACTTTGGCAATCTTGCCAAAGACCACCCGCGCATCTGAAAAGGGATGTTTTTTGACTACAGTAGGGAAGCGCTCCCTAATCTCACCCTCCCACTGCAGAGCTATCGTTTCCGGCAAGGAGTGCTACTTCTGCAGTCTCAGTGATCGGAGAAGCAAAGCCAGAGGTTCATGCGTCCATTCGCTAGCCACAGTTTTGCCTCCCAAACTCGGCCCAGTTAATTGAAGTGAAATTTGAAGTGGAAGTTCCCGGAACCGAAGGGGTTGAATTCAAAAGGCCAGTGGTGCTGGTGCCCTGCTCCTCCCTGCTGATTCTCTGGATCTAGGGGGTCCTCGCCGGAATCGAACTTCTGCCGCATTTCTGGAAAACAGAAAGGGAAACAAGGCAGCACAAAGAGCTACAAGATGCAGATGAAAACACTAGAGAAAGGCTCAGGAGATGCTGCTTGGCATTCATTTTGCTTATGCATTTATCCATTTTAATTTAGATTAATTGCCCGTTTTATTAGACCTGTCCAACGTGTATTTCATATCAGCATGCCTGGGCCTTGGGCCTTCCGTCTAAGGGAAACTCTCTTCCAATTTGGTTAGCTCAAAGTTATGTAAGACTTTTTGGCATGCATGATTTAACTGCTCCTTCTCCGTGGTATTGCTGGGTCGTCTTCTCGGGATCCCCTTTTCAGATCAGTTATGTCCCTGCCCCCTCCAGTTGGTGGACTCTCTTATACACATGCTCCTGCAATGTCCTTATGTGCTCCAGTTTGGGCTAAAACGGGTTATGCCTCGTTTTAGTTAATGGAATATATCCCCTTTAGCGACATCAGGGCAAAAGGTTCAATTCCTCTTAGAGGATTCTATAACAACAACAACAACAACATTCTATTTATACACCGCCCTTCAGGATGACTTAACACCCACTCAGAGCGGTTTACAAAGTATGCTATTATTATCCCCACAACAAAACACCCTGTGAGGTGAGTGGGGCTGAGAGAGCTCCAGAGAGCTGTGACTGACCCAAGGTCACCCAGCTGGTATCAAGTGGAGGAGTGGGGAATCAAACCCGGTTCTCCAGATTAGAGTCCTGTGCTCTTAACCACTACACCAAACTGGCTTCTGACTCCAAATGCACTTATTTACTCAATTTCTAGAGGCTGCAGAGAAGTATTTCTAGACATGGGTTCTGTGCAAGTTTTCTTTTAGCCTTATTGTTCAAGACCTCAGTCTAAGAACAGGAGAAGAAGAAAGGAGCATGCCTGGAGCCATACACAAAATTACCCAGTCCCTGATCAGAGAAGATTTCAGTGTACAAGGTTATCGTGTGCAGCTGCTGTTCTAAACTCCCTTGCTGATACAGCATACTGGGATGAGGCACGGCAGGCGATGAACGGGTCTCCACTCCCCTGGCCAACCATAAGAGTCCCAGACCAGGTAACACTTGGGCGGGGGGTGGGATCTGACTGGTTATGATTTATGCCTGGCAAACTATCCTGCTGGACGGTTTTGTGGATTCAGGCTGTAGGTGCCCGCTGACTGCCCAACTGCACGCTTGAGTTTTGACTCTTGAAAGCTTGTACTCTGGAAATCGAGTTGGTATTTAAGGGGCTACTGGACCAGAATCTTGTTGTTTGATTGATTCCCCACTCCTCCGCTTGAAGCCAGCTGGTTGACCTTGGGTCAGTCACTGCTTCTCGGAGCTCTCTCAGCCCCACTAACCTCACAAGGTGGTCGTTGTGAGGATAATAACAACATGCTTTGTAGACCACTCTGAGTGGTGTTAAGTTGTCCTGAACGGCAGTATATAAATCAAATGTTATTATTATTATTATTGTTCTGCTACAGAACAACACGGCCATACACAGGGTCTCTCTCTATCTCTCCACACACACCCACCCACACACCCACACCCACACCCACCCACCCTCTTTCATGGGATTCAGCATCCTGTGATATTTTTGAAAAGTTCTAATGCACAAAGATATCAGTGGTCAGTGGGGTGTATGTGACTAAAGTTGTTTTGGTTGTGGGGTGACTTTTTTCAGAACTCTGCATTGTTCCTTATGGACAGAATAATTTAGGCCAAACGAGCAGACTTGCATTAGGCGTTCGTGTTTCCAAATGTAAGAGCATTTTTAAGAGAGTTCAGCAGTTGCGACATAAAGAGGTTTTAATACCTGGATCTGTCAGGACTTCTTTCGCTGCTGCAATGTCGATGAACTTTTTCTCCGCCTCCTTTTTCTCATCTTCAGACTGGAAATTGTCAGGGTGCCACTGCTGAGCCAGTTTCCGGTAGGCTTTGATGATTTCCTGCTTGTTTGCGTTCCTAGAGGGCAATTTGAAATAAAATAATACAGGGGTAGAACCTCAGCTGTCCTGTAAGGAGGAAGTTTACAGCAAAGGTGAGGGCTGAATTGGAGGATCGCATGGAGGAGGAGATACCAACTTTCTGGTAGTTTAGCTCACAAGTTGCCGTTTCAGTGAGTCAGGCCAAAAAGGCCTCCTGAAGCACTGCCTAATCTTTGAAAGAGGAGCTCTTTTTGGGTGCAAAATGGACGGGCTCCTCGACCCGCTGTCCAAGATCCTTTAAACCTGTCCCTCTCTAAACCTTTCCACCAGTACCACTCGGATGCCTCAAAACTGGCAGATGCTGTGGTGTAGGGGTTAAAGAGTCAGACTAGATCTGGGAGACCCGGGTTCAAACTCCCACTCTGCTAAGGACCCTGGGCCAGTCACTCTTTCTCAGCCCATCATGACTTTCAGCGCAGTTGCTGTGAGGATAAAACAAAGAAGGGGAGAATCCGTTTGTAAGCTGCTTTGAGTTCCCTTGGAAGATGGAAGGGGAAAAAGCACTGGGTGACCCAGATACATCCCCTTTCAGGCAGCAAAGGAGATCTGCGGATGGCACACACACCTCCGGATCCCCAGGATCTTGTAATAATCTCGCTTCTTGGACTGCTTCAGCAGCTTCTGTGCCCTCTCCAGACCTTCTTTCAACTCTTCGTTTTCCCCATCAAACTCTTTGGCTTCTTGGTAATCTTCAACAGCTGTGAACAAGACAGAGCTGGTTATAGCCCCACCTTCCCCAGAAATCACACCAACGTTCTGCAATGTTTGCTAGGGGCAGGGCTGGTGGGCACACGTGGAAGCAGGCAGAGCTGCACAAAAGGCACGAATCCAGAGAATCCTGGCTTCCGTTTGAAGGTGCAACATAAGTCTCTAAGTTGTGGTGATTTCAAAGACGGATTTCATAATGTGCAGGCGAATCAACCCTAAGTTTGCCCGAGTCCTTGTAGAACTCCCAGGCTGAACATAAGCTTCTGGATTGGGGAAACTGGCTGAGTGGGTGGCTGGAGAGCAGATGGTTACTGCGTAATACGCCCTAAGTCTTAAGTGAGAAAAGCAAACTATAAATATAATAAATATAATATATGATGAATAACTGTGGCCAAGAGGTCCTGGGTTTTGTCAGCGCCTGGATGGGATATCTGGGAATCTCATGTAAATTACCTTGAGCTGCATGAAGGAAGAAAGGGAGAGCGGCTATATAAGGAATAAATAAAGGATCTAATGCTCCAGGGGTGGGGGGTGGGGGGGATGAAAGTTTTGTGCCCCACCTCCCAGTGCAATCCTAAGAAGAGCCACACCCTTCTAAGACCACTGACTTCTGGTGGCATGAGACTGGCAGGTGGCAACAGGTGTACACTAGGGCTGCTGGTTGTGAGTCTGGGAGACAGTGACAGGCCACACCAACAAAACTCCTGGGGCTCATCTTGGACCTACAATATGGTACCTGTTTGGGGTGGCAAACTACATTGAACCACCCCTGTTGAAAAGGGAACGTGGCCATTTTTGGGAGGTGGCCTCAGCTGAGTTTCAGGTTGTGATCATGACCTAAAAGAACTTGTGTCTAAAAGGCAGGTTGTCTCTCTGGGAGATCTTCTCCGAGTCTCCTCTTCTCTTACCTTTCTCGAATTCCTCATTCAGTATGTATGCTTCAGCTCGGTCCCGCAAGATGAAGACGTTCCTGGGGTCAAGTTGATGAGCTTCTGTGCAAACATCGATGGCTTCGCGAGGTCGTTTGCTCTGTGGAGGGAGGACTCTGTGCCACTGGTTTCCCAACAAATGCAACATCTTCCTTTCATTCGCTACAGACGGCACCAATTCACCAGACAGCCTGTGACCCATATGGGTCAGCGAGCTCCATTTCTACAGATTCTTAAAACTGACTTTACAACTTTTCCATTACAACCATAACTGATGGATCCAGGTCATATTTTACCCTGTCCTTCCCCACAAGGAGTTCAGGAAGGCATGCATGGCTGTCTCCTAATTTATCCTTAACGATCCTGTAAGGTAGGTCAGGCCTGAGAGATGGCAACTGGCCGAGGTTACCCAGCGAACTTCACAGCACAGCAGGGCTTTGAACTCAGATCTCCTAAATCTTAGTCCAACACACTAACCATATACCACACTGCCCCCACTTTTTTGTTAAGCCAGATTCGTTTCAGTCCTGCCTGCCTTCTCTAGCAGGGAAAGACACTCCTGCTTACCTTGGTTAAACAGTGGCAGATGTGTCCTTTTGCCTTTGTGGTATAGATCGCCACATTTGGCTCTGTTTTAACTGCTGCTTTATACTTCTTGATGGCTTCTTCGTACCTGTTACAGGGCAACGACACACAAATCTCAGTATTCAGGAAGGAAGGATGGATAGGGCAGAGGCTCAGCTTTAGGCTGCCTGGCATGCATGCTGAGAGAGAGAACAAACATCCCAAGGACTCTCATGGGCTTTACTTTGTAGTCTGAAGGGTTACGGAGTATTGTGCAATGAATCCACGTGAGTGCAGAAAGGAGACAGGGTCTACAGCGCCGTTATGTTCTTAAAGGGAAAAGATCGGAAGAATGGGAGCAAACAACATGAAGGATTCAAGGGCCGTTTCCCCATGTCCCCAAAATAGCCCCCCACTCACTGAACATTGTCGGGTTTTCCGCATGATTTCTGACGTCACCATTTCCCAAACGGATGCAGGTAGTTTTGATTCCGTGTGTGGAAACGGAATCAAAACTGCCGCATCCGTTTTGGAAACGAAGTCAGAAATTGTGCGGAAAAGCCGCCATCATTCAGCGAGTGCGGCGCTATTTTTAGGACATGTGGAAACTGCCCAGGTATGGAGAGCGGAGTGATTTTTCTCTCCTCGCAGTACTAGAGTTCGGACTCAATCTATGAAACTGATTATTAGTGGCTACTGGTTATTAGTTGACTAAAGGGAACCTCCACTTTCAGTAAACTGCTGAATACCAGAGTCAGGAGGCAACCTCAGGGGAAGGCCTCAGCCTCTACTATGCCCTGTTCTTGGACCTCCAGAGTAACGGGTTGGAAACTGCATGAGACAGGAGGCTGGCTCGTCTTACATTCTTAGCAGTAGGAACAGGGTGCGGCAAGGAAAAGACATCTTCAAAAAAACCATAAATAACTTAAGGAACTCGCTTCTGTAAGATGGGATGATGGCCACTGGCTTAGAAAGTTCTGAAAAGGGTCAGCCAGTTTCCTGTGAAAGAAAGATGGCTAAATGGAACCTCCATATTCAGAGGCAGTATACCTCCAATCAGTTGAGGGGAAGCAGGATGGAAAAAAGACTTGTTCCCTTCACGAATTGCTTGTGGCCTTTTTCTGAGGGAGCCTTTTACACGGCAAGCCATCTTTTACTTCTTTAGAGGAAAGGCAACTAATAAATACTATAAATAAAAAAAAATAAGGCTGGCTGCTACTGGAAGCAGGAAACTGAATCAGATGGGCTTCGGCCTCTTTGAACAAGATCATTCTCACCCTTGCCAATTTTCAGCTTTTAACTCGTTGCCTTTTAACAGTGCCAAGGCAGGCTTGAGAACAAAAGAGCCCAATACTGAAGAAAAGCAGAAACTGGAACTGGAGGGGATCAAGAGCTACACTCTCCCAATGAGTACAGGTGAAGAACTGCACTGGAAGCAAACGTGCAAACTGCTTTAACTTTCATGACATCTACAAGAGGTTCCATCTCTACAGGCCTACCTCAGCAGACATATATTCGGCCCAAGGTATAAATGGCTGCACTACCTCCCCAGATACCCCTCCACTTTCTCCCCACAGACAAAAACCCCAGAATGAAAAGGGAGGGCCCTAACAGGCCCAACGCACCTCTGAGCTTTGACGTGTTCCTCAGCAGATTCCAGCTGCTTCGAGAGGTTCTTCACTTGCTTGTAATGGGAGAAGCATTCCTTGTCGTCTTGGTCTAGCTTAAGGCATTCGCGCACTTGGCTGCGGAAAGATAATTTGTTCTAGCAGCGGCAGGAAGGGCCTGCAACAAGATGTGGCTCACAGGCCAGATGGGTGGGGGTGGCGCGCTGATCACAGGGAGTGACCCACTCAAGGGTGCCCAGAGAGAGCCCACTGCCAAACTAGCCTTCCATTGGAAGACGGACGCCATCGTCTCCTTGCAGTGTGGTGACAGACAGCCCCAGATCGCACCCTCCCAAACAGGAGGGAAATGCACAAAAGGTCTCTATTTTGAATGAGCAATGGTATGCACATCCCTCACAGCACTTACTTGGGCACAAGGACGGGCAGATGCTGTCTCCAGTCACACTAACAGGCTTTGACTGAGATCACTGACCGTCCCCTTCCTGGCACAGTGCCCAGCTTATCTCCCCCTCTGCTACAGGGCAGCCTGATTTGCGATTTCCGGGCACACTCCTACCCAAGCTGTGACTGGGCTCAGACCTTAGCCTGAGAGAGAAAGCAGCCTATGCTGCCACCAGACCATCCATCGCGGCACGCGTCTGCAGCCTCAACAATGACACAATGGCCAGCTGCTCACTTTAGGGACTCCTCGTGCTCCCCCAAGTTGTAGTAGAGCTTGCTGAGCTTCAGGAAAGCCACCCTGTTGTCATTCCGCAGCCTGGTGGTTGGTTTCAGGTCAAGGATGGCCTTGTTGTAGTCGCCGAGGAACAAGTGGCACTCGGAACGCAGCTCTTTGGATTCCGGGTCCCAGGGAGAAATCTGAAACCCAAAAGCTGGTTAGATGTGTAAAGACCCAAAGACGGATCTTCAGACCTCTGTCAGCATCTAGCTTCTCTTGCTCTTGGATAAAACATCTCCCTCGCTGCGGGGCTTGCTGGAAAGTCCAATGATTAATGAATCTCCCTGTCCCCCCGCAATGTCTGCCCATTCCTCAACCACAACAAGGTCAATTGGCCTGGTGTTGTATCCCCCTGCCCCTGGGCAATTTTTTTGTTTGCAGCATTGATGCTCTGCTAATGAGTTAGGAACCGTAGACTTCACCGCTATATTGTACTGGATTCCTGTTAATGCTACGTCCTTGCGAACTTGTATCTATTTACCCTATGGAATTGTTCATGGAAATGTTCTTGATATTGACTGTACTAATCTCACACTCCACCTTGAGTCTCAGTGAAAAATGCAGACTATAAATGACATAAATAAATAATAAATACACCGGATACGGTTTGGGTCATTTTTCTCACCCTCTTCCCCTTTCCACCGAGAACACAGAAGATTACATTGACAAAAGTTATATTATTTTTGTTTTCTTTATACTTTCTCCCTGGCATCTTTGCTGTGGTCCTATCTCCACACACTTCCAAATGGAACTATTGAACAAAGTGCAGGTTTTCCCTCTTTGCAGTTATGTCGTGTTCTATCAAATTTTAAAAAATTCTATGACTTTGGGGTCGTTCATCCTCTATGCCAAATGATTACTGGAGAACTCTTCGTTTTGGCATTTACAATGACAGCATGACCGAGACACTTCCCAGAGCAATCCCTTCCACAGCCACAACCATTCCCTGATTAAGTGAGAATTTCAAGCCAGAGCACCTGGACGTGAGAGAAACTCTCTCCTTCCGGGCCAGAAAGGACAAGTTGTGGGCAAAAGTACCTCAATTACTCGATCCAGAATACTGATTGCTCCTAGGTAATTTTTCCTCTGGAAGGCAGTCCGGGCCTCCTGCATGGAAAACTCTACTTCGCTGACTCGGGCAAGCTGGCTTTGGGCCTCTGTGTTATCTGGATTGCTCTTGAGCTGTTAAAATCATGACACACAGAGAGAGACAGAGATGAAGAGATTTGCCCTGAGGTCACTGCACATAGGACAGGCCCATCCCGATCTTCAAACACATCTAGAAAAGCGAGGAAGATAGAAAAGGGACAAAAGATTGGAGCGAGCGCTAATGGAAAATATGTCCTAGAGTTGGGAGTGCAACACGCCCTTTACAGAAGCGCTTAGCTGGGCAGATGTTCTCTGGTCTTCCAGGGAGGGGCTGTGTCTCAGTGGCAGAACATCTGCATGGCATGCAGAAGGTCCCAGGTTCAATCCCTGGCATCTCCAGTTAAAAGGACCAGGTAGGAGGTGATGCGTAGGACCTCTGCCAGAGACACTGAACAGCCACTGCCAGTCTGAGTAGACAAGACTGACCTTGATGGACCAGGGGTCTACTTCAGTCTAAGGCACTTTCATGTTTGTTCATCTGTTCCACTGCTCCTTTCTCTCCAGAGTCTCTATAGTGGAGAAGACTCCCTAGCAGGATGCACCCCTCATTCCCTGTCATTGCGCTATGCACGGGTTTGTGTGTACACGCCACACATGAAACTTTGCATAACTGCAAGATTTTGAAGCCAAAACAGGAGATAAAAGTTCACTTTGACGAGGTGTGTTTGTCTTAGATTCCTAACTGGGAAAAAAACATTAAAAAGGTGAGATTTTTGTTGCAGCCAGGAATGTGACCCAGGCAGTAGTCGTAGTAGTAGTAACAACAACAACAACAACATTCGATTTATATACCCCCTTTAGGATAATTTAACACCCACTCAGATCGGTTTACAAAGTGTGTTGTTATTATTCTTACAACAATCACCCTGTGAGGTGTGTGGCGTTGAGAGCACTCTGGAAGAGCTGTGACTGACCCAAGGTCACCCAGCTGACTTTAAGCGGAGGAATGGGGAATCAAACCCAGCTCTCCAGATTAGAGTCCTGCTGCTCTTAACCACTACACCAAACTGGCTCTCAAGGTATTTCAAAGAGCCCTGTTCTCCCAGATCAATCTGCCAATTAGTTAAAAAATCAACCTCTGAAGCCCTGTTCTAAAGGCTCCCGCTTTCAGAAATAAGCTGGGCAAGCACCAGAAACAGGGCCTTCTTGGCTGTGGCACTTGGACTATGGACTACACTTTCACAAATTTGCCTCAATGAGCTTTCAACAACAGGCAAAAACATTTTTGTTTCCCCAGGATGTCTGGCTCATTCTGACTACAGCTGCCCTGACCTAACATTCTTCCAGGTTGAGTTATTTTTTTAGATACAATGAATAATTGCGGAGTACTCCTTAGAGCACTGTGCTAGATTCTGGAAAGAGTAGGATTTGATTCCCTCTTCAGTCATGAAGCTCACCCGGGTCAGTCACACTCTTTTTCTGCCTAACCTCTCACAAGGTTGTTGCAAAGATAAGAGTAAAGAATAGTAATATATACTACCCTCAGCTTCCTGGAGGAAACATGTGATAAAAACGAAATAGATTTGATCGAGGGGGATTGTTTTTAATGCCGCTAGTAGTGTTGCTGGCTACCTTATTTCTCAGTTATTATATTAATAGCCACTATTTGCCTTGGGAATAAAATCTGCTACATTAGCAAGCTATAAAAGGTTCAATCCTAATGTACTCCCAAGGAGGCCACAAAACAGGTTGGATCCAGCCAGCTTTTTCCTTCTTTCTTCATCAGCAGAAAAACTGGGCTAGATCCATCCCCAAATACACTACTGCTGATTGTTAGGAAATTTGGGGGGGGGGAGGTGCTCTGTTGTTTTCTACATGTGACTCTTTGTGGTCTAAATTGACTAAAGAACTTATAAATAAAACTTATAAATAAAACTCTTCTCCCCGTGTGCTTTTATCACTCCTCATTTGGGTTGTAACAACAACACGAAGGCCTTGCTGCTAACAGTCAGTTTGCACTCCGAGAACAAATGAAGGCCACATATGTTTCCTTCCTGCCCTTGGGTATGTTCTTCCTCAGTAACGTAGAGATAACCAAGGCGTCTTTCTGATAGTTTACGACCTGAACTGAAGCATAATCTCGACTTGTCAATCTATCATGTTCCGAACATCATGAGTCATTCACTGATTGTTTATATATTCTTGTAAGAATCCTCTGTACTTTAGGCAGTTGTTTACTTGCACGATGCCAGTGTGAGGGTATAAATGTAGGTGCCGCCTGCTTGTTGGCATGCACCTAGCTGTAATACTGTGTGCATCAGGCTTATTTGAGAACTTCTCATAATAAACTTTTTTTGCTTCTGAGATCACCAAGTTTGAAGCCCTGATTTATTATTCAGACAAGGAGAGAACCTTGAAAACGGCAAACAGAGGTAATTAAAGTTTCCCCCAACGCTGGTCTATTCTCAGCCGTGGCTGAAGGTGCATCAACAGCCCAGATGCTTGCACCCGCGGCCCTTTTCTGGACGGGGCTTACCACTGCTTCGAAGTCCTGCTTCGCCTCCTGCGAGCTGCCTTGTTTCAAGAGGATGATGCCTCGCTGCAGTCGGGCCTGGCAGGGGGTGGGGCAGAAAAGGGCAGAACCTTTAGCCTACAGACTTGGAAGCAACAGCCACCATTTCCTGTTTGGGAGCAGGAAGCTGACCAGCAGGTTTTTCTCATGCACAAACAAAAACACGTAATACTTGTCCTGTAAAGGGCAGATCGACAACTCCCTTGTCCTGCAGCAGAACAGGGACTTGTCCACCCAAGAAAACTGCTCCTGTTCCTATTCCTTTGTGTTACCAGTGCGTGCTGTATCAAGGGCTATCACTGCAATCCATTGCAGGAATTTACCCAGAACGACCTGGGCTGGCCTTGGAAATGTAACTTGGAAAGAACTTTACTGGCTCCCAGGAACGCTTTAAAGTGCTGACATTAGGACTTCAGCAATTAGACAGCCTGGAATCGGGAATACATCAAGGGCTGCTTCCTCCCACACAAACTGACCTATTTCTAACTGAGTTATCGTTCCTTATGCAATGCAGGTGGTTTTCAAAGACAAGGTCTTTCTGCAGTGATGGGTGCCCCAGTCACGAAACTCCCTTCCTCCTCTAGCTTGCCTGGCATCAGCACTGGCACGTTTCAGGTGCTGATTGAAGTCACTCCCCTTCATGTAGGTTTCAATGCCTCATTTTGGGCCCATTTTCCAAGGTAGGCGTTTTATTCTGCTTTCCCACCAGGTCTATATTCCCGCTTTTTAATTCTCATCTGCCGCTTTTTAAATAAATGTACAACCGCCAATACGTAAGTTACTTTAATCGAAAGGGATGATACAAAAATTCGTTTGAATAAATATTAGCATGGGTTATTAACAACCCAGAATAAAGTACGTTCTCCCTTATGATTTAGATTCCACAGGGAGGCACTAAAAAGGTGGGAGCAGGGAAAGGAACTGGGCCTTTCATATATCAAGTTGGTGCTTCTAAACCAGAACAATCCCCTTCACCTTATCCTGCCCCTTCTCATACAGAAAATCTTCCTGCTTTACATAGATTTTTTTTTTAAATGGGAGCGGGGAACAAACTTACAGCCAGGAAATCCGGCTTGAGCTCGATAGCCTTGGAGAGATCCGGCAGCGCTGACTTGAACTTGCCCATGGCCAAATAAATGGTTGCCCGTTTGTAGTACGTAAGGTAGTTCTTAGGATCACTTTCTGGGGAGGGCAGGTGGATGCATGGAATAAAAAAAGAGAGAAGACAAAAAAAGAAGGGTGAACAGAAGAACGTAAGAAGAGCCCAGCTGGACCAGACCAACGGTCCCTCTAGGCCACCGTTCTGTTTCACGCAGTGGCCAAACAGTTGCTCTGGAGGACCAACAGCAGGGCATAGAGGCTGAGGCCTTACCCTGATGCTCCCTCAAAGTCTTGGTATTCAGAGGTTTGCTGGTGTTTCTTCCCATATTAGGGTTGTTGTGCGTGGGGGACATACAGATAACACAAGAACTGGGGTGTGTCACACACGTGAGCACACATTTATTTATTTACTTTTTAAAACTTATCGTCTGCTCTCCCTGCAAGCAGGCACAGAGCGGATTCACAACATATAATAAAAACATATAATAAAACATTGGTAGCAATCACATAATGCTGCATTAAAATACTGCACTGAAAGCGTCCCAGGCGGCTCACATTGCACCCCGCATCTCAAAAACATCCCCAAGGTCTATGGGCAGGATGGCTAAGATTTAACAAGTACAGGTTGGGGATATCTTCCTCGCACTGGGAGGGACCGGTTGGGCAATTCATCTGCCTCAACCAGCATAAGCCTGATGAAACATCTCCATCTCACAGGCCCGCGAAATGATAACAAATCTGCCGAGACCAGGTCTCCACAGACAGAGAGTTCCACCAGGTAGGTGCCAGGACTGAACAAGCCCTGGCCCTGGATGAGGCAAGGCAAACCTCCGTGGGGTCAGGGATCACCAGTAGCTGTTCATCTGCTGATCGAAGCAGCCTCCGGGGAAAATAGGGCAAGAGATGGTCCCGCAGATGAAGCTGTCTTATACTGAATCAGACCATCAGCCCATTGAGGTCAGTACTGTCTACTCAGACTGCTGGCGGCTCTCCAGAGTCTCAAGCAGGTCTTGCAGATTGCCTCCTACCTGTACCTTTAACCTGGAGATGCTGCGGATTAAACCTGGGACCGTCCGTGTGCTAAATGGGTGCTCTGCCAATGAGCTCCTCCCCAATGTGGAATTTGCTAATACAAGGTAGAGTGATAGCTTTGGTAGCTTTTTAAGAGGATTGAACAATTTGTGGGGCTTGCTGCTGTGGGATGTTGTGATAGCTGCTGTCTTAGATGGCTTTTAAAGCTTCAGGCAGAGTCCTTCATATCACCTATTGCCTGATCCTTTTTCACTAGAGAAGCTGGGAATTGAATCGACGTCTCAAACAGATGCTCTTCCACTGAGACACAGCTACTCTCCTTAGCCTCTCAGGCAAATTTAAAAACATTCTCAAACTACAGACATTCACATCAGTCACTTGTGGCCCTGGGAAAGCACTAGAGAGAACCACTGCTTTTTTTGTAGTTTACATAGATACGTAGAACACGGCCTTATAATGAGTTAGGCCATTGATCCACCGAGATTGATCCACCGAGATCAGTATCAGCTATTCTGATTCGCAGTGACCGCTGAGGTTTCAGGCAGAAAAGTTATTCCCCAGCACTTGCTGTCTGACCCGGCTGTAGCTCAGCCATTTCACGTGTGTTTTTCTGTAGCCTTTGCAGCTACTCTTATAGACTAAGACAGGTGGAAGCCTTGCAAAGTCATGGCACTGATACAATGACCATCAGAAAATATATCTGCATCTCCTGCTGCCCTGAGGACCAGCCAAGGGGACTTTGCATTCACGGGCTGCAATCAGGTCAACTGGCTACTCACCCACCGCTGAGTGATAGTGGGACAGCGCCTCAGCCAGCTGCCCAGCCGCTAACAGCTTGCGACCCATTTCCAGATGGTTCTCAATTTCAGCTTGTCCAGCAGCCAGCAAACCTGGGAAGGTACACAAGTGAAGAAAAAAGAGAAGTCACATAAACAGGAGGAGGAGATTAAGGAAAGGCATGGAGATTTTAAGCCAGTTCTTGGTGCCAGAATGTGGACTCTTGACTATCTCTCATTCTGAAAGGTTCAGCAATGAGCTAGAGGGAGGGGAACAGTGGTCTACTTGTATTGCTTGATCAGCCCTGGCAGTAGACCCTTCACAAAGAAAACAGCCAGTTTCCTCTCATTTTCTTGTTCTACTGTGGCAGGCATTTTGTCATTGTGACCACCCTATGTCAAAATTCCAAAGGTACCCAAAGGCTTAAAAAGACTGGGATCCCTAACGCACAAGAATGGTGCTCAAGTTACCTTGTTATCTCTGTCTCTCCTTGCATCAATCTCACAACAATCCTGTTAAGCTGGTTTGAAGGACAGTAACTTTTAAAACAAGCAGGACTTTGGTGGGTCACTCCAGACCAACAATCTAGTTAATCACAGTACAAGTTTGGTTTTCATACCAAAAAGGTTCCTCTGCCAAGATCTACCACTTGCAGCAACCCTGTTTTTCTCCACTGTACAGTCAGCAAGTTGTACAAGCAACTTACAAAACCCATATAACCAAATGACCTAGGTTTGCCAGCCTCCAGGTGGGGCTGGGAGATCTCCCAGAATTGCATTTGATCTCCAGGCCAGAGAGGTCAGTCCTTCTGGAGAAAACGGCTGCTTTGGAAGGTGGATTCCATGGAATCAAATTCTGGCTGAGTTCCCTCCCCTCCCCAGGCTCCACACTCAAATCTCCAGGAATTTTCCTATCCCAAGTTGGCAACCATGGATTCAACAGAGTCGAACTTGATTTTAGTTTGCAAATAATTTCTTTTTCAAAGCTGCTTCTGTTACTGTTGGTCCTGACCTCCTGGGGCAATGAATCCCACAGATCAGGCATCTATGGCATTATACTCTGGTGAGGTCCCTGACTTCCTCAGACCCTGCCCTCCTTAGGCTCCACCCCCCAAATCTCCAGGAATCCCCCAACTTGGAGCTGGCACCCCTAAAATGACCCAAATCACAAATAAGGGGATTAAAGTGGGAACCGCATAAGATCAATGAGTAGTTTGAATTAGGTGGGGAGAGATGCCATGAGGCTCTGTGGGCGTGGCTGAGAAACATCATAATGGGCGTGGTTTAAGGAATGGGAGGCGCCTCACAGCCAAGGACGAAGCCTGAAGCCGGGAAAAGAGAAACCCCCAACAGCAACGGGGGGAGGGGCCAGCAGTTATGAAGGGGCGGGGCGAGAAAGAGGCGCTCCCTCCTCGTTTCCATGGTTACCTGGCAACTGCAAGTCCAGCAAGACGCACAGCAAGGACGCGGCCCAGAGCAGCCGCCTCTCGCACCCGCCGGGCCCGAGCGGGGGGCTCTCCGCAGCTCTCCCCAGCAGCCCCAGGCCGCGCCACACCGGCAGCTGCCCGGACTCCATCTCCCAACTCCCGGAACCAACTCACTTCCGCCTCCGCTTCCTCATCGGTGGAGAGACGCTTCCGGCCGCTCTGGCTCGTTCCTCAGCTGCTCCTAGAGACCGGAAACGACCGCTCTGGGACGCTCCCTCTCGGTGGTTCCTTCGGCTGCCCCGGCGAGGAGAGAATGGGGAAGGGGCGTGACTTGCTTTTGGCTAATCCGCTTCGTCCTGGGGCTTCGGTAGCCAATCGGCGCGGTCGGAGGTGGAGGAACCGGGCGAGGAGCCTGAGGGGAAATGAGGCTTACCGATAGGCGCGGGAAGGGGTCGAGGCATGGTAGGCTTGCCAACCTCCCGGCGTGGGTGGGCTGTAGATGTCCCGGAATTACAACTGATCTCCAGGGCACCAAAATCCGTTCGTGGGGGGGAGGCGGGGAAAGGGCTGCTTTTCAGGGTGGCCTTTCAGGCTGTATTCTCTAAGCTCCCTCCCTGAACCCTGCCCTCCCTAGGCTGCGTCCTCCAAATCTCCAGGACTCTCCCAACCTGGAGCTTGCTACCCCAACGAGGTGGGGTAGCAAGGAAGTTGTCCCTCCCCCTCCCCGCCTTTCAATATTGTTCCATCCGTTCCAGAGGATGCCTCTGAGCATATGCAGAGAGTCCTACTCTCGTGAGGTTGCCAGCTCCAGGTTGGGAAATTCTTGGAGACTTCAGAGGTGGAGCCTAGAGAGGGGCTTCTATAGGGAAGAATACCATAGAGCCCACCCTTTAATGCAGGGGGACGAATTTCTGTGGCCTAGAGATCAATTGTAAATCTTTTGAGATCTCCGGTCACCACCTGGAGGTTGGCAAAACTGCGTGATGGAGGACCTCCAGCTTTTCTGCCTATCCTGTTTTTTAAAACGCTGCTCTTCCTCTAAGGAGCGCAGGGCAGCATTCATGGGTCTCCCTTCCATTTTATTGTCGCAAACATCCCTGTGCACCTGGAGTTCTCCCAGGATTACAACTGATGTCCAGACTGCTTGGAGAAAAGGGCAGCTTTGGAGGGTGGGCTGCATGGCTGCACGTCCCTGATGAGTTCCCTCCCTTCCCCATGGCCTGCCCTCCCCTGCCTCCAAATCTCCAGGAATTTCCCAGTCCTAGAGTGACTGACTCATTCATTTTTCTCCCTATGTGTGGCAGAGAAAAGCAAACTCGAGGGTTTGTTCTAGCAAATGGATGAGCCAGGGTGAGAGCCCCTGCCCTCTGTACTGATACCTGTATGTTCATTTCATCATGTTATCTAATGTCTTTAAGGCATTCTGTAAAGAACATGATCATAATGCCTTTGGTGGTTGAGGCGGGCCTCCCACCCCGGCTTCTGTTTTTATTTGTTGTTTACCATCGGCCACCATGGACCCAAATGATTACGTGCGGGATTGTGCAATAGGTTCTGCTGAGGGTGTGTTATGCAATTTCTCTTTTAATGCTACCAATTTTAATTGTTCATATTTTCTATATTGTATATGTGTTAACTGGATGTGATCTGCTCTGAGCCTACTTACAAGGAGAGTGGACTATAAATCAAATCAATGATAAAAATAATCCCAGAGGGGTGGCTGTGTTAAGTCTGTTGCAGCAGAAAAAAACAAGAATCCTTGTTTGGCCACCTTAAAGTCTCAAAATTCCAGCACAAACTTTCATAGCCTAGAGACCCCCTTTTTCAGAAGGGTAAGTGGGAGAGTGGGATTTTGCCCGTGAGATGTCAGCTGCATGCATTCATTGACCTTACTCAATAAACCAGCCATTACTTGTTTCTCCTCTTGCTTCTTTCAGAGAGTGTGACTGGGAGGGATCTATCCTGATGGAGCCACAGTGCAAACGGCAGAAGACAGCGGAGCTGGAAGATGCCTTTCCTTGGCAAGTGGTGCCAGTTCTTTCCGAGAGGGAACTGCGACATGTTGTACTAATGCCAGTCTATGCTGCCCCTGTCCTTGACAAGAAGGAGGCATCTCGGTTGGTGAAGGAGGTCTCTGCCATCTACCCACTGGGCGACTACCCGCACTTGAAGCGTGTCCGAGCTTGTGGCTCTGTGGACAGCTCACACCCACTGGAGATGATCTTGTGCCTGGCAAGTGGCAAACAAGAGCAGGATGCTTTGCAGACTCTCTTGGAACTCTTCCCTGATGGCCAACTGGACCTGTATGGCTTGGGCGAACCATTCCTGACCCAGGTGCCGGTCTACCCGCCCGTGACCAGATTGCAGTATGAGGAAGCTGCCTCACACTGGCCGGTCTCCTTCCACGAAAACAAGCGCATCAGCCAGGCAATGAGTGGGTGCCTGTTCACTCCATCGGAGAAGGCCTCCATGCAAAGCCACATGAAGCTGGCCATCCAAGCCGCGCAGAGAGGGGCAAGGCAGGGAATGAAGCCGGTGGGTGCCGTGGTGGTTGACCCAGCTACTGGGAGGGTCCTGGCCGAGGGGCATGACTGCAGAGATGGCTTCAATCCTCTCCTCCACGCCGCCATGGTCTGCATCGACCTGGTGGCCTGCGGCCAGGGAGGTGGGGCGTACAGCTTCCAAGATTATCCTGGCTGCACCTTCCTTCCATCAGCCAACAACTTGGACCAATCCCCTTCTTTGGCCAATGGGCTTCCGTACATCTGCACTGGTTATGACATGTACTTAACTCGGGAGCCTTGTGCGATGTGTGCCATGGCCCTGGTGCACTCCCGCATCGAGAGGGTCTTCTATGGGGTCCCATCCCCTCATGGAGCCCTAGGGACCAAGCACCACATGCACTGCCGCAAAGACCTTAACCACCGCTACGAGGTCTTCCGGGGCATTCTAGAGGACCAGTGCCGGAACTTGGAACACTTTTCAGGTCTTAATAACCCGTAACAGAGGTTCTTTTTTTAAAATTAAGAGAAAATGTTTTATTCTTATGTTTCTTTTTACCTTGAAAAATAAATTATTTTTAAAATGGTTGTGAGTTTATGATCATTGAGAGTGACTGATCAACAATGTGGCATGGATTTCTAAGGGTGCTATGCATGGTGGGAAGTGAAGGGGTTCTCATGTGGGCCTGGCTTACAGAATGTGGTTATTTACTTATAACCCTGGTGACTAGGCTATAACCATACACCAAGCTTGCTGTCAGTATGTTGGGGCATGACTTTGCACCTTGTAATAATATCCGATTATGTTTTTCTTTAATTAAATAGCCATAGGCTCACCATCAACACCTTCTAAAGTGCACAGTGCAACTCCCATAACAATTTACAATTCCAAAAATTCATATACAATCACACTGTCAATTTCATATACAATCTTGCTTTGAAAGTCCAATGTTAGTAGAGTCCCAATGAAGATGCTTGACACACCACTTCCTCTTTTTTTTATATTTCGTGTCCAAGGCTGGGAATACTCAGTCTTTATGCAATAGGCTTTAAATTCTTTCCCAAGTGAATACCCACAAGTGGAAGTGGCTCACGTGGATGCTGTCTCCCAGGAGGGGGTGCCGCCAGGACTCCCAGTCTCCAAGAAGGAGGAGAATTCACATCCGTCCAGAATCCCTCGACAGGACGCCAGCACCTCTCCTGTTTCGTGATTCCTTTGTCAAGAGGGTTCTTTCAGCAGTTAATCTCTCACAGCTCCATGTACTCCGTATATCTTATGACTAGTCACTTCTCTTAATCCATCTGGAATCGTAGTACAAAGACATAAAAGAAAGACATAATCAGATATTATTGCACGGTGCACTTTAAATACTTGATCGTTTCCACAGTTTGTCTTTGCTTGCAACGTACTTTAGTAGCTGCAGCCCCCGTACTGTATAATTTATGAGTTTGCACCTGGCAAGAGACACTCTGTGAGGAATGTGGCCCAAACTAAAGAACTCTGCTTTTTGCAGCCATAGCCAGAGACCAGGAGTAGCTGACAGTTAAGGCTTAAGTTCCCCCAGAAACCATTCTGGCTTTAAATAAAGTTTTTGTTTTGTACTTGAGAAGCCACAATCTGTGATGAATGATGTGTTCAGTTTGATGGATCACGTAATGATCTCTAACTCTGGCTTCTCAGAGAGGGCTTCCATTGTGCGGGAGCCCACAAATAAATCAAAGCAGCACCCGTGGTATAAGTGGCCGTCTCTTTCCCCCTGGAGACATTCAGTGCAACCCTAACAAAAGTTACTCCAGTCTAAGCCCGTTGATTTCAACAGGCTTAGACTAGAGTAAGTCTTCTTAGGATTGTACTGATTAGTTATTTACTTATTTCTGTCAGACTATGTCATTCCAGAACTGATAGTCTGCTTCACTCCCTTTCTGCAAGAAGACAAGGTCCTTTGATTTCAAAAAGCTTTATTGTGAAGAAACAGCATTCATTTCCAGACGTACATATTCCAGGATAGAGATCCTGGCCAACCAAAGAATTGTCAAGAATGACTCATGAAAAGAAACTGGTTACATTTCACACTCCCAAGCCCAGCCTCCCCCCTTGAGTTCGCATAGCCAAGCTTTTCAGAGGAACGTAGAGCTGGCCAAGGTCGAGCAGACAGATAAGAGGATTTCCTTTCCCATGGACTCGACTCCTTGCAGGTGTTGGGGCCTAAAGGGAAGGAAGACTAAACACTACAAAGTTAAAGATGGTGTTACTCAGGCTCTTGTCAGGATCAGAACGCTCTTTTGTATACCTATGCTTAACCGACTCCATATTTAATCCTTTCAGTGTTCAGTGCTTTCTTCCCCAGGTGCAGAGGTTCCCAGGCAGCTATCTCACAGACCCGCATTGTTTTGGCTACCGACGTTCCACCAAGAACCGGCCTTGGGGAAGCTTTCGCTTTTGCAGCTTCAAAGGGAATATTATGAGAACTGTGGGGGGAGGATGGGTCAGCTATGATATTTAATATGTATCTCTTGCTTTGCCTGGCATTGGTAACAATGCATATGTACCAACCTGGATATTGCATTCAGGCCAGTGGACTATAATAATCTTTTTCTTCATTAAATGCTTTTTGGAAACAATGGACTTTTGTCTAATTGCAGAAGGCAGACTGGAGTAAGGATTTTATCTAGCCACAGTTCTGACATTTTGTTACCAATCTCTGTACTCTGTCTGTGGACTGCTGCGGATCCCCCGTATCCCCAGTAGTTGGAGGGGTTGTCGGGTGGTCCGTGCTCAGCGTCTGTTGCCACGGCAGGGGTGCTTCCACCCCTTGTTCCTCCTGCGACCGCGCAGCAAGTACACCTTTGGTTAATCCAGTGATTGCTGAAATCCCAGAATCAATGGCAATGGTTCTACTCTGGAGCTGTGCCCATTGATGCTCTCCAACATCTGGCTCCCCCGCTCTTGGGGTGACTTCGGCATAGTCCCAGCTCAGAGCACTTCGTTGGGAAGTATCCCCTTCCGTTCGCTCGGCCGTCCAGTTCCAGAACAGCCATGGACGGCCCTCAGCTTGCTCCGGTATAGACCCCAGGCTACGCCGGCTATCCAACTGTATTTGGGTAAACATCGCGCTGATCCTCCGCTCCCTCGTCTCTCTGGGCCGGGCGCCTCACTGCGTCGGGGTCGGCACGCTGAACAATGGAACGGCTGATGCGCTGGGCCTCGTTCTCTCCGTACTGGGAGCGAGGGTAAAAATAGTTGTAACCGTGGACCCTTGTCTCCTTGGCACAACTTGAGAAGATTCCGAGCCTCGAGGACCGGGAGAGACATACGGATCGAACAAAGGGTCCCGAGGCGGGACAGCTTTGGAGTCCGTTTGATCCGGTTGAGGCATTGGAAAGAGGATTGGTAACAAATTTTTTAATTTTCATTCCTGTAACGTTAGTAAATGCGGACAAGAAGATGCACATCCGTGTGCAAGCCCTTATTGATTCAGGCTGTTCTAGAGATATTATTGCACCTGCCTTAGTTAATGGACTAGTACTTCCAGTGAAAGATTTGGATATACCTGTCATTTTTGAACAAATGGATGGCACTAACATGAATCCGGTTACCACAGAGACTGCTCCGATCATAACCGGCATGGGATCACATTGGGAAATCAGATCCTTTGTCATTAGTGCCACAGCTAAATATCCCCTGATACTGGGAAGCCGATGGTTGTGTGATCACAACCCCCACATCGATTGGGCAGAAGGGAGTATTACTTTCACCCATGAATCTTGCAAAAATCATCGTTGGGATCAAAACTGGGGAAGGAATCCCACTATATCTGATTCAGCTCTACTCACCCAAGAAGAAATTAACCAAATACCTAAACAATATAGGGCATTCACTCAAGCCTTCACAGAAGAAGAGGCCAATACTCTCCCTCCGCATAGGAGGACAGACTGTGCTGTGGAAATTTTACCAGGGGCTTCACTACCAAAGGGTCGGTTATACCCTATGAGCCCCAATGAAAGAGACGAACTTCGGAAGTTCATTGATCTCGATTTGCAAAGGGGGTTCATCCGCCCAGCTAATACTCCCCATGCAGCCCCAGTTTTGTTCGTGAAAAAGAAGGATGGGGGCTTGAGACTGTGTACTGATTTTCGGGGACTGAACGCTGTGTCCGCTAGCAACGCCTACCCCATTCCACTCATCAAAGATCTACTCAACGTCGTGGCCCAAGGTAAGATCTTTACTAAATTGGATTTAAAAGATGCTTACTTCCATGTCCGTATCCGAGAAGGGGATGAATGGAAAACCGTGTTTAATACCCTACTCGGACAATATGAATATTTAGTAATGCCTTTCGGCTTGACTGGTGCCCCGTCAGTTTTCATGTCCATGATCAATGAAGTCCTACATGAATTTCTGTACCAGGGTGTAGTGGTGTATCTTGATGATGTGTTGATTTACTCGCAAACGGAGGAGGAACATGTGGAACTTGTACAAAAGGTCCTAACTACACTCATGAATAACAAACTGCCTATTAAACTTTCCAAATGTGAGTTCCACAAAACAAAACTCAATTATCTGGGCTATTGTATATCGTCAGAGGGCTTGAAAATGGACCCAGAAAAAATACAAGCGGTATTAAATTGGCAAGTCCCCTCCACCAGAAAAGAATTGCAGTCGTTTCTAGGGTTTGCCAATTTCTATAGAGAATTCATTGCTAATTTCGCCCAGACCACGCTCCCCTTAACTGAACTGTTAAAAACGAAAGACAAGGGGGAGCAAGCAAAGAAACCTGGTGCAAAGCTTTCATGGACAACCGAATGCGAGGCAGCATTCAATCAGTTAAAAGAGCAATTTGTCTCAGAACCCGTCCTACAACACCCCGATGAAAACCGCCCCTTCATAGTACAGGTCGATGCCAGCGATATGGCAATTGGGGGTGTGTTATTGCAACGAGGAGAGGACGGGAATCTCAAACCTTGCGCCTTCCTTTCTAGAAAGTTTTCTGAAGCAGAGAGAAATTGGAATGTGTGGGAGAAGGAAGCCTTCGCTGTTAAAGCGGCGCTCACAAATTGGAGACATTGGCTAGAAGGAGCCCGACATCCGTTCGAAGTCTGGACGGATCACAAAAATTTAGAGGCCCTGCGCAGCCCTCGCAGACTAAACGCCAAGCAATTGCGATGGGCGGAATTCTTCTCGAAATTCAATTTTACATTAAACTTCCTACCAGGCAAAACTAACTTCCTCGCTGACGCTCTATCACGCATGCCCCAACATAAAAGCAAAAGGGAGGAGACAGTCGACACGGTGTTTTCGCCTACGCAATTAGGGGGTGTGATGACTACGCGCAGCCGCGCTAAGCCCTCCCCGTCACCCGATCAGGGGTGGAGAGAAAAGCTGAAAGCCGAAGTGGAGAAGGAGGGGGGGGGGGAGGCGCCCAAAGACAAACTACAACAATCCGCCACGGGGGAATGGCTTTGGGGAAACCGTTTTTATGTGCCTAAATGTCTGAGAAAGGATGTTTTACAACGATGTCACGATGCCCCCACAGCGGGACACTACGGTTACCTAAAAACGCTGCACTTGGTGCAATGCCAATTCTGGTGGCCAGGCATGCGCAAAGACATTTCCCAATACGTAGCCTCTTGCCCCATCTGTCTCAGCGCCAAATCCTGAAAAGGCAAACCGCCGGGGCTTTTGCAACCCTTAGAAACGCCAAGTCGACCGTGGGAGATTATTTCTATGGACTTTATTACTGACCTACCTCCCTCTAAAGGACATAATTGTATTTTGGTCGTGGTCGATTTGTTTTCCAAGCAAGCACACTTTATACTGTGTACCACCATTCCATCCGCTAGAAAACTAGCTGATATTTTTATGAAAAACATTGTGAAAATACATTCTTTTCCATCCAAGGTGATTTCGGATCGCGGCGGGCAATTCGTTGCCAACTTCTGGCGGGAGCTTTTGCAACTACTGGGAATTGAACAAGGGCTCAGCTCAAGCCACCACCCAGAAACAGACGGACAATCCGAAAAAACTAACCAGATATTAGAACAATTTCTAAGATGCTACATCAACTTCCAACAAGACAATTGGATTGATTTGCTCCCGTTAGCAGAGTTCTCCTATAATAACAGTGTACACGCGTCTACCGGAGAAACTCCTTTCAAAGAAATTTATGGCTTCCACTTCAAGCCGTTCCCGTTCGAAGCGCTCCCCCCTCCTATTACAGCTTCTCAAGACATTACCGAGTGGTGGGGGGAAGCAGCTCAGCAATGGGCTCAAATCAAAAAACACCTCGACAAAGCCAAACAGGACTACAAGAAATATGCAGACCGCCACCGTGCGGCGGAATGGGATTTACAACCTGGTGATCTTGTCTATCTGTCCACAAAAAACCTAAAATTATCCCAAACCAGCAGAAAACTAGCTTTGAAGTTCTTAGGACCTTTCCCAGTGAGTAAAGTAATCAACAAAGTGACTGTTGCTTTAGATTTGCCAAAGAACCTACGCTACGTGCATGATACTTTCCATGTCAGCCTCCTAAAAAGGGCTCCAACAGATAACCAGTGGCACATCAAAGGCCCCCCTATTCCAACGTTAATCGATGACCAGACCCACTACGAAGTACAACAAATACTGGACTCAAAAATTAAACGAAACCAGCTGTTTTACCTAATTAGGTGGAAGGACTTTGATTCTGGGTTTGATGAGTGGGTCAGTGCTGTACATGTTCATGCCCCTAGACTAGTGAAAGCATTCCACTCTCGCTATCCACATAAACCGGGGGGGGGCTTCTTAGGGGGGGCAGAATGTCAGGATCAGAACGCTCTTTTGTATACCTATGCTTAACCGACTCCATATTTAATCCTTTCAGTGTTCAGTGCTTTCTTCCCCAGGTGCAGAGGTTCCCAGGCAGCTATCTCACAGACCCGCATTGTTTTGGCTACCGACGTTCCACCAAGAACCAGCCTTGGGGAAGCTTTCGCTTTTGCAGCTTCAAAGGGAATATTATGAGAACTGTGGGGGGAGGATGGGTCAGCTATGATATTTAATATGTATCTCTTGCTTTGCCTGGCATTGGTAACAATGCATATGTACCAACCTGGATATTGCATTCAGGCCAGTGGACTATAATAATCTTTTTCTTCATTAAATGCTTTTTGGAAACAATGGACTTTTGTCTAATTGCAGAAGGCAGACTGGAGTAAGGATTTTATCTAGCCACAGTTCTGACAGCTCTGACAATTTCCTTCTGAGTTTCAATCATTTTACTTCTTTGTGAAAGGAAGGTTCTTTCCATTGCCCACAAATTGGGCTCGCTGAACTGTGTGAACTTCCCCTATTTTATATTATTTTATCTTCTCCATTTCTATTTTTTATTATTACTGTTGATTCTCCAGAGCTGATTTTGTATTGAAACAAATTTTGACTGACTGACTGCATCTACTACATCTCCATCCAGCTTTTCTCACCAATGGGGACCCAAAACGGCTTACAGCATTCTCTTCTCCTCTATTTTATCCTTACAACAGCTCTGTGAGGTAGGTTAGGCTGACAGAGTGTGACTGGTCCGAGGTTACCCAGCAAGATTCTATGGCAGAACGGGGATTCAAACCTGGGGTCTCCAAAGATCATAGCCCACCACTCTAACTACTATACCTGATTAGATGAACATGGCAGAATTGCCCATAGTGCACCCCTTGATCTGATGGATGGGTGACGGTGTGAGAAAAACTGGCTGAGGCCTGCAGTTTGGCATTTGGGATAATGCGATGGCTCTCAAATCTCGGCTTGGCTAGGCAGACTAGCATAAGTCCATCTCAATTTCATGCCTGTAAAATGGAACAGGGAATGACTTACGTTGTAGGATACTTGAACGTAAAGCAATGACAACCGAATGGCTCTCGGCATGTACAAAGTGAATGTCCCTCACCTCTGCACAGTTGTGATTCTATATTAAATGGATGAGATCAGAAAAGAGGTCATTTAATGTTAGCGGGGCTGGCTGCCTATTAAGACCAAGCTCCAGTACACATTATCTTCCCCCAGCTGTCTTTAAATACTGTTTTTGTTATGAATATTTTAAAGGAATTTTACATTCAGATGAGAGAATCTGACTATACTTAATCCACTCAAAGCCTTTGGTTGGCTATCTTGTTCAACAAACAGAAAGAAATGGAGCCTGTATCTTTGGATGAGTGATATAGGATTCTACCTTCAAAATGCCTCTTTCTATATGGATGTTACTGCTGCGCACTAAACTGCTGGAATAATATACACCCAGTTCATTGAAAGATGATGCTCTGGTCTGCTGCCTTTGATATTGTGCCCCAGAATGCCCCCAGTTGCTTGGGGCAGCCCCACCTGAGGCCAGGAAGGAGCCTGCTGGGATCTCCCAATTATACTGCAAATTATAAAGAATGTTAAAAAGGGGTGGCAGGTGTCCCCCAGGTCTATCCGTCCACGATTCCCCCCGGCTCAGGATGGATTTTTAAAGATTGCTGTCATGCTTGAGGAATTCCGCAAAACCAAAATATCCTCCCATGCTTCTGTGAACACGGCAGGGTGGTTACGGAAGGGTAAAGGGCAACTTAATAAGGTTTGCTTATTCTGTTTTGTTTATTCATTATAAGGAAGCATAAGCAGAAAATAAGATTTTAAAACCAGTTTTCATATTTCTGACATTCACACTGCCTAGGTTACAGCACAGAGTCACTAGGGAAAACAATGGCTTAAAGTAATGTGTGTGGGATGGATTTTCAACTAAAGGAACAGTATATGGGGGAATAGTACCTCTCCATTGCCAATATTGAGGCCCCTGATCCATATCAAACCCTCTCCAGGCTGTGCTTTAGAGTGAAATACTATGGCCGGAGTCCAAATCATGGAATCCCAGCTTCATGCACAGTATCTGGAGATTGTGAAGCAAAGGCTGTTTCCAAGGCCCACCTGGCAATGCTACCTGGCAAGGAAGGGATCTTATTGTTTGTAGGAAAATATGCTTAGGTAGAAAATGGAGAGCAAAAAGCAATCATGGAGCAATCCCATGTCAACTGTGGTAGAGCTGCCACTTAGTTTTAAAGCCACTGTTTTCGGATTACTGGTGTTCAAAATATAGTGTGCAAGCTTTTGAGTCACACAGGGCTCTTTTTTAGTAGGCTATCTCAAATGAGAACCATTCTGTGCTGGGCTTGAGTTTTACTGAGCTGTCTTACACCTGCCCTTTCTACTTCAAGGCAGAAATCACCACTCATAAAACAAAAGTCCAGTGACATTCATAACCAAAAGATGCAGGAGCAACTGAAATAACATTAAATGGTGTGTAAGGTTTGGAGTTGTCCAGAACTCTTTATCAGGCTAGATGTCCAAAAGTGGGGTGGGGTGGGGAGGAGCAGGAGACGTTCTCAGGCCCCGACCCTATGGTTTTTCAGTGCATACCTATGAAGACTTACTCCAGTCTATGGCCATTGAACTAAATGGGGTTCAACTGGAGAGACTCTTCTTGGGATTGCACGGTCTATAGCTGTTGTATCTTGTGCAGAATGCCAAGTCTGGGTAGGTAAGGTTGCAGCCTTATAAAGAGAGAGAGGAGGTGAATAACTGCCTTCAATTGGAAATATTTTTAAAGAAATTATCCAAATGCCAGAACACAGCTTTTTAAAAAATACTTACAGCGCAATCCAAAGAAGAGTTACTCTAGCCTAAGTCCGTGGGAATCTTTTTGGGGTTGCACTGCAAGTGAAGAAGGGTGGGGGGAACGTGGTGGTAAATGGCACCTCCCACAAAAGCGAAATGGTGATATTTTCTAAAAGCGACTATATAATTCTGCAAGTTAGAGACTCTTAAAGAATCCAGTATTAAGACACCTAATACAAAATAGTTCTCTCAAGGAGCAGAGTGGCGCAGCGGAAGCGTGCTGGGCCCATAACCCAGAGGTCGATGGATCGAAACCATCCTCTGCTAAACTATTTTTTCCCTTTCCTTGATATGTGTGAATATTTTTTAGCCATTGGGAAGAAGAAAAATGCCGCTTGAAAAAATACTGATGGAGGACTGATAGAATGGGGGGGGGGGGAGCAGCTTCGCCAGCACCAAAGAAGATCCCTTCATGCAGCCTCAAGGCTGCTGCAGCGCGACCCACAGAACCGACAAGACTGCGCTTTTAAAGACATGGCAATTCTCTGCCAAACAATAAGGCTGCCAACATCCAGGTGGGACCTGGAGATCTCCCGGAATTTAAATTAATCTTCAGGCGACAGAGATCAGTCCCATCTGGAGAAAATGGTTGGTTGGTTGTGGGGGAGGGCTGTATGGCATTATAAACTGCTGAGCTCCCTCTCCCAAACCTCCAGGAATTTCCCAGTCCAGGCTTGGCAACCTTAGGCTTCTGTGGGTTTTTTTCCCTCCTAGAGGTGGGTGGGAGACAGAGATTCCGTCGATTTTTTAACTTGCTTTGACTTTTCCCTGAAGGTGCATAAATATGAATTCCTTACACTTTTCAATTTTTTTAAAACATCCCGATGAAGAGTTCTGTAGTACTAGGAAGCCTGCACGTTGTGTTGTCTTGGATACTGGTTGGCCTTAAAGAGGTTTTACGTGGCTTTCATTTTTTGGATCGCTCCAGCCGATGCCTTGCAAGATCGCATGCAAAAATAGCCGTAGGCCGCCATACAGTCAACCGGCACGTATTGAGTACGATACGCATTCATATTTTTAAAATGTCATTTATTTATTTGTATATATTTGTTATTTTTAGTCCGCGGATCTCACTGAGACTCAAGGCAGGGTCAGTACAGGCAGTTCAAAGTCATTTCAATAGACGTGCAATAGGGTATTTACATGCAAATTTGCAAAGATTTAAAACTAGCAGAGATCCGATGCAATGCATTTCACGAATGCTAAAAGGGAGCATAAAGCAATGACCAACCTCTAGGCACGCCCGCTGAGCGAGAGAGAGGGAAAGGGTTCACAACGTCATGGAAAAAAAAATAATGAACACTTTGTAACACTAAAGAGACTCTGTCGGAATAATGTCTTTGGGAATAGGCTCATTTGCTTTTAAATTGCAAAGAGAAAAAATTCATCGCCCGAACAGGGACTTGAACCCTGGACCCTCAGATTAAAAGTCTGATGCTCTACCGACTGAGCTATCCGGGCTCTTGTACAAGAAGTCATTCCAGATTTGTATAGTAGAGATCAATCAAGAAAATTAACATACCTGATTTTGGGTTTCTTGGTAGATTTTCTCTTGAATTCTGCAATATTCCTTTTGTAACAGTTGATTCCTGCCCCCATGGAGATAAAAATAGAAATTCGCCCTTATGCATAGCGATGCATAACAGAAAAAATTAATGATTGATGCCCTAAATACTATTATCATTAGACAAATATTACAGCTTTTTAGAAAGTTGTCAGGATGGCCGAGCGGTCTAAGGCGCTGCGTTCAGGTCGCAGTCTCCCCTGGAGGCGTGGGTTCGAATCCCACTCCTGACAGTGAAAATTTTGAGAAAATTCTATCAAAAACAAGTTTTTAGAAAGAAAAAAAAGCTTTCGTGTGGGAAACCTGTCACTTTGGAAGGGGAAAACAATTTCTGCCGCTTTTTTTTTTTAAAAAAACCCTTTCAGTTCCAACTGGATAATGCAGCAATTTTCCATTTAGATGCACGTCGCTGTTTTTATTATCACTATATCAATGTTCTGTTGTCAGAATTTAAAATCAGGAGTTATTAATTTTTTAAAAAAATAAGTATAAGCCCGCCTTTTTTCCTGAAGCCTGGAATCAACTCCATGGTGGGTAACTGCACAGAATAAAAGAGGAGCAACAGAAATAAAATTTACTCCAGATTCCACCTACAGAATTCACTTACAGAATCTACAAGCTCTGCTGCTGGACAGTTTGACAGTCTCTTATGAATACCCTCAGCAAGGAGGCCTTTTTCTCTTTTTTAGAGAAACCGTTGTATAAAATTGGTGGTGGGACTGGAAACACAATGGCAAGTCGAGCTGCAGCTAACCACGCCTCTAAAGGGGAGATAGCAGCGTTTTGCAAAAATTGTATTTTCCAGGTTGTCTTCAAGGGCAGCCATAGGGAGTGTATGGCAGCAGTCAAGCCTCAATATAACGCGGCGCATAACAGTGAGGCCAGATTGTGGGAAGCGGGTGAACCAGAAAAAAACACATGCACTTCTCCAGCCAAATAACACCCCAAACTCATAGCTGAACCTGCCAAAGTAAACTGTGCCCCATCTAAAAATGGAAAGGCAGTTCTTTTGGAAGTTCAAAGGCTGCGGCAATTTAAAACGGTCTGGCAATCCCTTTGCAGTGTAATCCCTTTGCAGTGATAATACAGCGCCACCACCTAGAATCCACTTGTATGAATTTAAATCACATTAGATTGACACTGAGTAGCTATTCTTGAAAACTTTTCCTAAGGGTGGCCGGTTAGCTCAGTTGGTTAGAGCGTGGTGCTAATAACGCCAAGGTCGCGGGTTCGATCCCCGTACGGGCCAGTAGCAACTTCTTTTGGTATTGCTATTTATAGTCCTTTCTTCGGTTCCCTTTGCGTTCAGTGAATTACTTCCAAGTTGCTCTGCTTCATTGTCTTTTTTTGGCAACATCCATGTGAGCCGAATGCAAAACTCGCTATTTTGCTATTCTGTATCCAAAACAAGCTTCCCACCGTAATGTTGCTGACACACAATCCTTGCCTACGTGGAAACAAGAAGTTGCACGAAAACTCACGTGAGTCTAAATCAAAACCTCCCCCCCCCAAATAAAAGTTGCTTAATATCTTTTATTAGGAGCAACTAAAACTGCAACAACAGCGGGAGAGTTTGTTATCTAAAACTTAAAGTTAGGATAAATGTTCAAAATATCAAGGGGAAAAGGGAGAAGGAAAGAAGACATTTCCAAACTTGGTGTCCCATTGCGAATAATATTTAGACAGAAATACTTTCCAAAGTTTCATGTTATAACAACCGCAGCCTCCTTAGCGCAGTAGGCAGCGCGTCAGTCTCATAATCTGAAGGTCCTGAGTTCGAACCTCAGAGGGGGCAGGACGTTTTTCCTCAGCTACGAAAAATAATGAACGTTTTAAAAGAGTCAACTTGTTTTCCGGAAGGGTCACTTTAAGTGATCTTCAAGTCTAATTGTATTGCTACTGCTCCTTTGGGAAGACACCAAATTAATCTCGCACTCTTGACATTTTCCAGTAAGTTTAAGTGGGTGGCCGAGGAGGTCTTCAGTAGAACTGCTGGACTGGAGTCTACTAACACCTTAGAGATCAACTAGATTTTCAGGGTTTAAGCCTTCGTGAGTCAGAGCTCCCTTCTTCTAAATCTGAAGAAGAATCAGTATCTGAAGAAAGGAGCTCTGACTGTCGAAAGCTTAGACCCTGAAAATCGTGGTGACTTTTCCAGAACTGTATCTTAATTAGTACTAGATGTCACTGAAAGCAGGTGAAGGGAAGACAAAACCAGCCAGTTATCTTGGGTACAGGGTCTGCCATTGTTAGTTTCAGATCGAGTTTCCAGACAACATACATCTAACCCAAGTTCTGCTCTGAGTCTTCCAAACCTGAGCATGATGTTTCAACATATATTCTGACCCTCCCATTAGCTCCCTCTTTAGTAGTAAAAAGAATTAAGCAAGGCTACAAGCTTCTTGTCCCTTTGACCTGTAGGAGAGGGCACATTCTACTTCAAGCCTCTCACCATCTCTCACAGCCTTGATCCATCATCTCTATTGACCACCTCTCTCCCTTTGTCCTACCAGAGCATCTTCAGTCCTCTGAAAAGGACCTTCTGCAGGCGCCAACCTGCACATGTGCAAAAGCAACAGCTGCCCACACAAGCACATTCTTTGTGGTGGCCCCCACCCTACCTGAGGGCCTACCTGAAGAAGTCAGGAAACCTCCCACTCTTTTGGTTTCAAAGCCAGGAGATGGTTTCAGAGATGCATTGGTAAATGGACAGGGACTATAGACTTCACTACTGCATACTGTCTGTTGCTATAGGCATGACCCTACTGGGTAGTTTCTATGCTGTTTAATATATCAGATTTATAGTGCAATCCCAAACAGAGTTACTCCAGGCTAAGCCCATTGATTTCAATAAACTTATTCTGCTTAGAATTGCTTAAGCTCTCTTTCAGCGTTTCTTCAACTCGGTCTTGGATTTCTGAGGGTTTTAAATCTTTGCAAAGATGCATTTAGGTATCCTATTACATTGTTTATTGAAATGGACTTGGTGAGAAAGGCCGACTCTAAACAATGGAAATAATAACGAACAGGCATCTTTACCTGCACCTTTTGTTCCTTTAGGAATAGCCCCTTCCCCTTGAATTCAGTATTGATTTCTGAGCAAGTGCAAAGACGATTGTACTGTCGCCCTTCACTGGACCACCCTATAGCCTCAGGTGGATAGCCGAGTCGCTCTGCAGTAGAGGAGCGAGATTCAAGCCAGTAGCACCTTAAAAAATTCCAAAGGTTTTACCTAGGCTATACCTTTGCCTAGATTTCCCCCTAAAAAGTTGTTGTTTGTGTTATTGGAGTGGAATCTTGCCGCCCTTATAGTCTCTATGGCTTTTTAAAAGGCCTCACAGTGAAATCGTAAGCAGAGTTAAGTCCAGTCCAAGCCCATTGATTTCAATGGGATTAGACTGGAGTGATTCTGTTTAGGATTTCCCTGTCAGTCACCTATCTGCTCAGTTAAAAACCATGAGCGTGTGATGTGAACATCCAGGTTTGTTGCTGGTCTAAGCTCACCAGAGCGGTCATTCATTAGTTGGGGGGGCTTTGTAGAAATGGAAACTATTTCAAGTTAAAGATGTGTAACCAAGTAACAGCAGCTCTTCTAGGCAAGAACTGGGTGGCTCTTGCCTTTGGGTCCCAAATGCCTTCCGTGTACACTCGACCTGAAACCAGAGATCTTGACTTTGATATAGTCTACAGGGAACAACTCACTAGATGTGATTCAGGGTGCCATAACTAAATAAAACCCATTTCAGTTTGATTAATGATCAGTGTAGTTAATGCTCTATGACGACTGAATGCTGCAAATCTAATGTAAAACCAAAGAAGTCACTCCTTTGTAGATGAACTCTCCCACTCTTTAAAAAACGGATAACTTTAATCTTTAACCACACTGAGAAAAGAAGTCACAAAGTACCAAGTATAAATACATTTCAGAGAGCAACACATTTTGTAACCCAAGATACGAACGTTTCGTTTTCAGGCTCCCTATAGACACTTTGCAAAGTCTAATGTCAAGCCAAAGAAGTCAATCTTTGGAAGAGGAACTCTCCTACTATGCTAAAAAACCCCTAGGGTCAATCTTTGACCAGGCTATCAAATGTATAAGTCGTGAAAGTATCACAAAGATACATCGCAATGCGATACATTCTGCAAGCCAAGATCCAAACGTTGCCTTCGCAGGCTCCCTCTGGGCACTTTGCAATCGCAGCTCTTTGGGGAGCAAGTGGGTGGCTCTGAAAAGAGCCTTTGGGTTTGCAGGGGGGGGGGCTGGCTGCTTGCTTTGGGGCGGCTCACTTGGAGCTGGTGTACTTGGTGACGGCCTTGGTGCCCTCGGAGACGGCGTGCTTGGCCAGCTCGCCGGGCAGCAGGAGGCGCACGGCCGTCTGGATCTCGCGGGAGGTGATGGTGGAGCGCTTGTTGTAGTGCGCCAGGCGGGAGGCCTCGCCGGCGATGCGCTCGAAGATGTCGTTGACGAAGGAGTTCATGATGCTCATGGCCTTGGAGGAGATGCCCGTGTCCGGGTGCACCTGCTTCAGCACCTTGTACACGTAGATGGAGTAGCTCTCCTTGCGGCTCTTCTTGCGCTTCTTGTCGCCCTTCTTCTGCGTCTTGGTGATGGCCTTCTTGGAGCCCTTCTTGGGCACTGGCGCGGACTTGGCAGGCTCGGGCATCTTCTGCTCTGCAAAACTCACCAACAATCAAGAATCTGGCAACGCGGCGAAACGCTGCTATTTATAGGAGTTCTTATGTAAATAAAGGCTCCTGAATTCTCCAATTGCAATTCGCTAGAATCTCTGTGACGTAATAAAGAGAACTCTAGCGCTCGTTCGGTGGATTTGCATTGGGCAATTCTTGGCTACCTCCGTCTCTGATTGGCTGTATCCAGAATCTTGTCTGTTATTGGCTGGTTCGAGGAGCTCCACGCAGCAGGTCGTGGAGTAAGCCAATCAAAACGTTCCTTTCCAACGCCTAGGGAAAGGATATAAGGGCTGGGGACCCTCGAAGTTGCACTTTTGGAGCTCGGAAGGTTTCGTAGTAGCTGTTTTGTTAATATAGTGCTGAGATGTCTGGACGCGGCAAGCAAGGAGGCAAGGCCCGCGCCAAGGCCAAGACTCGCTCTTCCCGCGCCGGGCTGCAGTTCCCGGTGGGCCGCGTGCACCGCCTGCTGCGCAAGGGCAACTACGCCGAGCGGGTGGGCGCCGGGGCTCCCGTCTACCTGGCCGCCGTGCTGGAGTACCTGACGGCCGAGATCCTCGAGCTGGCCGGCAACGCGGCCCGCGACAACAAGAAGACGCGCATCATCCCCCGCCACCTCCAGCTGGCCATCCGCAACGACGAGGAGCTCAACAAGCTGCTGGGCAAGGTCACCATCGCCCAGGGCGGCGTCCTGCCCAACATCCAGGCCGTCCTCCTGCCCAAGAAGACCGAGAGCCACAAGGCCAAAGGCAAATAGAAAAAGCTTCTCTCGGTTTCGGTTCTTGCGGGTACTTTTCCAGCTGCGGTACCCAACAAAGGCTCTTTTAAGAGCTACCCACAGTTTCCATGAAAGAGCTGTCCTCGCCCTGTACAGTCCAAGCCTGCCTTTGATACTGCACTCTTAGTGCAAAATACCCAGCAGTGCAAGGCACAGCTGGGACCTGAAGAAGGGAGCTTTGGACCTGGAAAGCTGCCCTGAAAATCTTGCTGCTCTCTAAGGCGCCAGTGGACTCAAATCCTGTCCTAATGCAGAACAACACAGCTACCCGCCTGAGCCGTCAGTTACGTTCAGGCGGCCCCTGTGTTGGTCTACAGTGAAAAGAGCAGAGTCCGGTGGCACCTGAGAGACCGGCAAGATTCTCAGGGTATAAGATTTCCAGAGTCCTGCCAGTAAAAAGGACCAAGATTGCAGCCCTGTAGCACAAGATTTCCGGGGTATAAGCTTCCCAGATATAATCGTATGGCTAGCATTAGATACTAGAAAAGAGCCAAGAGTCCAGTGGCTTTTATAAGACTTAACAGAATTTGGGATAAGGTATGAAAGCTCATGCTCTACCACAAATTTTCTTAGTCTTATAGGTGCTGCTGGACTCTTCTACTGCTACAGCCCATCTTGATCTAGCATTAGGTGGTAAAGAATCCAGTAGCACTTTTAAGACTAACCAACTTTATTGTAGCATAAACTTTCGAGAACCACAGCTCTCTTCGTCAGCATCCGATGAAGAGAGCTGTGGTTCTCTAGAGCTTATGCTACAAAAAGTTGGTTAAAGGTGTTACTGGACTCTGCTATTTTGCAACTATAGACGAACTCCTCTGGATCTGTGGCCCTTAGATAGGAGTGGTTGTGGTCACAAATCTGAGGGCATCGGGATTGGTATAAAAACATCGGAGAGTAAAGACTAGGGCAGGTTTGCAGTAGGACAGCAGGACTGGTGTCACCAGAGGCCTCAGTCTTAACCATCAAGATTTTCTGGGTCGAAACTTTCCAGAGTCTTCTGGAAAAGTATTTAAAGTATCCCTTCTTCGGGTACTTTAAATATAGTAAAAGACACTGGGCTGTTTTAAAGGCTGCCACAGTATCTGCTCGCAACACTTGGATGTTGGGGGCAATTTTACTATGAACGGCCTGGCTGTCCTTTCTTCCCACGACCCCCCTCTCCGAAGCTGCACAACTCTAACTTTCTGAGTAGATCGCTAAGCGAGCAAAGCTTCCTTCCGGAACTTCTTTTCCGACGCTGGAGCTGCACAGCCGGAAGGGCTGTTTGGGAAGGTTTCTCTGTTCCTCCTGAGAAACCAGCGGTGTAATCCGAAGAAGAGTCCCTCAGGTTTATGCCCATTGAAATCAGTGGGCTTAGACTGGAGTAACTCTATTGAGGATTGCATTGTGAATACATCTTAACTGTAAAACTACGTTGCAGAACGAAGAAGTATTTCCCCCTCGCTTTGAATTTGCCTTTTCTAGTTCCTGCAAATGTTCAGCTTCCCCACAGATAATTTGGAGAGGGAGCTCCAGTCGGACCAATCAGTGCAAGCGCGGGAATTTTGAAAAAAGGACGTGATCCAATCGGTGCAAGCGCGGGAATTTTGAAAAGGGGCGTCGGGCCAATCGCTTTCCAGATGGGCGTCTTTAAGGTCAGACGAGAGAATCTCCCTTTCTCTCCCTCGCCTTTCCTTTTCGTTAATGTCCAGCTTGCCCTGGAGTTCTAGGGAACTGGGAAGCGCTCCCCCTAGATTATTCTACCTGGGCTGGTCTCAGTAAAGGCCCCATGCGACTTTTGTTCTTTGACTTAGTTATGGGAATAAACAAGGCTGTCTATATTCAACCCCCCTCCCCTTCTCAGAAAGGTGGTTTCAAAAATACCTTTCACAAGCAATGCAGTTTTTATAATTACTCTCTTTACTAGCAACAAAGCCCATTGTGGGAAAAAATACAACGGGCTCTAGAAAGGAGAGGGCAGGTGGGCAGATATTCACTCCTCCTCCGTCACTGATTCCAGCTGGTGAAGGAGGGGGATGGGCGTTGTCATCTGCTCCATGCCTGATCTGCCTGATCTCCGCCATGTGAAGGGGTGGCAGGCTTTGCTACCTGCTCTGCTTCTGATCCCAGCTGGGTGAAGGAGGTGCCAGCATTGCCACCTGCTCTGCTGCTGATTCTGGCAGGTTGGAGGAAGCAGGCATTGCTGCAAGCTTGGCTCCTCATTCTGGCAGGGTGAAGATAGGGTGGGCATTGCCACCTGCTCAGTGGCTTATTCGGGTAGGTTGAAGAGGGCTGGCATTGCCACCTGCTCTGCTCCTTATCCCGGCTGGGTGAAGGGAAGAAGGGCATTGCCTCCTGCTCTGTGCCTGATCCCAGCCAGGTGAAGGCCAATGCAGGTGGGCATTGCCACCTGCTCCACTCTTAATACCAGCTGAGTTAAGGGGGGGGCATTGTCACCTGCTGATCCCAGCTGGGTGAAGGGAGGTGGGTATTGTCACCTGCTCTGGTCCTGATCCCAGCTGGGATTAGGAGTTAGAGAAGGAGTCACTGATCTGCCATTGGAAATCAATATATCCCATTTTTTAAAAGGCTGACTATGAAGCAATTGACATCTTCGGGATCATTTCTTTAGGGGCTGAAGACAAATTAAAGGGTGGGTTTTGTCTTCAATTTGTCAATTGAAGACAAATTGTGGGTGGGTTTCTTTCACACAAATGGAATGAGTGCGCTGAATTTATGCAGGAGAGATACATTGTTTGACTATGTGTGTTCAGCAAGTTTATTGCTCCCGGGGAGGACTTTCCAGCCCCTGAAGAAATGAATATTATACGAAACAAGCAGATTATTTGTTGCTGGACGCTTGTAGGGCAGGTTTTTGGAGCCCCTCGGGAGCTTCCCATATTCTTCACAACTCATCTACAAGAGAAGAAAAGAGAAAGCATCTTTATACTAAAGCAATTTATTTGGAACAATTAACCTTGAACTGATGGGCTTCTCTCTCCTGATACTCGTGGAAGGAGGGCAACTCAGGGGAGCCCCTCAGGAGCTTCAGTTTTTCATTCCACCTGTAAGAGAGAAAAAGAATAAAGAAAGCATCTTAGTACAAGAAAGGACAGTTTCTTTCCTTTCATTGAAGGATTCATTTTTCCTTTCAAAGTTTATAGACTATTTGTGATATTGATTGTTAGAAACATTGACTGCATTTCATGTTGTCACACTCGTTGCATTGCCATTTTGATTGTAAATATGAAGATTACTGACTAGATAAAACTTTATTTTGTTTTGGATCTATACCTAGTACTGGTGCTTTGAAGTGACTTGTTTCTCATTCTTGGGATCTTGTTTGCTTTTTTCTATTGTTTCCTTCCCAAGAAATACCTCTAGTTTGTTTGCTTATATGCCACTCCTAATATCAGCTGGGTTAAGGCTGATGGTGGGCATTGCCACCTGCTCCACTCCTTATACCAGCTGTGTTAAGGTGGGGGTGGGCATTGCCACCTGCTCTGCTCCTAATATTAGCTGGGTTAAGTTGGGTAGTGGGCATTGCCACCTTCACTCCTAATACCAGGTGGGTGAATGCTGGAGGCGGACATTGCCAACTGCTCCCATCCTGCTCCTGGCCTGGACTTCCCACCATGGCATGTTTTCTGGAGGGACTTGGTGCCTTGCCTAGGCTTCCCTCCATGGCAGCGCCCTCTGGTGGTGCACCAGGGTATGAAGTGAATTGTCTGAAATACGTTTACTCAATTATATAGTAAGATTTTCGAGTACTTAATGATCTGCCTGGACCTCTAGCACACTGCAGGGTCTGTGAACGCCCATAGCCGGTTCATCTTATAATTTTCCTGAAACAATCACAGCAAATAAAGAACCAAGAAGTCCCAGGTAGGTAGCCATGTTGGTCAGCAGTAGAACAGCAGGATGTCCAGAGGCACTTTAGAGATTTCCAGGGTGTAAGCTTTTGAGTGTCAAAGCTCTCTCAGATAATGTACCAGTGGATTCAAATCCAGCCCCCCCACAAAGTTCTGCGGGGGAGGGAGAGAAAATAAATATATGTTTTTTTCTATGCAGACGATGGAAATGGACTTTCTTAGCTCAGTAAGCAGCGGTGAAGGTCCTGAACTTGAGCCTCAGAGAAGACATGGGTTTCCTCTAAAAAAACCCGGCCTTTGTTTTGATGTGCCACGTGACATGATGCCAGGAATAACATTTGTACATGGGATTTTTAGACTATTTTGCATGTGCTGCGTCCACATCAGTCGCCTGGCACCGCCTTCCTTTAGCAATTCACAGTAAGTTCTAGATCCTGAATATTAGAACTGCCTTTACAAGTATAGACCCAAGTCCATCGCTGTGCACAGTCTATGCAACTCCGCAAAATATTAAAGAAAAAAGAAAAAAGTTTCTTTGGAAAAAAATTCATCTTCTCTCATTGCAATTTATATATATAAGTATTTTAATGCAGACCTTACGGAGCCCGGCTAGCTCAGTCGGTAGAGCATGAGACTCTTAATCTCAGGGTCGTGGGTTCGAGCCCCACGTTGGGCGGTTCTTTTTTCTTCCCTTAACTTTTTACAGCATACTTTTCTGATTGTTAAAAACGCAAACTGCTTTGCAAAGGAGAACACGCATTTTACTAAATATCGTTGCGAACTATTATGAATTGCTATGGATAGTTTCTTATTGCACTGCATTTAGCTAGTCTCTAATTTTCTGTAAAGCAAGGAAAGAGGAGCAATTCATTCATTCGAGAGATTAGAACGGGAGCTGAAGTTACAGTTGGAAAAAAAGCTGTAAATGTCTTCTGTGTCCGATGATGATTATTGAGAAAAGTTTTGAGTGGTGGTGGGGATATTGGAGGGGTGGGGTGGGGGAACTTAGCAGAGGATGGTTTCGATCCTTCGACCTCTGAGTTATGGGTCCAGCCCGCCTCTGCTACGCCCCTCTGCTTCCGTAAGCAAAGCATTTGTCAGTTTCATTTAAAACCCCTCTGGTGACAGCATTATGCTGTTGCAACCTGTTGCAAAAGATTGGGACCTTTCCTCCAGTCGCAAAAGTTAATTCTGAAATGGCTCCTCCTTGGAGACTGGAGTGAAAGAGTTCACCGTAAAGTGAAAATAGCGTGTCTGGAGTCTCCCTAGATATAGCCACCATGTATCAAAATTCAGTACTTCCAGGCAAACAAAACCGGATTTAGGCTGCTTCCACATATGTTGGATAATGCGCTTTCAATGCTCTTTAGCTATCATTTGGAACTGGGTTTTCATGTGTGAAACAAAAAATCCACTTCCAAAGGATTGCTAAAGCGCATTGAAAGTGCATTATTCAACATGTGCGGAAACGGCTTTAGCTATTGTGCTGTTTTGCTTCGGTTTATCATGGAGTGATGTGGATTGCATGATTTTTGGAGGGCTGCTGTTCTTGACCTCACTTTCTACAACTCAGGAGTACTCCACTGATTGGATCTCTTTCAATGGAATTTTCAAGCAATAAGTGTTTATCACCTTGAGCATCTTTAGAAGCTTCGAGTAAATTGGGGCGGGTGGCTTCTTCAAGGTGAGGTACACTGATGGAATGAACTTTCTCTGACAAGGATCCCTTTATTACACTAAGATGGACGCTTTTTGCTTTAGCTGCTAGGAAGATCACAGCAAAGGAATCAGTTTGCCACCGATGCCTTCTCAACGAAGAAGAAAATCTGCTGGTTGGGTTTCCATTGAGACACCCGCAGAAGCTAAGCAGGTCCCTCCCAGCACCGGGCAGGGTGAAAAAGCAGGTTTTATTCTCAGAGGAAGTTCATGGAGTTTTGCTCCTTTTCATTGGTGGGACTTGGGACTTCCCAACTCTCGAGCAAGCGCATTCCGCCACATGCTATGGGCTTTTAGGTGCCTAGAAATCCTAAACAGAATTATTGCAGTCTAAGCCCATTGAAATCAATTGGACTTAGACTGGAGCAATTCTGTTTAGGATTTCACTGTAAGAATTTAAAATATCCTTAAATTCTTGGGCACCTAAATCCTGCCCCCCCATCTATATTTAGGATATCTGAATGGTCTTTTCTTGCCCTGTATTTCAGGTGGCTTGTGTTATATTAACCTGATCTGGATAGCCCAGGAGAGCTTGATCGAATTTCCAAAGCTAAGCTGAGTTCACTTTGGTTAGTCATTGGATGGGAGATTTCCAGCGAAGACCAAGGGTTGCAAGGGTAGGCAATGGCAAACCACCTCTGTTAGTCTCTTGCCATGAAAACCCCGCCAGGAGTGGCCATAGGTCAGCAATGACTTGAGGGCAGGGCTTCATTTTTTCATTCATTTCAGGTGGCCTGTGTCCTATTATCCTGTCTCTGGAGGGGACATAGGCTAGGCTTGGGGGTGACTTGAGACTCAGCAAGGGGTGCTGAGTTAGAGAAGGAGTCACTGATCTGCCACTGGAAATCAATATATCCCATTTTTTAAAAGGCTGACCATGAAGTAATTGACATCTTCAAGATTTTCCATTCCTTGGTTCAGTCATCAACCCAAAGGGAGACTGCAACCAAGAGATCAGAAGGCATCGGGAGGAGGGGAAGAGGAAATAGTGTGGGGAAAGAGAACCGAGGGGAAGTGAGGCACCCCCTGCAAATCCTAAGGGTTCTCCATGGCATAACTGGCCTTACAACCAGGCCATAGTTTTACTAGAGATTACCAGGGGAGGGCAAGGTGGGGGTAGATTAGCTGGTGGGTGGGAAGGAAAGAAAGCGGCAGGAAAAGGGGAGAAGCTATGGGGGCTTTCAGGGAAGGGGAAAGAGGAAATAGTGGTGGAGGGGGGAAATGACGTACTCCTTCTGCAAGCTCCTGTGGGTCCCCTCTTGCGGCTGCCCTAAGAGGTGGCGCTCTTTCCTTGCAAGTTTTATTGGGAATTAACAGCAAGGATAGACTGCAAGAAGATGGTGACTACAGGATCTTTTAAGCAATGTATACCAGGATTGCTTGCCTCTGGAGAATGCTTTAACAAGCAGGCAGATGTTCAACAGGAGTGGTTTTTTTTATTAAAGAAGCAGTAAAAGAACAATTGCACAGAATACACACAGCACTCACACACAGATCTAACTAGAAGACAGTAAAGAAGTGGGAAAGCAGTTCCCCAGAAGACGCATAGCTACCAACCTAGAAGAGGAGACGGCAGGACTTCCTGCAGAGTAGCAGCCTTGAGTGACCTGCACTTGGTGGCAGGGAGAAGGAGGGAACTCAGAGCAAAGGCTGAGGGTGCAGGGAGGAAGATCCCTGGAAAGCCACCTTTTTAATGGGAAAAATCCATCCTTTGGGGCAGGATGAAGACTTTTGCTTAAAACCAGGGCTTTTTTTTCTGGGAAAAGAGGTGGTGGAACTCAGGACCACACAATGATGTCACTTTGGGTCAGCTGGAACAAGGGGGGAGTTTTTAAAAGTTTAAATCGCCCTTGGCGAAAATGGTCACATGACCGGTGGCCCCACCCCCTGATCTCCAGAGGGGAGTTCAGATTGCCCTCTGCGCTCAGCAGTGTGGAGGGCATCTGAACTCCCCTCTGTCTGGAGATCAGGGGGCGGGGCCACTGGCCATGTGACCATTTTCAAGAAGTGCTGGAACTCCATTCCACTGCATTCCTGCTGAAAAAAAGCCCTGCTTAAAACAATAATTTGCCAGGTTGTCTCTGGCATTGTAAGGCAATAAAACCAGAGAAGGTTTGAACAAGCATCTCTGAGCAAGCAATCACAACCAAAAGGTTGATCTATGGCTTGCTGAGCGTGGGACAAACAGAGCCCTCAGATTTCTGAGTGCCATTATCTAGGGAGGAGGTGAGGAGGAAGATCAGAAGACCCAGGGACTCTGAAAGATCTTTGATCTGTAGATTTTGCTGTGAGTTCACTGTTTCCATGACCCACAGTTCAGTACTTTTCCGGTCTCCTGGCCAGGAGATGGCAACTGTATTCCTGCCTTGCTGGGCAGCATGTGTTATAATGTAGGCCTGGTGGGTGGCTTACATATATGTCAGCCAGCTATCATTCACCTTTTCTCATCTGTGTGGAATACCTAAGTCCCTTGTATGGCAGATGAGAGGAAGCTAATTTACATGGCTGTGCATTGGCAAAACGGGAGATAAATCTTAAAACACAGTGCAAGGGATTGTGGCAATAGAACTGATATGGAGAGTGTTTCCTAGTGGTTGGAGGACCAATTTCTTTCTCCTCCAGTTCTAGGGTTCTCTTGTGCAGCTAAATATTAGTAGTCTCCAAAGGAGATGGACATTTCAGGCAGCCACTTTGGTTCATTGGGAACAATATGCTAAACAGCAACAGTAGCACAATGCCTTTATTATAAAAGTTACAGCATAGGTGAATTGATTATTTTAATGGTGTACTATTATTAACTTCTGCTTTTCTCTCCAACGGGGACCCAAAGCACCTGACATCATTCTCCTCGCTTTCATTCTATCCTCACAACACCCTTGTGAGGTAGATCAGGCTGAGAATGGATAGGCCAGTCCCCCAGCAAATTTCTGGAGATTTAAGTGGTAATACCTAGGGAAGGCAAAGTTTGAGAAAGGAGCTCTGTGGGGATGATCGCTATAGCATGGAGATGAATAGTAATTCTGGGGGGGACTGCAGCCCCCACTTGGAGGTTGGCAAACATAGGCCTCACCCCCAAAGGGCAGTTATCAGAGTTATTAATCATAAAATAATAAGGCAAGTTATTCATATTTTGCTTCAGAGGCATTAATGTAGCCCTGCCAAGACGGTACTCCTGTCCCTGAAGTGTCTGTATTCAGATGCAAAATAGTAAAGAGTCCTGTAGCACCTTTAAGACTAACCAACTTATTTGTAGCATAAACTTTCAAGAACCACTGCTCTCTTCATCAGATGCATCTGACAAAGAAAGCTGTGCTTCTCGAAAGCTTGTGCTACAATAAAGTTGGTTAGTCTTAAAGGTGCTGCTGGACTCTTTTACTATTTTGCAACTGCAGACTAACACGGCTGCATTCGGATCGAATCCATCTTGATGTAAAATTAATTGTAGCCAATGAAAAAAATCTGAATTTGTGAACTTTCTTGGAAGCGGTTAAGGCAGCAAGAATTGACGGAGGAAGGAAGGTCTTCGGAGTGCTTTTCTTGGGAATCTAGTAACAGCAGAAAATGAGAATTCACTTTAAGGGGTCATGGTCTCTAAGCAAGTCCATCGTTTTACTTTTATGGGAAGCCAAGAATCTTAGAAATAAAAGGGGGGAAATGAAACATCCAAAGCTGGATTTGCTATTGTGCTCCTGAGCTTTTCTTCTGTGGATTCACACTGCCCTCTATTGGAGCTACTGCATGTGTTTGAATAAAACCAGTCGTAGAGTGCGCGATGCGTCTAAGAAGCCTGATTCCTTTGGGTAGAATAAGCTAAATAACGCGAGGAAACGTGAAAAGTAATCCTGCACTGCCATCTGGTGGTATAATATATGTATCACACCCAGAAAAATTTATTTTTATAAAATATTAGGCTTGTAAAGCATTTTTAACGAGTTCATACTAAAAATCGCTTGAAATGAATCAAGTAAATCTTTGGATAGAGCTTGGAAAAGACTCTGAAGTAATATTTGTAAGTACTTTCCTTAAACCACAAAAACCCTTGACTTTATTTTTTTAAGTTCAAATATTTTTTATTTCTTTATTCATACAGTATGAAGATTCCTATAGTTCCTACCAAGTATGATACAGATGCAGAGGAAAAACTAAACATTCAACATAATCAATTTGTCATACGCAATCTAAAAAAAGTCTCACTCCCCCAACAGAAATTTATATTGATGGTTGTTGTGGGTTTTCCGGGCTGTATTGCCGTGGTCTTGGCATTGTAGTTCCTGACGTTTCGCCAGCAGCTGTGGCTGGCATCTTCAGAGGTGTAGCACCAAAAGACAGAGATCTCTCAGTGTCACAGTGTGGGAAAGATGTAGGTCATTGTATCTACTCAGGAGGGGTGGGGTTGAGCTGAGTCATCCTGTAAGAGTTTCCCAGGGTGTGGAATGCTAATGGCGGAAGGCTTCACTGTATCCTGAGGAGGTTCTTTTGCATATGGATTGGTGCTTGATGTGCTAATCTTCTCTGCAGGGCTATTGTCGGGGATAGAATGTTTTGTTAGCCTGGTGTTTTTCAGAACTGGAAACCATGCTCTGTTCATTCTTAAGGTTTCTTCTTTCCTGTTGAAGTTTTGCTTATGCTTGTGAATTTCAATGGCTTCCCTGTGCAGTCTGACAAAGTAGTTGGAAGTGTTGTCCAGTATTTTGGTGTCCTGGAATAAGATACTGTGCCCTATTTGAGTTAGGCTATGTTCAGCCGCTGCTGATTTTTCAGGTTGTCCAAGTCTGCAGTGTCTTTCATGTTCTTTTATTCTTGTCTGGATGCTACGCTTTGTGGTCCCGATGTAAACTTGTCCACAGCTGCAGGGTATACGGTATACTCCTGCAGAGGTGAGGGGGTCTCTACTGTCTTTTGCTGATCGTAGCATCTGTTGTATTTTTTGGGTGGGTATGAATACTGCTTGAAGGTTATGCTTTTTCATAAGCTTTCCCATCTGATCAGTAATTCCTTTGATATATGGCAAAAACACTTTTCCTGTAGGAGACTGTTTTTCCTTGGTTGTTTGATTCCTCCTGGGTTTGATTGCTCTTCGGATTTCATTTCTGGAGTAGCCATTTGCCTGAAGTGCGTGGTTTAGATGATTAATTTCCTCATTGAGAAACTGCGGCTCACATATCCGTCTTGCACGATCCACTAATGTTTTCATTATGCCTCTTTTCTGTCGGGGGTGGTGATTGGAGTTTTTGTGTAAGTACCAATCAGTGTGAGTTGGTTTCCTGTAGACCTTGTGACCTAACTGAAAGTTTGCTTTGCGGATGACCAAGGTATCCAGGAATGGGAGTTTTCCCTCGATTTCTTTCTCCATTGTGAATTGTATGTTCAGGTGGATGTTGTTGAGATGATTCAAAAACCCCATCAATTCTTCCTCCCCATGGCTCCAAATGATAAATGTATCCACAAACCGGAACCAGACACGATTGCACTTATTAATCAGATTTTCCCAGAGGATGTAACAGCCTTATTCCACCATTGTCTGACAACCAGTTACTTCCAATGGGACAACGAATTCTATGAACAGATGGATGGGGTAGCTATGGGGAGCCCACTCAGCCCAGTTATAGCAAACTTCTACATGGAACATTTTGAAAAAACAGCTCTAGAATCAGCACCCCACAAGCCTAGTGTATGGTTCCGGTTTGTGGATGATACATTTATCATTTATCGTTCTTACTCCTTGGAAACCCCCTTATCCCACACCGGCTCAAAGTGCCAAGGGGGTGGCAACGTATGACTTACCATCCGTGGCTGTCGTACGGCTAAGTGTGTTGGGTTGGGGAAAGCAATGGTGGAACTACCCTGTAAAAACTTCACTGCGAGACTCTGCAGATCTCTCTCGACGCGCTATAGGACAGAAAGGCCTGGAGGGGGACGGTCCACGGAGTAGCCGGGGGTTGGACGCGACTGTGTGGCTCGGATTGGATCGGACACTCAGAGTCATTGGGGGCAATGCGTGAAATTTGGTTTGTTTTAGGTAGCCATGGGGAATGAGGGAACGGTCGGCAGGCAGAAACTTGGGACAGCTGTAGGATTTTTTTTCGACCTCCAGAGGACCAACCAGAAGGATCGGAAGGGGCTTGTAAGTCTATTCCTTTTCATAACATTTAGTATTTTAAAAAAGAGTAGATTGATTGCAACTGCAAGTCTCTCTACATGAGACATGGGACATGTGAAGAACACATGTCGGGAGATGCAATGGTAGCTAGGAAGGGTAGTTGAAAAAGACAAAGCTGGTAGCAGGGCTTTGCTATACACTGGAGCTGCGTGAAGGGGCTGTGAAATGCCAGAAGGGAAATTTCAGCCCATTATCACTTCTCCAGGTCCAAGCCTGGTTCTGGAAGGCAGCTCCAGCCCATTTCCATTCCTTGCTGCCCTCTGGTTGCCATCCCACACAGTTTTAGACTGGAGAGGTGAAACTGACAGAGCCTTCCAGGAGGTGAAGATGAAATTAACAAACCCTCTGAGGAGTGATCTTTGCTGGCTCTGTCTTTTTAAACTATGCTTCCTGGCTAACTTTGCATCTCCTTACACTTGACGAACACACGTCAAGGCATCTCATGTAGAGAGGCTCATAGTTAAATTGGAGAAATGCACACTATATACAAAAATAACAACTATTGTGTTACCGGAAGTGGTCTCCTTGCAAAAATATGATTTATGGGAGAATTAGCAAGCAAGGAAGACGGCTATACGAGAGGCAGTAACTGGGATCTGTCACCTTTGTATACCAGGTCCCTTTGGACAATAAAACAGTGAGTCTGGTGCTTAATATCAAACAATAACTTTTATTGAACACACAAACTTCATGCACTTACACACAAATTACTGGGTATTACACACATACTCAGAGTCCTAGGAAATGTAGCTAGAGCTTGGGAATAGAGAGAGGGAGTAAGTATATATACCTATCCTGGAGAAGGGGGTCCAGTCCATGGAGGAAGAGAGTAGCTTCGAGCACAAGCATCCTCAGCCAAGAGAGCAAGAGCCTTAGGGAAGTGACCCCAAGGGAGAAGCCAGAAAGCTTGCACGATTTGAATGGAGCCAGAGCTCTACTTTTATAGGTAAAATGTGCCCTGAGGTGGAAGAGCCCACCAGCCGTTAGAACAAAGGCTGCAACAGTCAGTTCCTGGGTTAGACAAAAGGCTTGATTGCCTTGATGGATAGCTGCCGGGGTGTGTGAATGCAGATGCAAAACTAATTCTAGCGCTGCACAAAAAGGAGGGTTTTCTGATGAAGTACACCGGAGCTAGGTTAAGTGTTTTTAGGGAGGGAACGCATTGTGCCAGGAAGGACTGTCTATACTTATGAATGTCATTTGATTAGCTCCTCAGTCAAGGACAGGAGATCTCATCACTGAAGAAGGGAAAGGAATGTGTTAAGTGGGGATGACTCTGTGAGGCCTTTGTTGCATTGGGCACCTTTGGGGCCAGAGGGACTGCAATAATTCCTTAATCACCCTGCATTCCTGAGTGGCATTCCATTCATGCCATGTTTCTCCCAGGCAGGATTTAGCAACTGCTAGAGGCTCTCTGGTGGCCAAACCGCAGCCATTTTAATTCCAGAGGCCTGAACATCTTTAATATTAAAAGCAGCCATATATAAAACTGCTATTAAAATGGCGGAGGCCGGGCTGACCGCTTACAATTGCTGTCTTTTATGTTCTTCCCTTTTGGTTTCTTATTAGATTTTCCTTGCTGTTCAGCTCAGGCCTCAGTATTAGGACATAGCATTTGGGGGAAAAGATGCAGCCCAGCAACCCAGCACTGGAGGCCAAGATGGAGAAGATCTCTACGGCCACCATGCTTTTCCCTCTAGTGCTCAGGTAAGTGGGAACAAAGGACAGCCAAACACTGCAAAAGACCAGCATGCTGAAGGTGATGAACTTGGCCTCGTTGAACGCATCAGGTAATTTCCTGGCTAGGAAAGCCACTGTAAAGGTGACGGCAGCCAGGAAACCCATGTAGCCCAAAACACAGTAAAACGTGGTCACTGATCCTTCATTACATACCAATATAATTTCTTCAGTTAATGAGTGCCTGTCCACATCCGGGAATGGAGGGGAAGTGCCCAGCCAAATGGCACAAATGCCCACCTGAACAAGGGAACAGGAGAAGACGATACGCACTGACAATTTTTTCCCCATCCATTTTCGGAAAACGTTCCCTGGTTTAGAGGCCAGGAAAGCCACCACCACGGTGACAGTCTTGGCCAGCACTGAAGAAACAGACACTGAGAAGATGATGCCAAAAGCGGTTTGTCGGAGGAGGCAGGTCACCTGTGTAGGTTGTCCAATGAACAGCAGCGAACAAGGGGAGCAAAGCAGGAGAGAGGCGAGGAGGACGTAGGACAGATTCCGGTTGTTGGCTTTGACTATGGGAGTGTCCTGGTACTTAACAAAGACGACAAGCACCAGGGCTGTAACCAGAGATAGGAGCAGAGCCAGAAAGGTTAGAAGGATGCCCAAAGGTTCTTCAAACAACAGGAAGGTCGGAGTCTTGGGCATGCATTGGTCATGGCCCTGGTTTGGATAGCGATCTTCTGGGCAACTGACACAGTCATCCATGTCTGAAAAAGGAGAGATGCTCTTATTTGTCAAGAATTTGGGCCCCTGTTTATCTTCGTTTTACTATTTATGAATTATTTTCATCATTTTTTGAATGACAGGCACAAACAGAGAGAAGAATAATGTAAATGTTAGCCAAACCATGGAAGAGGAGAACAGCACATACATGATAGTGTAAGTAGGGTGGCCAGTCCCCCGCTGGGGGTGGAGGATCCCCTGCTTCCCACCCTGTGCCCCCACCCCTGCTTATCTGGCCTGCGGGGGAAAAGGTGGGGGAACATGCCTCCTAGGGTACACACCCAGGTGGCTCAGCGTGCCCCGCACTGCACAGTGGGCTGAATTGGGCCCTAAACAGGCCAAATCAGGCCTGTTAGGAGCCTAAATTGGCTCACTGTGAAGCACAGGAGCACTCCAGGGCCCATTGTGCCACCCCAGCAGCACTCCCACACTCCACAGTGGGCCAATTTTGGCCCCCAGTGGGCCTATTTGGCACACTGAGGAGTGTGGGAGCACTGCTTGGGGTGGTGCAATGGGCCCTGGAGTGCTCCTGCACTTCATAGTGGGCTAATTTTGGTCCCAAATGGGCCCGATTTGGCCCCAAACAGTTTGCAATCGGACTACACTGCAGAGTGTGGGAGTGCTCCCAGGGGCAGCCCAAGACCCTGTGTGACTATGTCACTCCTGGAAGTTATGTCATTGTGCAGCCCTGGGAGCGTGCATGCATATTATGTGTGCATGAAGACCTACAGAAAGGCAAGTGCCAGACTTCCAGCTGCCCACTTGGAGGATGAGGGGACTTGGAAACCCTAAGTGTAAGAAGAGCAATTAAAGGCAGGAGCCACCCTGAATAAAAAAGTTTTCCATTCCCCCATCCCCACCCCAAAAATGCTATGAAGTCAATGAAAGGCAGATTTCATGGCAGGGGCCAAGTGGTGTTCCAAAAGACCTGTGCACTCTGCCTTTCAGCCTACCTACCCATCATATAGACTGTTTCTGCCGTTGGAAGGATTTCTGTCCACCAAACTCAATCCCATCATTTCTTCCCTTCTACTGAGGCCTCAAATGCCCTCCGAATCACTTCCTTCCCCATTCCTCCATTGTTTTTTTAAAAATAATGGAAAATAGCAAGCCCTGCAGGGTTTGTCAAACTCTTACAAGTCTCAGAAGGTCTGGAAACCCTATTAGGCATATGTGCTTAAAGCCATGCCATGCTTAAGCATGCTTGGTGAATGAGGGAAGAAGGAGTATTATATGCTGTGGCTCTTGAGTGGTGTGGTATGGAAGAAGAGAGGCCTCAAAGGGGGGCAGCCTCAGACAGCACCCTTTGTCGAACCCCTACTGAACAAATGCAGTCAAAGTTCTGAAGTTTACATTGGCTTATAGAGAAAGCAGTAGTTCCTAAGTTTTGAAGGCCTCCGTCTCTTAGGGTTCTATAGGTAAAAACAACATTTTGCCATGGTGATGTTTGCTCTGGTGACATCTGGGTTAGATTACTGCAATGCACTCTACCTGGGGCTGCCCTTGGTGACTATTTGGAAGCTATAGTTAGTGCAGAATTTTGCAACCAGAATGCTAGCTTAAGAGGGTCATAGGGATCATATGACTCCCGTCTTGTTTCATCTACACTGGCTCCCAATTTGCTTCCAGGCTTGATTTAAAGTGAAGGTGTTGACCTTTAAATCCTTTTTTGGTGGCATTCTGAATTGGAAACCAAATGTATCCAAGAGTGGAAATCTCATTTGCTAAAGAAGAAAAAGCCCATCACAGCAACAACTAGGGAAAACTCTTCCACCCAGTCATGTCTGCTGGTCTTCCTTCAGTTTGCACAAAACAATCCGGTGTGTAATAGCATAACAGTCAGGTTTACTAAGAAATGGCCTCCTACCCATCTGGTCAGATATCTTTCCCTCTGGACATGGAGTACAGTCATAACAGCAAAACGGTTTCTCCTCTTTCCTTTGCCTTCTGCAACCAGGACTACAATGATCGTTGCACGAAGAAAGGGGCAGCACCTACACACCAACAGAACTGCAGTGTTTTTAAGTTTATTAGTTAGTGACAAGAGAAGACACAGTCATCTCTAGGCTGTCATAAAGAATAGCTAAACATACTTCTTCAGTGGGTCTTGCATCACTGCTGCTGCGAACTGAGTAACCCAATACAACACTTAGAACATCCTGCCACTTGTGGTTAAGTGGCTGGACTGCAATCAGCACTCTGCTGCTTCAATTCCCACGACTGCTGTGAGCTCAGCAGGTGGCCTTGGGTAAGCCACTCCTCTCAGCCCTAGCTCCCCAGCTGTATGGTGGGGATTGTTATAACACTGACTTAGTTGACTACTCGAGAGAGTCTCTACACAAGACATCTTACTCAAGTAGGATCAAGTGAAAGATCTTACACTTATTCTCTCATTGTGGATACACATGCACAGAGTACACTTGAATATAAGATCACATAGAAAGTAAATCACATGAGCATCTCCGTGTAAGATGTCTTGCATAGAGAGAATGTGGCATAAATCTGTCCAGAAGGGCAGTATAAAAAAACACGATTATTTTTGAGAACTTGCTGGCAGCGTCGTGGCGAAGCGGCTAACCTCAGAGCTCGTCTCTAGATGGAACTGAGCTGCCTCATCTGGGGGGTTCCTATACCCCAAACGGGCACCTGGAGGGTGCCGGATAGCTGGGGATTAATGCTTGGTGGTCACCCTTGTCAGTTGCAGCTGACAGAGCAGACCTGGGGGAAATTTCCAAAGCCAAGACGATCGCAGATGGCTTTATGGCCAATAAGCTGGGAACGCTGGAGCTGAGTAGTGGAGCTTTCATCTTCCCGCTGCTTGCTGTCTGAGACATGATTTACAACTCTATATTTGAACTGTGAGTTTAATGGCCAAGAACTACCAAATGATAAGAGCCTTTTAACATCGTACGTGAAAAAGAATTAAGAAAGGGGAGGGTGGTTTTGGCATTCCTTCCCCCCCTTTCGGGGCGGCTTTTGACTGTACAGAGTCACGTACTGCTTTTTTCTTTTCTTTTCTCCTGGCTTGCTTTTTGGATGGATTTATTTTTAGCTGGAAATAGAAGATTAAATTAAAGGACTATAAATTGTGATTTTCCTTTGTTCCCTCTGCAATTTATTTTGTTACTCTGGATCTTACAACTTAAACTCTCGGCTGAAAACAAGGGAACAGTGGAGTTCGTTTTTTATGGGATGTGCTAGACTCTCTGGAATATTAAGATTTTGAATTGTTTAATCATATCTGTAGGATTTGGGGAAACCTTTTCATCCTTTTCTTTTGTATTTTTCACTGGATTATACTTTTTCCTTATTTTTTATTCTTTTTGCTGGAATAGAAGGGGATTGGAATAATGATGTATTGAAACTGTGTCAACTTAAAGATTAGACCATGGGAAACTCCTAGATTAGTTACTGAGAAGAAAACAACGTGCAGACTATAGTTTGTGATCCTATATACTACCATCTGCTGGATGATTTATGAATTGGTAACCATCACATTGTGCTGGTAAACTGAACTGTGATGAATGGGGGGGATATGTGTTTGTAAGGTGAAAGAAATGTTGATTTTGAATCTCTGTACTGAACAATGAGTACTTTGAGAGAAGAACTGAAAGGGTGGTTAAATAAGAATTAAGAATTTAAAGGAAAGAAAGATATTGGTAGAAAACAATAGTTGGAATTTAAGGCCTTGTTCTATAGAGCAACAATGAGTAAGCAAGGGAAGCAAGGGAAAATTTTAGGTCCCACTCCTTCAGCCCCACCCCCCATCAGCCCAAGTTAAATCTACAACCTTTATGGTGCAAGAAGCAGAGACAGAGACTCAAAAGAGCCTATGAAATATGTTGCAGACTGGGATGGATAAAATTAATACTACATTAAATCAGGTGGTAGAACAAATGAAGAACTTAAGTACAGAAGTGGTAGAACTCAAAGGGAAAATGAATGACTTCCAGATGCAACTGGTAGAAAGTAAATGCATAACTCAAGATCTGGTGGATCAAATTCAAATAATAGATTCAAAATGCGAAGAAACTTAGCAGAAAACAGAAGTAGTAGCCTCTAAACAAGAAATTGCTTGGAACTCCCTAATGGGACTGGAAATGGAAAGAGCTGCACTCATTATAAGATGTCAAAATGTAATAGAATATAAAGATGAAGATTTGAGGGCAGAATTCACAGAAGCTCTTGCTGAGTTCTTGGAGGAGGAACCAGTGGAGATGGCCAAAGAAATGGATTTAATATACAGAGTCAATTCACTGTATGCAAAGAAGAATAAGGTGCCAGGAGAAGTTCATATCAAATTTACACAACGTATAACTAGAGAGCATATCTTGAGAATGTTGCAAGACAAACTACTTAAAATTCAAGATAAAGAGATAAGAGTTTTAAAGGAAACTCCATGGAAAGTAAGGCAGCAGTGGAAGGAGTATAAACCCTTAACAACTCAATTAAAGGAAGATTCAATCCCCTTTCAATGGTTAATACCTGAAGGAGTTACTTTCCAACATGTAGGACAGAGATTCAAGACTGACTCAATGTACAAGATGGAGAACTTTATGAAAAGGTATGGAAGGAGACAAAAACAGACAGATAGTAAGAAAAAAAGTACCAAAAAGGAAGAAGGTGCAGAGAAAGATGAAGGAACCTCGACACAGGACTACTCAACAGCATAAGAAGAGGAAGGGCCCTCAAATATCAAAACCAAAAGTTATGAATCGAAAGCGATGAAAGTGACAAGAAGAAATAAGGAAGACACTAATAAAGAAAGAATATAATGAAGAAGAAACCAATAAAAATCTTTTCAACTAACACCAATGGATTAAACTCACCAGAGAAAAGGAAAAAAACTTTTAAACAATTAAAAATTCGGAATGCAGATATTACCTGCCTGCAAGAAATTCATATTAGAAAGGAAGACCAGCATTATTTACAGTGTAAAAAACTTGGAGATACCTTTTCTACCGCAAACTGGACAAAAAAAAGAGGTATAGTAGCATATATTAAAGAAGAACTGAAACCAACTTTGATATATATGCGGCAGAAGATGGTAGATTACTACTGGTTGAAATTTTTATGGGAGAGAAGAAGGCATTATTGGCAATGATATATGCACTAAATGACCACCAGGAAAAATTCTATAATAACTTGAATGAAATTTTGACAAGGTTTGACTATATGGATATATGTCTGATTGGGGACTTTAATGCAGTATTTGACCAAGATTTAGATAGGAAAACAAAGAAATCTAAGAACTCTAAAGGGCTTTTACTGAGATCCTTTCTTAGACTGGGGGAAGAATATAAACTAATTGATGTGTGGAGAGCAAGGAACCCAACAGGAAGAGACTACATATTCAATTCAGAATGTCATAAATCTTGGTCTAGAACTGATATGTGTTGGATTTCCTCAGGCCTAATACAAGAAGTTAGAGACGCGGATGTACTTCCAAGGACCTATGCTGATCATAATCCCGACCCTTACTATTGAAAATAGCAGAAACAACAAGGAAATTTAGATGGAAGCTGAATACACAATTATTAAAGAATAAAAAGTTCCTGAATGATGTTAAAGAGGAAATTTAAAATTATTTCCAGCAAAATATAAATCCTAAAGTACATATGAATATTGTCTGGGATGCAAGTAAAGCATATTTTAGAGGACTGGCCATAAGATATGCAGCAAAACAGAAAAGAGAGAAGCAACAACAATATAAGGAAATAATGGGAAACCTGGAAAAAAAAGAAAAAGATTTTTAAAAAGACCCCTCAAATGTAAATTTAAAAACAATATTAAAACTTTACAGAACCAAATTAACTTATTACTGATGGAAGATATTGCACACAATATTAAATTTGCTAAGCGAAATTACTTTGAGCATGCAAATAAATCAGGGAGGTGGCTAGATTATAAGCTCAGGAAGGAAAAAGAAAAGAGATATATCCATTGCTTATACAACAAGACAAAGAAAGAAATGACGCAGAAAGATGAAATGAAAAAGGTAGTGGAGAATTTTTACAAACAACTATACAAAAAAGAGGAGATCTCAGCAGGAGTCCCGCTGGAGCCGAGGATGCAGCAGGAAGAGCAAGCCTGCCAGCCCGCCCTCCCTGACCCCACATCCCGCCTGCCAGCCGTCCCCAAACCCCCCTTGCCCCCCCACCTGCCATCCCTCCCCACACCCCTCCTGCTTCTCCACCCTCCCCACCCCCCTTGCCCCCACCTGCCATTTCTCCCCACACCCCTCCTGCCTCTCCACCCTCCCCAAACCCCCCTTGCCCCCCTACCTGCCATCCCTCCCCACACCCCTCCTGCCTCTCCACCCTCCCCACCCCCTTGCCCCTCTACCTGTCATTCCTCCCCACACCTCTCCTGCCTCTCCACCCTCCCCAAACCCCCTTGCCCCACCTGCCAGCCGTCTCCAGACCCCTCCTGCCTCCCCCCTCCCCACCCCCTTGCCCTTCCTACCTGCTATCCCTCCCTAGACCCCTCCTGCCTCTCACCTCTACCCAGACCCCTCCTGCCTCTCCACCCTCCCCAACCCCCCCTTGCCCCCTTCACCTACCATCCCTCCCCACACCCCTCCTGCTTCTCCACCCTCCCCAAACCCCCCTTGCCCCCACCTGCCAGCTGTCTCCAGACCCCTCCTGCCTCCCCCCTCCCCACCCCCTTGCCCTCCCTACCTGCCATCCCTCCCCACGCCCCTCCTGCCTCTCCACCCTCCCCAACCCCCCTTGCCCTTCCTACCTGCCATCCCTCCCCAGACCCCCCTTGCCAGCCCTCCCCAGCCCCAGCTTTCTAGAGTCCGTTGTATTTTTTTGCACAATGGGCTTTGTTTCTAGTTGAGAAATAATATTAGAGTTGCTTTAAATTTACTAGAGTATTATGAGGCCCACCCGGAAAAACAGATGGCGATGCTATTCCTAGACACTGAGAAAGCCTTTGATAATGTTACTTGGCAATTTTTTATTGAACACATGAAAGACATGGGATTTGGAACAGAATTTATAAAAGCTATTGAAGCTATATATAAGAAACAGAAAGCAAAAATAATTTTGAATGATGATTTGTCAGAACCAATTTCAATAGAAAAAGGGACAAGACAAGGCTGTCCACTCTCACCATTAATATTTATCTCGATGCAAGAAATATTGGCAAGAGCAATAAGAAAGGACACCGCAATAAAAGGAACATTGGGTAGAGGACATAGATAGAAACTACAAGCATTTGCAGATGATCTGCTATTTATACTAGAAGAACCATTGGAATCAATAGAACAACTAGTGAAACATGTAAAGGAATATGGATCCATGGCAGGAATGAAGATTAATTATCAAAAAACAAAAGTTATAACTAAAAATATAACTATACAGCAAAAAATGGAACTTACTAGAATGACAGGATTCCAACTAGAAAAGAAAAGAAAATATCTTGGAATACACTGGACCTTGAAATATAGTTCACTAATGAAAGACAACTATATGAAGCTCTTATAAGAAATAAAAGGAGACTTGGAGAGATGGAAAGGATTACAACTTTCATTGATGGGAAGGATTGCAACTGTTAAAATGAATATATTGCCATGTATAATATTTTTTTACCAAACTAGCCCGATAAGTATTAACAAATCCTTCTTTGAAGAACTAGACAAAAGTATAAGTAAATTTATCTGTCAAGGAAAGAAACCAAGAATTAAGTTGAAAACATTGCAAGGTTTGAAAGAGAATGCGTGTCTTGCTTTACCTGATTGGAAAACTTACTACTAAGCAAGTTGCTTAGTTTGGATGAGAGACTGGATTTTATTGGAAAATCCAAGACTTTTAGCTCTTGAAGGCCATGACTTACAGTTAGGATGGCATGCATTTATGTGGTATGGAAAAGCAACTGGACATAAATATTTTAAAAAACATTTGATAAGAAAATCTCTTACAACATGGGGAAGAGTTGTACCGCAAATGTATGGGAAAATCCCACAATGGGTTTCCACATTAGAAGCATTTACACAGCCAAATGTATTCTCCATAGATAAGGTTATCAGATATAAAGAACTTTTAGATAATAAAGGAGGATTAAAAACAAAAGAGGAATTACAAAATCAAGGTATTAACTTAGGTTGGTGGAAAAATTGATTAAGAAAATTTATTTATTTTTAATGCAAATGAAACTGAATGAGGGGGTGGAAAAGTGTAAAACTTTATGGGCACAGAATCTAGGAGATAATATCGATTCAGTAAAATGGAATAAGATATGGAAAGTGAATGTTAAAATAACTAAATCTGTCACATTCAAAGAAAACTTATACAAGATGTTTTACAGATGGTATCTAACACTTTAGAGACTGGCTAAAATGTATAAAAATGTGTCAAATAAGTGTTAGAAATGTGGGAAACACAGGGACATTTTTTCATATGTGGTGGTCCTGTAAGGAGGTGCATAGAGTTTGGATAATGGTACATACTGTAACACAAACCATCTTACAGATTTCAATTCCCTTCAAACCAGAGATATTTTTGCTAAACTTTATGTCAGATATGAGCAAAGAACAGAAGCACCTCACAATTCATGCAGTAACTATGGCCAGAATTTTATTGGCGTCATATTGGAAACGACAAACAATACCGCAGCAAGAGGAATTAATAGTGAAGAGAATGGAAACTGCAGAGATGGACAAATTAACTTCTTTAATGAAAGGACAAATGGAAGAAGACTTCTCCGTGTCTTGGAATCCTTTCTACAACTGGATTAAGAATAAATATAGAGACTAAAATCTAATAATAAGGCAATACTGTGTGTAATGTTAGAATTCACAGTTAAAGTTGTATTAGGATGAAATATATGACCTGGAGAACTAGAATGTTGATATAAGCAAACATAATACACTCTTTAAATTTCGTTGTTTCCTTCTCTGCCCCCCTACCTCTTTCCCTTTTCTTTTTTCTATCTATGTGGAAAATAATAAAGTATATTAAAACAACAACTATGATTATTATTATTTCTAAGAGGTCCCTCTCCTCCTTTCCGAGACGCTAATCTATGAGAAGCCAACACAATTATGGAATTAGTGACCTCCAACAAATCTCTTTTATGAATGATAAAAGATATTAGATGGTTAGGTTTCTTTACAGTTGTCAGGGTGGCCTCTTATCCATTCACTGCCACAGGAAGTGGTGGCAGCTTCAAGCACAGACAGCTTCAAGAGGGGATTGGATAAACATATGGAGCAGAGGTCCATCAGTGGCTATTAGCCACGTGGTATAGATGGAACTCTAGGCCAGTGATGCTCTGTCTAGGCCAGTGATGCTCTGTATTCTTGGTGTTTGGGTGGGGGGGGGCAATCAGTGGGAGGGCTTCTAGTGTCCCTTCCCCACTGGCAGATCTCCTGAGGACACCTGTTTTTTTGGCCACTGTGTGATACAGTGTTGGACTGGATGGGCCATTGGCCTGATCCAACATGGCTTCTCTTACGTTCTTATGTTCTTATTTTGTTACATTCGCTTAGCGGTGATAGAGGAAAGTGGCGTCAAATCATAGCTGACTTATGGCGACCCCTGCTGGGGTTTTCAAGGCAAGAGACTAACAGAGATGGTTTGTCCTTGCCTGCCTCTGCGTAGAGACCCTGGTCTTCTCTGGAGGTTTCCTATCCAATTACTAACCAAGACCAATCATGCTTAGCTTCACGATCTGACAAAATTGGGTTTGCTTGGGCTACTTAGGTCAGGGCTCATATCTTAGTAGATTATTAATTCTCACTGTCATTTGAATCTAAAAATTATACCCTGCAATTCTATATTCACTGATTTAGGAGTATCTTCAACCGAATCAAGTTGGGCTTACTTCGAAATAAGCAGGTGTAAGAGCAAGAAACATCATTATTAAGAATGTTTGATGTAGGATAAATATAAACGATACCAAGACATTGTTTATTTTTCTTGTGGACATGAGGATCTACAATCACTTCTCACCTGGTTAAAGCTTCCATGCCATGCAATCAGGGCATCATTGATGGTCAGTTTTTCGCCCAAAGGAGCTTGAAGATCCAGGCTTCCAAGTTTGACTTTAATAAATGAGTTGTTTGAAAAAGTGACCCAGTTGATAATGTCAAATCCGGCTACTAATTCCCCATTTTCATCAAAACGGACTGTGTCTCCAGCACTGTTGTTAAACAAGACATTTTCCAGAAATGGATGGAGCTAGATAGGAAGGAAGGAAGGAAGGAAGGAAGGAAGGAGGAAGGGAGGGAGGGAGGGATGAAAGAAAAGAAGGAAGGAGGGAGGGAGGGAAGAAAGAGGGAAGGAGGGAGGGAAGGAAGGAGGGAGGGAAAGAAGGAAGAGAGAGGGGAGGAAGAAATGAAGAAAGGAAGGAGGGAAGAAAGGAGGGAGGGAGGGAAGAAAGAAAGGCGGGAGGAAGGGAGGGAAACGGATGAGTACTACAAGCTTCACTGCCTATTCTTCAGCCAATGCTAGATCAGGACTACTTATTTTAAAACAATAATTAGTCTATACAGTTAAATCAACAGCTGGGACAAGACATGGCCAAATCACCTACTCAGCAGCCATATTTCTAGAAGTAAGTCTTACAACTTCTATGAAAAGTCGCAAGACCAAAACGTTTCTAAACGTCAACAGGAAGGTCATCCCTCAGCCTCAGAACTAGGGAAGGCATCAAGGGCCAGCAGGACCAGGTGTCTGCTGAGTCGTCTAGCCCAGTGAAGATCCACTGCTGAACTGAGGTTCTTGGTCCATCTGCTCCCAGAAATAGGAGCAGTGACTCAGAGCCTTGCTACAAGTGACATTTTACACGCGAAGGATAAAGGATCATTTTCGCAAGTCTTTCTGGGAACTGAAGTTCCTCTCCCCCACCCCTTTTCCTTCTGTTCCTTCCCCTCGCTGCCTGAAGAGACAAAGAGAGCCTACGGCAACATCAGCTTTTGCAAATCGTCTTGCTGGGGTGGGGGGGAATGCTCCGGAGAAAGCTGAGAAAGTTGCAGCTGCCTGCCCCAAAGATCATTGAGAGCAGGCTCGTGACTGGAGAAACGATTTGCAAAAGTTGCTGTTGCCGCAGGCTTTCTCTGTCTCTTCAGGCAGCGAGGGGAAGGAACAGAAGGAAAAGCGGTGGGGGAGAGGAACTTCAGTTTCCAGAAAGACTTGCGAAAATGATCCTTTATCCTTCACGTGTAAAATGTCACTTGTAGCAAGGCTCTCAGTCACAGAGCACACAATTTCCAACCGGATGGTCATGGCAGTAAGATGTGGGAAAGTCCTTGCTCTACCCAAAGGAAGGGGCTTTGTTGCCAGTCAGAGTGGACAGTGCTGAGCTAGACGAACCATTCGTCTGACTCAGGCTGCTTCTGCACATGCTGAATAATGCACTTTCAATCTACTCCCAATACACTTTAGCCATCATTTGTGGGGTTTCCATTTCACACAATAAAATCCAGGTGCAAAGTGCATTGAAAGAGGGTTGTAAGTGCATTATTTACTGTGTGGGAAAGCAGCCTCAATATAAGGCAACTGGGGCTGGAGGAAGAGATGGCTTCCCTCTACGGTGTTGTCATAATCTTCATTACAACTAAACAGAGCAGGAGCTTTCATGTGTCGGAGGTAGTTGTTACCTGCCATGGTTGCATAGTCTGATGCTTCAGTTGCAGTCTGCTCCCAAACAATTTGAGATTGGATCTGGATTCGGACAGAGCATGTAAAACATGTGCCACAGCATGTGCGGCATTGTAGACCCCGTAACTGTGGCTAGTCATAGACATTTCAAAAAAAGGCCCAGGCAGGGTCTCCAATTTCTCTGCCCTGGTGCAGGTATTCTTATATTCATCGTCTCCGTCAGATAAGATTAGAGAACAGTTGAATGCCTGTTCCCAGAAATTCTGGATAAAGCCATCTCCTTTTGCCCAGGAAGGCCTTACGATCTGAAGGAAGTTTCGGAATCCCAGGGGCTCCTTGGAGTGAACAGCAAAGGATATTGCGCCGTGAAAAGGCTGTAAGTCCCAGTTTTTTTGAGTGGTCATTGATGCAAAATCCCACTGCGATGTCACAATCCACACCTTTCCACTAAGAGAAAGTGAATGCATGAGTAATGCTCCGTAGAGCATGAATCTCATATTCATCATGGAAGGGTATTCTCCATTGACAACAAAAACTTTGACTCTGTTCTCCATGAAAACGACATTCCTTTCAATCAGTTTGAAAAATAAATCAGTTATGTCATGTGTATAGGTCAGTTCAGGGGTTCTTTCTACAAAGGCAGGGCAGATGCCATTGTGGGAAAGCAGTGGGGTGAGCATCTGCAAAAAATTTTCCCCGTTGTCATCATCCACAACAAAAATCCCAATCCACGTCCATCTGAAATGCTGAAGCAATAGAACAATTCCCCTGTATTGATCAACTTCGTTTGGGACCATCTGGTACACAGAAAGGAAGCGTGCTTTGTCTCTCAGCCCTGGGGCAAAGGAACCGTAGGTGAACTAAAAAAGAAATACATACTTCATTTTTATAGATGAAATGCAAATATCGCATAGGGATAGTGTTTGGGTCAGAGCATTGGACTACGACTGGGAAAACGTGAGTGCCAATCCTCACTTAGCCATTAACATCACTGGGTAATTTTAGGACAAGCACTGTGGTTCAGCTTAATCAGCCTTTTGTGATAACGAAAACGGCAGGGGGTAAACCCCATAGCCTGCCCTAATCTCATCCGATGAACGTTGGGATAAAACTGGTGTATGCCAATAGATTTAGCCACACTTATAGCCAATACTTGTTCCTTGAAGTGATATAATAAAAGATTTAAACTTGTACTATCATAGCACACACACACACAAAACGATACTAGAAGAGCCAGCTTCAAAACTGACCAGTAAGGTTAGTAAAAATGTGTACTGTAATGCAGGTAACATAAAAATATTGTAAAAATATTTTCTTATACATCATCCTAAGAAGGCAGACCAATAGTGGTGGGGGAACCAGTTCGGTATAGTGGTAATAGCGGCAGGACTCTAATCTGGAGAACTGGGTTTGATTCCCCACTCCTCTGCTAGAAGCCAGCTGGGTGACCTTGGCTCAGTCACAGCTCTCTCAGAACTCTCTCAGCCCAACCCATCTCACAGAGTGATTGTTGTGAGGATAATAACTGTGGAAGTAATAGGTTACTGTGGAAATAATAGTACACAGTGGAAATAATAGGTTACTGACCCCTTCAGACCCCTTCAAGCATCCCAGAATGACAATGGAATATTGAATCATGAGCCGCAGTCTTAAAATTTCTTCTGCAGAAAATAACCTACTTGTGGAATCTTGTGCAGGTTGAAGATGGTTGCCATGTGAAGTGACGTTTCAGAGCCAAGTCCCCCAATGACAGCTATCAGGTTGCTTTGGAGGCCACACTTGTAGTTGGGGATGAGCCTCCGGCGTGCTGAAAGCAGGTTCAGCGTGCTCTTGTAGGTCATCTGGGCATTGTGGTAACTATCATAGATACGGATCCCCAAAGTGATATTGGGAAGGATCTTAAGATCTTCATTGATTTCATGGATTGCAAACACCAAGGCTAGGAGATGTTGGTAGTTCTTTGGTAATACTCTGAAAACATGACGGAAGAAGAAGGAGAAGAAGTTGTTTGGGCTTTGGATGGAAAGTGTTTCCTTCGCAGACTTGGTTCACACATGCACATCCTTTGCCAAAGAGCTGCACCCTCAAGAGGTGTCTTTCCGATGTGAGTGAAGCTGGAGAAACAATTGTGTTTGAGAGAATGGAAAGCCATGTGACAGAAACATCATTGCACGAGCTATGTGCACTCTTCCCAGAGTCATTTCTAGCAAAGAGGTTTGACAGGTTTTTATCAGTGATTCCAAAACCTCCAAAATATATTTCACCGGAGGTTACAGGAATAAATGCACACACCAGGCAATGACGCTTCATGCTACCTTCTCCTACAGACCACTCTCCATTTCCACATTCATCGAGCTAAGATTTTTTTTAAAAAAAATCCTATTGCCTCAAAAGCAAAAGTTTTTAAATTGGTGTCAAAATTTGCACATTCATTTTTAAGTCAACAAGTGCTGAGTATGGAATGGCGGATAGGGCCGTGGCTCAGTGGTCAAACGTCCGCTTGCAGATGTCTCCTTTTGTGGGGGAGGGAATCAAGTAGGAAACAAACTATTCAAACAAATTGTTTGTGTGTTATATGCTGTCAAGTTGCTTCCAACTTTTGATGACCCTATCAATTAATGGCCTGCAAAACATCCTGTCGGTAACAGCCTTGTGCAGGTCTTGTAAACTGAAGTTTTCATATGTCAGAGTGCACTTCAACAGATGCCCACCTCTACTGAAGCTGGAATAAATTTTCTTAGTCTTTAAGATGTCACTGGATTTTTATTTTATTTTACTACAACACAGGTACCGTTCTGGAAGCATTAATTAAAAAAGCCACAGCAAAGAAAAATTCGCCATAATCTCTCACATGAAGAACTAAGCATCTCTTTAACACGAGATGCCTCAGCAAATGTTCGTCAAGTATAGAGAGACACAATGTTAGCCGGGAAGTGTAGTTTAAAAAGATAGCCCTAGCGGATACTGCTCCTCAGAGGGTTTGTTAATTTCATCTTTGCCTCCAGGAAGGCTCTGTCAATTTCACCTCTCCAGTCTAAAACTGTGTAGGATCTCAACCAGAGGATGGGCTGAAGCTGCCTTCCAGAGCAGGATTTGGACCTTGAGAAG